>NC_040013.1:32473513-32781846 GCF_000972845.2 Larimichthys crocea | reverse complement strand
GAGCGATGATGGTCAGTCAATCAGACTTATCACATACTTCTTGCAAAATATGTACTTGTGTCATAATGGCTAACACATTATGAATGAAAAATACACCTCACCTCATGTGTGTTCAGTTTATTTGTGCAGTTATGTTATAGGGAGCAAATTACCAGGTTTGTAAATGAGAAATCACTGTAGGTATGTAGCAGCTGATGGAGGCTATCTTGTAGACTTGGACAACTAGAGTTTAGTAGTGTGTGTGTGAAATTTTTCTACCTACTTAAAATTAGGATGCACTTTCACCAAAACACATGGCTCATCTACACTAAAGAAAACACCTTAACCTCGTGTTTTCACCTTTTATATGTTTGCTGGAAGTCTGAAGACATGTCCTGGTAAAGACAGGTCATTGTGTCCTATTACTTTATAAGAGTGCAGAAAAGGTTGGGGTTAAGTGCAATCAGGTTTGTAATTGGTTAAAGCAGCTCCTCGTCTGTCCTGCCAGGCGCAGGAGAGCGGAGTTGACTGCGTCCTGACCGTGCCACAGTTTGCTGTCAAAGAGGGTACAGCAGGAGGGCGGGTGAGAAGCTGGTGATAACATGGTGTCGACATTTTGCTAGTTTGTGTGTTTTGGCTAACAGTTTTATGCTTGTTTGCTGGCTGTTACATAATAGAGATCCATGTTATGTTCTGGTTTGCATGAAATGCACTGCAGTTATTGCAATGACATTTAGGTGTTTCAGTCTGGTCATTTATTGTTTATTATACTTTTGGTGATAATGGAATTTAAAATTTGTTGACAAGAAAGTGTTTTTCACTTCCTGTGCTCTTCTCAACATCACTAACAAATGTAGCTCTTTTGCTCAAGTGAAAAGAATGAGCAAGCTTTATTGTTTGAATCCACTCAGCAAAAAATGTCACCATTAAATTGAATACCTAAAAGATTGTGTGGAGCTTGTGATGAGACTTTTTTCCAAAGTTTGAAACTTTACAGACTAAGTTGATGGACTACAACTACAGGTTCAAGCAGTGACAGGGGCTTTTCCTTTACCCATATGGCTATGTCAGTACTTTGACTTAGGATTAGCCATATTATCTCTGGGAGTTAGAATGCGCCCTGGGCGGCCGCCCACATTGCCCATAGCTAGGACCGGCCCTGTAGCCATATTATCTCAGGGTGTGAACTAGTGTTGATTGAAAGGTAACAGATTAATTTGCAAAGTTTTAAAATAGTATAAGTAGTAGTTAACACACAGTTAACATCCTAACATGCTAATGAAAACTGACATTTCTTTAGTGTACTACATATATTATTTATATACAATATATTCATATATATATATATTGCCAAATGGTGTGAATGTCTGCAGATGTAACAGAAGACATAAGGATATGTGCTCTGTGGGTGCGTATGTGCTTGTTAATGTCTACTCCTCAACGTCCGGTTGCGTTACCACTGCTATGTCCTGGTCTGTAGTGCTGCCACTCTTTTCCCTCTTCCAAAACAGCTCTCAGTGTTGTGACTGCCATGAGGCTCTGAAAGACATCACAAGTCCCAGGGGAGACTTTGTCTATGGCCTGTGATCAGACATACCCATCCAGCCATCCCATCCTCACCGCCCTCAACACAACCATCCGCCACTTCTCTTGGCAAGGATAGTGTTATTCCAGGAAGTTGACAGTACCGCCCCTACCTTCATCGAGAGGGATGTTGAAGCTCAGTGCTGGGGAGGGGAAAGTGGTGGTTGAGGTGGCAGTTGGAAAGGGGGAAGGAGGTCGGAGGGGTCGGTTGAATAAAAGGCCGATGGAGGTGGGCGGGATGCTTCTTCACTGGGGTGAATGAGTTCACTACGAGCGGATGGTCAGTGAGAGATCTACCGAGTTACCCCTCGGTCACCCATGATGTGTTCCAGGCTACACACTGACCAATACACATACATGCCTGTGCTCAAACAGTGAGATACGTAAATACATGCACAGTGCTGGGTAAGCAGGTGGGTGTGAGGACTGGCGTTGTGCCCAGGTTTTTCGTCTTCTAGATTGTGTTTGCATGTGAAATGGGTGCCAGCTCTTCTTCCAAAATTCATAAAGGAAACCTATGAACAACAGATCTGTCTAGTTAATCATTTAACCAGCCTCACAAAGAACATCTTGTAAAAATGGTCTGTCGTGGCTGGGATTGTTACGACAGGAACCCTTTCTCGGTGTGACCTAAATGCCATCTGCATCCTGTATAGATCAGTTTGGCTCAGGGATAATACTCCTCTCCAATCCGCCTACTTGTCTTTTGATGTCTGCAGCTCCTGGTGTGTTGTAGCAAGGATGCCATGTTGTAATTCACAGCACTGTGTTTCAGCAAGACTTTGTACCCTGTGAGCATCATTATTCCTCAATTTCACAAGGCTTTCCTGGCCGCTGGTTTTAAAAACAAGAGAGGAACATAATCTTTTTTGAAATTTCTGCTTTGTCACGAAGAAAGCATTATTTTTGCCTTGGGGATGTCTTGTTTGAATACAGACATTTGAAGAAGTTCTGAAAATTTCAAAGGGGTTTTGAAAAATTAATGAATGCGGGAAAACAAACTTACTGATTATTACTTTTTATGTAGACCATTGCTGCTTTTCATGTTGAAGTGGAACTGCAAGTGAGTGTACTATTGAACTATTAAGAGTAAAGATATAGCATGGTGAGGGCAGGCGAGGTTGACTGCTTTGGAGTCGGGCTAATGGGGGTTTGTAACCGGGGCCACCTCTCTTAGAGGGAGAGAGAAACGGGGTGAGACAAGAGCAGGGGGAGGGGGGCAGAAAAAGTGGTTGTTGTATGATCAAAGGCTCAGTGAATTGTGTCACAGACAGACGGAGAAGAATGGCGTGGGATGGTGTGACTTGCATTTTGATTTCCTTTGAGAGCCGGTGGGAGTCGGTGGGGGAGAGTTTTTTAGAAGTAGCTCTCTGTTATGATCCCATTACTAACTGTTATCAGGTCACTTGTCCATGGAGGAGACAACTGAAAAGGACTCTGTGTGACTGAAATCGCAAAAAAACATTTCTCTCAGCTATACCGAATCTTTCCCAAAGCTTAATTTCATTGTTCAACTCAACTTCTAAATGACAAAGAAACAGAAGTCATATTACACTAAATATATCTTTGTACTAAGATGGTTTCACATTAAAATGCATGCATCCCGTGTGAGCAAGAACTTTCTCTACAGGTGGTTTTGCAGAAAGGGGTGGGGGTTGGCAGGGGGTGTGGTCAGCTTGAGTGACAGGTGGAGTTCAAATCCCCGCCAGGATTTCATTGAGAGTGTGGCCTCTGTAACGGGATAGTCATGTGAAAGGCTGCCTCCCCCAGGGGCAGGACAGGCAGGGCAGAACAAGAGCTGCCCCCTTGTGGCATTTCAGGGGTGCCAAATGCCCTTCACCCAAAACCCTGGGTACAAAGCAGAGCTAAGTCGAGCAAAGTGGAGCAATGGGGTGTTTCCAGTGTGCTGAGCTTGTGTGATTTGGGGCCTAGCAGGGAAAGCTAGCATTGGAACACAAGAGGGGACAGTCATTTTGTGTGTGTGTGTGTGTGTGTGTGAAGGCATGTTTGCCTATGTGCTTGTTACTCCTTTTGTGTGCACGGCCAGTAGCTGTGACCCACTTCACTAGAGCACCGTCTCTCATCCAAATCAAGCTCCTTTTCGTTTTGCTCCCCATCTCCACATCCATCAACGGCCTACGTCAACATCTGACAAAAAAGAAAAATCCCTGTGGTGGAGATAATGGTGCAATGGCCAGCCTCTAAAATAACAACATGGTCCACAACAACAACACTGCCCCATTTGGAGTGCAAGAGCCCCCGCACAATGGCCCAGTGTTCAGGACCCAGGGGCGCAGGCGAGCCTCCCCGCTGCCATCCAAGCTGTTAGACAAGCAGGAGAGAGAGGTCATAATCACACAGTATGCATAGCTCCACTTCCTGGTCCTCCGTCTACATTGACTGAGACACAAACACAGACTGAGCCTCTCTTTAGATCCCTTCCTACACTGACTCTCCCTTACAGCCTGCTCGGGGGGTGTCGCATAAAATAAAATGCAAAATGTTACCTCAGTTGACTGGGATGTGCAATATGCCTCAGAGAATTGTTACAGCTTTAGAGTGATGATCTGTGGGAGGTGCAAATGGGGATATGCAGGTTGAATGGAAACCTGACTAAGTTAAACTTGACTCTTTATCTTTGTCTTTCCCTTCAATTTTGGCTTCCTCCAAAGGCTGAGAGGGAGAGCGCGCTCTGAAATTATCATACCAAGTGTGTATGTAATGTATACCTGTGCTGCCTCCCTGCTCCTGCCAGCCCCAGGCTAATATCTGTCTTACAAACAGTCATCCAGAGCATGGCGGCTCTCTGCTTACCTATGTTTACAAGAGGAGAAAACAGCGTTGAGAACATGTGCAGTGAGGCTATGCAGTGCAGGCAGACAAGGTGTCTGCATCCCATGGATTTGCTGAAAAGGTGTTTTGAGTCAGTGTAGCCTTGAACATGATGACCTTCTCTTCACTCTGTTGAGAAAATGATCCATTTTGTTCAGAAGGACAAAGGTTGTGGTTAATAAAACCTGTGCTTAATCTCTCACATTTCGTGTGTGTGTGGGAGGTTTGAGGAGGAGGATTCAAGGATGAGCGTTCTTTACTCTAAACGTGCAATTCGGTGTATGTAGAAAGTGTGTGAATGCAAGTCTCTTCTGTATCAAATGTTCTTCCTTAAAAGCTTGTGATTTTTCCAGTTCAGCATCTACTGTTCGTGCCTGTCTCTCCACTATTAAAACTGATGCCAGTCTCTTCATCAGATTTCATCCCTGAAGCAAAAAAAAAAGATGCTGCACTGTTGAGCTCCATAACGGCACACGTTGTCCACATTCCTTCCCTATGACTCTTCAATAGTTGACCAGATTTGCATTTGACCCCCTTATTCTGAGCTAAGTCCTCCCCAAAAAATCTTTAGGTCAGGGGCTTGACCCCTCTGCCTTGTGGCACTGAAGTGATGAGGCGCCTTCTGAATATCCCTTCAATTGGCCTGCTGCACGACTAACCTGCTCCCAATGTGATGAAGTGGTGTTCAAAGGTCAGGGGACACCAGCAAGCGAAGGGTATCTCGGGTCATCAGCAGTGGCCCAGGGGCTGGGGCGGCTGAGCGCTCGGCGCCACAGTGCTGGCTGATCGGGGTGCTGTGGTCATTGGGTTAATAGGATAAATGGCCTGCAGGTCAGTTTAGCCCAGTTTTAATTCTAACACAGGAGCTTATCTTTACACTGTTTCCCGGGTGAAGAATGGATCCACCATTGTGGGACTCCACTTGGTTACAGTTTTAATTCAACTTTGTTTGAGAAGATCATTATTTCGTCTGAGTGAATGATTGACTGAATGGTTGTTGTTGTTTTTTTTGGTTTGTGTCTTTTTATTGCACTGTTCAGTTCAAGTGATGGCCTGCTGTGATTGTTAGCGTCATCTGTTAACTTCCTTCATGATACAAACGCCTCTTGGGGATGTGTACTATCACATACACAAGATTGATGATTAGATAACAGTCTCTTCATGTGCTATACAGATTTGTTTTTGTTTTTTTATATTCCCATTCTGTGACAGCATGTCTCACTGCTCAAAGCCTTCTTCAGCATCTTCTCTCAGTCAAGATAACTCAAGTCAAGCATTGAGATAAAGATAAATGCCTCTCTTGATTTGCACCTCTTTCTTTTTTTGAGCCCAGTGAGTGACTCAGTGTATGTGACATCTGCCATCCTTTAGCGTTAATCGTCTCTAAATATGTAGTGTATGTGCTTGCTTTGGAGAGATTGTTGGCACAGAGGACTGGGCCAGTTTTGTGGTCTTAATTGTAATGAGAGGACAACTCAAGATAGTCTGATGGACACTGCTCAGACTGCATGTGCACTGAGGTCAGCATCCACTTTTTAACTTAATAAGAGATAGATAAATCATTGTGCCTGTACACACAAACACAAGTGAAATGACAGTAGCATTAATCATTTGCAGCAGTAAGAGTGCAAAGTAGAAATTCTGTGAAAATTTGCCTCATAAGCAAATCCATGAAAGGACATAAATTCCTGTTTTGCTTATCTGCTGCTATTCTTTGAGAGGTCTGGTAGAACGCTGGACTGTATGTTTGGATCCAGCGCGATTTTGCCACACACAGCGAAAACTTCAGAGACGTCTAATGCTCTTAAGCTCTTATGTTTTATTATAGAAAACAGGTGACAAGTGGATTATAAATTGTCGTCACCACTGGATTATTGTGGTGAAGTTCCCCCTCTCCCCAACTTGATGCGTCGTGTGCGGTGGCTTTTCGTGTTTTCTTAGCGTTTTGTGTCTTCAGTTCCTAATCCAACAAAAAATATGTTTAAATGTGACTTGCTCGACATGTCTTTTCAAAACTTTTAAACCAGTAAATAATATAAATAATTTATCCCTTTTATCTTCTTGCAGATGCATCCTTTGGGACTATGTAATAATAATGATGAAGAGGACCTATATGAGTATGGCTGGGTCGGGGTGGTGAAGCTGGAGCAACCAGAGCTGGACCCCAGTTGTCTCACCGTGCTGGGAAAGGTAAAGAACTTGTTATTTATTCTTTTGAGTTTCTGTCCAGTACTAATGCAAGATGTCCACATACGTTGCACAGGTCATTTTATTTGCCACTGATAAACAGGAATTCATCTACACAGTACAGTACAAACAGCTTAAATGGTTTACAAGAGGTCAGTGAAAAACTTGCACTACACCCTAGACTGCACTCATCACTCTGCATGCAAGACATTAGGGCACTTCTATAGGTGAGTTAAGTCATGCTGTGAGTTCGAGTACTACCTTATTCTTTGTGCATTTGAAAACTGTCTGGCAATATAAAAAAAATTTCAGGACGCACAGCTTTACAGCTGCCGTCTACAGCCAATTTTCACATCCTGGGACATGAATACACTGAAAGAATAATAGATTAGTATTTGCGTAGGAACAACACACATCTTTGTCTGTCAAAATAGACAGTGATGCTATCAGGTGAATTGAATATTTGGGCGTGATCGACAAGCAGAAATGTGCAGACAGCGTGGTGTTTGTTTATACAGACAGTCTCCTTTGCTACACTCACATTAAAAACATTTCTTTCCCTCGTACTTAATTAAACCCTTTCAAGATTTTATCTTTGATCTTTTGTAGTCACACAGACAATTCACGGAAGGATGATTTTTGTCCCCATGCTCCCTCCCTTCTCCAGACCCCTCTGGAGTCTCTGAGTGGTATTTTATCATGCCTTAATTAAGTGTTCCTCTTAATGGAATGTACCAACATTCCCCCAGAGGATGGGGTTGGGGGTGGGGCATCTATAGTCTCATTTATCCTCTGCATGCCTAGTGACAGAAAGAGAGCAGCCATTCATAATTTAAGGAGCCCTTGTGCCGTATAGTCATGCAAATGGTGCACTTTCTGTGGTGATGGCTGCTGTTACCTAGCTGGTGCATACTTATCCTGGGCCCTGAAAACTGACCTAATGTTCAGCACTCAATCTGCTCTTCCACTGAAACTGAGGATATATATATGTTACTGGTGGCTTCACTTATGGGATTTTTCCATGTTTGTGTTTGCAGTTAACACTTCCAGAGGGAAACCAACAAAACTGTAACTGGTTTAACTTGTTGTTTACCACCTACAGCCTGCATGACAGTAAGGCAGTCTGTGAGAGGAGAAGAAGAAGGAAGACTTGGAGTATTAGAGTACATGCGGCTAAAATAAAGTTGTCTAAAGTTTGTATTATTGCTCAAGAGGGAGTCACTGTAGTTATTAGTTATTACATATGCCTTGCATTGATATGATGTTAAGCCAGGAAGGCAGATTGAGAAGCAGGTTCTCAGTTCTGTTTAGTTGTCACAAAAAGAGGCAAGAAAGATTAGAGAGATGGGATGGACGACTGACATGACTGAGGGATGGAATGACTACATAACATGTGCCTTAGCCAACTGAGCCACCAGGACACCCGAGTACCAGAAATCCACACCTTCTACTTATTGAAACTAGTCAAAGCACAGCGCTAATGAGCTGGCCATTTGTCTAAATTCTTGGTTTGATGTTTCGCTAAGGGGTATTGTAGTGAGGATGGCAAGATCCTTCGCTGGTGACCTTTTGGCCTCTAGCCAGCCTCCCTAACCTCTAGACTACTCTGTTTCCTCTGTTTTTATTCACCCAGGACTATAATTAGAGAAGGGAAAGCCCATTGTTGCATCTTGACAGACCCTCGCCTGGGGCCCGAACACAGCTGGGTGCTACGCTTTTGCCAGGCCAGACAGTGCAGTGTTTACCCCCTGCCAGTCTGCTTACTCTAGCCAGCCAACCAGCCAGGCCATCATGCCCAGCCCCAGTCTGGATACTATGCCCACTCTTACACACTCACCCCGCCTGGTCTGGCCTCATGCTCGGTGCCGGCCCCCCAACCAACCCCAGCCCTACCCAACTGGCCCCTGACTGAACCCAAAAGCCCACTCCACTTTTCTGTCACTTTGCCGCCAACAGTGTTGGGGTCCTTGTCTGGTCATTTTAGATTCCATTTAATTACCGAATCCCTATGAATGCATAAAACGTAACAGTAGGAGAAAAAATGCTGTTTGCACCAAGTCATGTCTAAATATAAAGTGTCTGGGAACACAAGGCCCCCAGCTGTGCTTAGGAGCTGGTCACCATGGAGCGATGGGCATACTCTCCTCCATTAGGACTTGGTTGAATATAAGGAAGGGGCATTTAAGTTCCAGTCCTAACTGACTGGTGCATATGGTCATCCAGATAGTTCTTAGAGCAAAACATGATTGAGCTTTTCTGGGCGAAAGGGTCTCAAAAGTTTTACACAATGTGTTCATTTTTATTATTTCAGTAATATATCAGTATAAGACTGTAAATTATTCAGCTTAGTTATTAGTTTAGATCTCAGACTGCTCCATCGCAAAGATATGCTTTGAAATCAGCATATATTAGCAGAAGAGGAAGAGGAGGAAAAGCGGACGGTCATGCCAGTCTCTGAAGTCCACGTGCAAACCTCACCAAAGTGCTGGTGTGTCATGTATATATATGTACACAGTTTTTTCCTGCACTTCCTCTCTGGTTCCTGTGAGAGCTACAGGAGTGTTGAACCCTTGACTTCTGTGTGTCGCAGCAGTGGCCCCTCCCCCAGCAACAGGAAAAACCATGTACAAATTGGTTCCTACTGTAGCTAACTGTGTTAGTACTGACACTCTTTGAAGTGAATTGTCCGAGTTATGGTGTCCTATAAGGATGACACTGCAAGGTGCCCTGGTGCTGTAGTTTTCTTCTCTTTATATATAGTTAGAGTTGTCAAGTTGCTGCTTTCTTTGAGGTGTTTGTAAATGTTGTAAATCAAGCTTACACCTCTGTACACGTATCCGTTCTCAAGTTGAACTATTTATTGCAGTCAATAACATATTTGCGGTTGCCATTTCCTCCCTGCTGCCTGACTTATTCTAAACTGGTACCCCCTTCCTCTCTACACTGTCTTTCGCACACATGCATTGCAATTTTTGGCAGCTCCTCTGGAACATGAAATCATGCCACTAGCTCAGGCTGATCGGGGTTGTCACTGTGCCAGTGAGATATCTCTTCTTTCAAGTACCGCAGTGTCAGTCCAGTGGCCTCACGGGGGCCTTAGCATGCCGTCTTTTCCCCTTTGATCCTCCTCAGGCTCTCATGACATCAGCCCCCAACCCAGGCAACTGGGGGAGGAAAGGCAGAGAAATGGAGTGGTGGTGGTGGTGGTGGCGGCGGTGAGAGAGAGGAGTGGGAGTTGGTGGACAGAGGGAAGGGAAAGAGGCTGGGGGTTTGGCTTCTCAAGGAGATGACGATGGTGAATGTCTCTGGTTTGGTAAGTGGGTGGCTGGGATTTGTGTCTCGCTTGGTACAACTTTTTTTTTTTTTTTTTTTTTTGCATGCACACAAGCAGAAATATGCGACCCATCCTCCCACACAGCCCTGCAGCTTGTGTAAAGCAAGTCTCTTGGCTGGCATAGCATGTAAAACTCCCTGGTATGTGCTTGTTGTGTGTGGCCTGGCGCTGCCCTTGACCAGCTCGTCTCTGAACCACGATCAGTTCCACCTTAAACACTAGCCAAAGACAACATTTCATCGCAGCGGAGCGCAACTGGCCCGAGACCGGCCTCTACAAAGCACTTAAAAATAACTAGAGCAACAAGAAAAGTATCAAGATCTTTATTGACATATCCTCCCAGAAATAAAGCGAGCTACTTTAAAGTTGTTGCCAGAGGCACACAACCATAAAAAGTGTATCCTGTGTGGGAAGCTCTGTCTTTGACACACATACAAACACAATCCTAAAACCACAGTTGCCATGGAACAATGTGAGGGGGCAGAGGAGTGTGTCTCTGTGTCTTTTTCTACCATGGCCCTCAAGTTGGCACTATGGGACAGCGGGCCAGAGCAAACAGCTGCTGCGTCTTAGTGCTAAGTGGCTTTTGGTCTCTAACCGTGTCTGGCATCTCAGCCAGAACTACAGAGAGGGTGTAGTGTGCGTGCGTGTGTGCGTGTGTGTGTTAAAGAGAGAGAGAGAGGAATGACAGGGATATAGAAAGTACACAAGGGCTACAAGGACTGTGTGTGTCTGAAGAAGAGAGAGACCTGCATTAAAAGAAAGAAATGGCAACAAACAGATGAGTGTGATATTGCGGGCGACTGGCTCCAAGCCTGCGGCCAGGTTAGCTGTCCTACACACTCAGGTGTGTGCTAGAGGTCGTCCCGAGGCCATGGCAATGCCAGTTGGGTGTCAAGCCACAGGGCTTGTTGTAAAGGAGCTTCAATGCTGGATTGAACTGGCTGCATTTTGGCCTTGTTCTCAGACCACTTCTAATACAGCATGTTGGCCATCGTGGATAGGAATATTGTCTGATCAGTGGGTGTATTTGTTGATGTGTGTGTGTACGTGTATGTGTGCGCACATTAGCTCACACACCATTTATCAGTCTGGATAATAAGAACTAGAAGGCTCAGAGATCAGCTTGGGTTTTGATGCATGACTCACCATGTCTGTCTCATCACTCTCTTCGTACTCCTTTTCCTTTTTCATCCTTTTTCCTCTCTCTGCAAAGACCATAGTGAGAGCCTCGATAACTGAGAGAAAGAAAATTGCTGTAGTTTTACACTCCGCCATCTCCAAGAATGTTTTGTTAAATTGCAGTAAAGACACAATAGTGATTGATTGCCAATGGCAGCTTTTGTTCGATACAGATGAAGCTCGAGGTTTTGAAAGAATTATTTTCTTTGCAGAGCCATAAAGATGTAGGATATTGATAAGACGACTTCCTTTCATTTGAGTATGGCAAATTGCGAGTCAATTTTGGGTTGTTTCAATCAAGGCAGCCAACAGCTCTAGCTTGCAGTATAATGGAGGCTAATGTTGCAGTAATTTCATAAAATTCTTGTCAGAATCGGCAAGTTTAAGCAGTTTTCACTGAACTTTTAGTTTCCCATATCTCGAGAAATGCGCCTTTCTGCAAGTGTTCATTTTGTTTTGCAAAATTAGTATTTTCCAAATGTTTTTACCACAAAACACTCGGCTCACTCAAATATCAGTTGCATTCATACCTTTTTTTAAATGCCACATTATGTTAGAGGACTGAAGCAAATTGAAGCAATGAGCAGCCTAGCTACCCATCCAGTGTGATAAAATGCACAAGCTTCCTCTCCACCTGCCCCTTGCCCCAAACACCCTGAACAAACACTTTCAAACACCGCAGCATGGAGGGAGGGATAGAAAGAGAGATTGAAAAAGAGAGGAGGAGCAGCAGCAGGGAGAGAAGAGGAAAAAAAAGGGAGAAAAAAGCTTGTGAAGCACGGAGCACTCAGGGGCCTGCCTCTTGGGCTCTCCTTTCATGTTTGTGTACGCCTCAACTTGCTGATATTATCTTGGCCGCTCTTCCTGGCGGGGTGTCGGGAGAGGTTTCCACTGTGACCAGGCAGGCAGGGGCCTCTCTCTCTCTCTCTCTCTCTCTCTCTCTGTCTGTTTCTTTATATCTCTCTCCCTCACTCAACCCCCTCTCTCTCTCTGTGTCTGTTGGAACCCTCACCCACCTTCCTACTTCAACACCCCCTCCCATCTTAAAGTCCCTCTCCTAAATCACCGCTTCACCACGTTTCATGGCGCTTGGAGGCGCCCGGGATCCCACTGCGCTCGTTTCCATGGTCACTGGGAAGCTCCTTGTGTCATGTGGCTCAAAGTGAGCCGTCCCTGGGCCGAATTACCCAGCTTTCAATGGGAGGCCAAATGACCATTATTAGACTTCACAGCTCGGGCCCCTATTTAAAGAGAGAAGAAAGGAGCCCTGGGGACTTAAGATGAGAGAGATGGAAGGAGAGAGAAAGGGTGACAGAAGAAAACAGAGAAAGAGGGAGAAGAAGAGAGGAGGGGAAATAAGAGGAAAGAGAAGAAAGTGCGCTTAGCACCACTGCAGAGTTGTTCCTTTCTATTTTCCCCGCTCCTGCATTGATTTTTGTTCTTAATCACAATTGGTATTTGTAAGTCATACGCCAGCCACAAGTAAAGCCCGGAGAAGACAGGGCGGCACTGGATCAAAAGATGTGCAGTGGAAAAAGTAAATCTTAGAAAAGATAGGACCAGACATCCACCCACGTCAACCAAAGCCCTGTCTTTTCTCTCTTCATCTCTGTCTAAGCCTGTTGCTTTGCAGGGGAATGTGCTTGTGTGCGTGAGAATCCTCATGTCCTGCGCCCCGCTGTGTATGTCAGGGCCATGTTGTCTTTAAGGCTCGGGCCCACAGCCTGGCACGGAAGCTGGAAACTGAAGCCCCCTAGTCCCCAAACAGCTAATCTGATGCCTCTTCCCACTACACTTGATTCCTCTATTGGAGGGTAAGCAGGAGTGAAAATGTCATACTTCTCCTGTGATTTGAACTTTCTTTTATGCTTCGCCAGGCAGGCAAGGTTTAGCCCAGCACAAGAAGATGCAGAAGAAGTGGTGTGAGTAAGTGTTTGTGTATTAGGGCGACATCGGAGCAGTGAAGTAATGGAAGGAAAACATGGAGATGGAGAGGGGGAGAGGAATAGCAATGCACCTGGCTTTAAGAGACATTAGCATCAATTACTGGAGACCAATAAAACAATAAATTTAGACCAAACTTGAGACATCTGGATGGCAATTGTTCATGTTTAAATATAACTTTTTATACTGTTTATATCATTGCATTAGTGAAATGAAGGGGAGTAAAAAATACAGTATTTCCCTCTGAAATATAGAAAGGTAAACGTAAAGTAAGTCAACTGCACTGAAGGATATTACTTTGTTGCCCTTGGGGACAATCTGGGGTAGTAGGTGTACAATTGTAATGACTAAAATACACTGTAACAGACAGATTACCTGCTAAGATAAGATAAAAATGAGGTGTTATATTGGAGTCGTGGTGGAATGAGGCAAACACACCTTTTACTATTACACCATCTTGCTGCCATGCTTTGTTCAACTCCTATTTACAGCCACAGACATTTCCTGTTTTGATGTTATCTTTACTGGGATGCAACAAAAGGAAAAGGTGCTTGTTCTGTTTGGTGAAGAGATGGACTCCATTTCAACATTATTCCTTCAGTTTTTATTTGTATACCTTTTTTTAGGAGGCCCGCAGATAGAGTAATCTAGTCATTAAAAAGAGCAGAGATTAGAAGAATATCTGAAAATAATGATTTTGTGAAGGAATAGTGTGTTTTTGTGAATTTATTTCTTTAGCATTCTTCTAGATTAATTGTGATTACTCAGTCAAGTTTTACCCATTAAAGTCCGTTTACATGTATTTGGGGAGTACTACGATAGATATGAAAAGTTATATAAAGCACTTACTGTCTATATTTCAACTTTGACAGTCATGGATATCCTCAAAGAAGCGACACTGCTTTCTTTTGCATTTTTGTCTTCTGAAATGAAACAAACAAACAGTTTAAGTCGTTCTCCTCTACTGGCCCACTGCTAGGAAGACTGTGCAGAGAGAGACAAGAGGTACAGTGAGAAAGGAGGCAAAATGGTGGTTATAGGGCCGAGTCCCGACCTGCTCTGCCTTGTTTGCCCAGGGAAAGAAGACAGCAGGCAACAGCAACACCGCTCTACCAGCAGCAGGATAGAGTATTACAAGAGAGAGAAGCAACAACAGCAACTTCTCTTTCATGCAAGCAGGGACATGGTCTCCTAAAGAAGCTTCAAGGCAGAGAGAGATTAGAGAAAAACCGTATAACTGCAGGAAGAATTAAGGGAAGAGAGAAGTGGCCGTTTTCGTGAGACTCCTCAGCTCAGGTGCCTGAAATCACTACATATGGATTAGAGTGCATGTTCACACCGTAGCATCCATGGTAAAGGGGGATCAAATATTGCTGTGTCGGCCGTTTTGTAGTAAAGTCAGATTCAGAAATGACAGTCACCCCTTAAATAGTCAACTTCAACAACTGTTGAAGTTTCTGAACATCTAAATATGAAATTCAGTCATGGTAGATTCAGTCTACCATGTCAGCTGTCAATGGCAGGTGCACCTGTATGTTTTGAATCTTGTGATGGGTCAGCTGTCTACGCAAGCTGTTTCATTTCATCCATGCTTTACACCTGAAGCATATTTTTACATTTTAACATCACTTAAACCCATCTTACCTACTGTTTTAATATTCAAGACTGTTAGCAGAGCTGTCTATATCCTCGAAAGCTGTAGAAAAACACTTAACATTTGATCTATTATGTGCCAGACTTTCAGCAGGGAAGCATACATCTTCGCTTGCTCTCAACTTTATCATGTTCCCTGCCTTTGTCCGACAGCTCACATCTTATGAAAAATATGGTAATTAAGAATTTTCAATACCGGCAAATGTTTTCCACCTTTGGGTGTTCCTTTGAGAGCCGAGAGGAAAAAATCTAATATAAAAATTTCATATGACTCTTCTTATCGGAAGTTATCTCCTGCCTTCACATATCAAAATCAGACATGCATTCACATTCACAGACAACATCAAGGCTCTTTTTGACTGACAGTAAGTCTCATCACTACAGATAATCTAATTAATTAACATTATGTTTTGCTCACAACTTTTCCATGGATAAACAGGGGGTAGTGTTATCACTGATCATTTCCAACCAAGACTTTTCATCACTTTTATCCAAACAGCTCCTGTTTAGACACATTGAGGAGAAGAAGCACTTAAAAAGTAGTATTCTTGTCCCTAGCCGGAAAGCTTGTTTATTTTCCTATGAATCACAAAGGGCCAGAGCCCAAAACCGGTAAGAAAACAACATGGGAGGGACGGAGAGGAAAAGTGGAGGAAATTTAATTAGTGGTTGTCCATTCCTCCGGCTCCAGCGTTTGGTCTCGGCAGGGCAGAGCAGTAGGCAATGCAGCGGGAGGAGAAGACTAAAAGGCTTCTTGATAAGCGGCTGTCTAAGTCAACGCATTTGTTTGCTTGACACCACAAGACATCAGACCATGGAGAGAGACGGGAAAGGCTGCCTGCGGTGCACAACAAGCAAGACAAACATGTATATTTAGAAAGAAGTTTGAGCCCAGTGCACGACTCTCACCCATCATTTATTATTTAGCATATCTTCACAACACAGAAAATAATGTCCTGCTCTCATTTTATCACCAAACTACATATGCTGGGAAAAGTAGAAGGATATTTAAACTCAGATCTTAATGAAAGTTCTAAAACTGTTCATGAAAACCAGTGTTTCCTCAGAAATCCCTCTTCATGGCCACATGATAAGTATTTAAATGTTGTGTAAACCCAATGAAGATTTTGGTTTTTGTACCAAAAAAGATTAGTTTAATAGTGAGTGATCTTGCCTTGTATCTCCCGAGTATGAGTCACTGTCTGTAGGGTCAGTCTGTACTTTCCCAGAACTTTTTGAAATGGGTTTAAGTAACTGAATAAAATCATTTATTTTATTTTTTTAGAAGTTAGAAGAATTCAAAAATCACAGGTAGTCCAATTTTATAGATCTAAACAGCACTAGGCATCCCATTTTTCATTTTTGTCAACAGAAGTGCAATATTTTGTATATTTTTCAGTATTATCAAGAAATACCAAAATGTTTTACTTAAAAAAATGTTATTAAGCAAAAGATAGCCAGTCTAGTAGCGGTAATGGTGTATTCACTTTCATGGTAGAGAACATCCATGATTCAGGTGACATTGTCTATCGTAAAAATGACTTCTGCTTCGAGAAACGGGGGCACCCAAAATAGCTCCTCTGACTCCACAACTCTTTACATGGATCATTTTGATTGCCTGCTGAGGTAATGTCAAAACATTGTAGCTGTACTCATACTACAATATGTAAATCTTTTTTCTTGGGAGCATCAGTTCAGTGTGCTGTGCCATTTTCTCTCCGTTAATTAGTTATCACAAGATCCTGTTTTTTCAAGGACTTCAAAGAAGCAAAATTTTGAGCTGACCAGATATTGAATGGCACCTTGACAGTTCTCATTTTGATAGCTACTACAAAAGATTTAAGAGGTTTATTGTGATGATAGACTATATATGCCATGCGTTTGTTCACACCCTTTCTGTATATTTAGAGATACTTGCAGCACATTTTAGGGATAGAATTTGGATTTAGGATAAAAGTCATGATGAAAGAGAGACTGTCTATATGGGTCTTATGGCGAAGAAGAGTGCTCCCTGGTACACCTCACTCTCTCTCTATCTCGACTCTTTAATTGTGTCGGCTCTTTGCCAAGTTCCACTGGCAGGCCCCCTCAGAGGTGCCCCTTCACACACACACACTTTGATAGCACAATTCACTTGTATAATTCTGGTTATGCAATGGTGGGTGAATGGCCACCCCACATTGTGCGCTGAGGCGGAGAGAGAAATGGAAAGAGGGGGTAAAGAAGAGGAAAAGAACAATCGGAGAAGGAAAAATTAAGACAACAAATTTGTCAGAAGTAAATGAAAAGATTTTTTTAGCTTTAAAGAGTCTTTGACTTGAAGAGCTGGATGATGGCAGATGCATCAGTTACAAAACCTCAGGCTCCTTCTCTGATGTGATGTTTTTGTCCCCCAGAGAGCTCTGTTTTTCCTCCAAAGCTGCTGTTACCACCTCGAAAGAGGCTTTTCATACAAGTCTAGAAGATGCCCTCTTGGTTATAAACATCCCTCTCTAAAGGAAATAGATTCAGGGGACCTAGATATGAGCTTCTTTTCTTTTTCTGCGTTTGCTCCACAACTCTGTCTTACATTTGGGGATTTAAACCCGTGGAAAGAAGAGACTTCACCCATGGGAACTGATTTTCCCTCAGGGTTGGTGAAACAGTGGGACAGATAGTCATTACATACTGTGTGTGCATGTGTGGTTGTGTGTGTATGCTGGCTGGTCATGTACATGATGTACAGCACAGAGGCAGGGTTGGGGATCAGTGTACCTGGGGCAGGCCTTCTCTTTGTCTGATAGTGAGGTCATTACATCCGCCCCAAATCTCTCTCTCTCTCTCTCTCTCTCTCTCTTTCTGGATGGGTGTACGGTTTACCCACAAGCTCCCCTGTTTTTCCATATTGAGACAAAACCGAAACCTGTGAACCATAACGACCAGATACAAAACAAAACATCTTTTCATTTCAGTTTCATTTCAAAATTCAAACTTGTCAAATGGTTAAACAAGCAGCTGTATAAGGGTGTTGCCTAAATTTTAAGAGGTGGTAACATTTTGATGTCAATCTGGAGCTTTGATCAAAGAATACCCAAACAAGATTATGAATTTAACTTTAAAAAAAATGTGATTGACAATGTTGCAAGTCCTTTATGTAGTAAGTAACAGAAGCCATTACCGACTGTGTATTCTTCTTTGTACGTTTATGTGCACACGTGCAGTATGTGCTTCCTGGTTTAATGTCTTGTGGCTTGTGGTTCACACTTAATGCCTCATTTCCGTTTATAACGTGCTGCAAGGACAGTTGTTACTTCAGGGACACAGACTTAAGTATTCATTCAGGGCTGCTGTATTTCTCTGTGATTGCAAAGGAAAAAATACATTGAAAACATGATTGCCACAGGAGCAGCAGTAAACTGAAAAATAAGAAAAAGAAATGTCTAATGTCTCTTTACATTGTGGATCCAAAGTCTTGTTAGTTTGTCGCTGTTCTTACTTCTTAGGCTCCATTTTAAACTAGCAGCTTGAACTAAAGAGAATCATCTAATTGAACAGAGTTTAGCTTTTTAGCACAACTGAGATCAGCGGCCATACTTGAAGACACTTGATAGCAGATCTGTGTTCGCTTCCTGACATAACCTCTCATCTGCAGTTTGATATTAATGGCAGTCACTGAGCTCACTGAGAGCTTCAAGTGATTCTTTCCCCTGTGTGTTTACGTTAGATAAACTGTCCGTGTATGTGAAGGTAGCCCAATTGAGAGCAGCCCCTGTCCTTTGCCGGTGTGACACACAAGTGGATTTTTATGTGCTTCGTAAACATTTTTTTTTTTTATGCCGCTCAGGGAAATGTTGCCACAGAAGTCCCAGGACCCCTGTAAAAAGCTCCAGCTGGGGGCTTAACAGCATTCAAATGAATATTAAACAGGAATATTGGAGAGTTCAAAAGTTTGAGAGGATGGAGGGAGAAAATGAACAATCGCTTGTTTAAAACTACAGAAAAAAAAACATCACCAGAGAATGTTTTAACTTGTTTTTTACCTCCCGTTTTAATCTGCAGTTTCAGAGTGAAACTTCCTGGCTGTGACTCAAAACCTTGAAGATGAGTGGAAGGAGATTCAGGAAACAAAGTTATTGGCAGGATTAAGCTCAACCCGGTTATTTTAGTTTACATTGTACCCTTGTGCATGGTTTCAGGGTGGTTTTTACATCTGTGTGAACAGGAAAGTCCTTATTTTGCAGACTTGGCATGGCAAGAGTGTCAAACCAGTCGATTACATGTCACACAGCCAATTCAATTACGTCAACTATCTGTAAACAGAATAAAATGTTATGACAGATTAACTGTCTGTCAGTGAGGTGTTAACATCAAACAGTAGGAGATCAGGAGGATGGTGAGTAATGTGCTTCATGAACAGGAAATGACTAAATCCTGTTGTAATGCAAATGTCAAGATGATACAGATGACTTCATGTGCGAAAATACAGTATGTACAGGAGAATTAATGAGAAAGAAGTGCCTCAGACATAGTTTTCATTTCTTTCTCCGGGCTGCACAAGCTTCCAATGAGATGACGCACAGCCACGTTGAAAACTTTGATTTTATTTTAGTTGAATGTAAATAATGTCTTGGCCCACATGGCTGCTCTGAGAGGGAGCGAGGAAGAAGAGAAAAAAAAAAGGGGGAGACCACATATAAGAAAATCCATGGGAGAAAAGTATGCCTTTATCTTTTAATAAACCGTAAAGCCAGGAGGCAACATGAAATTACAGCATAATAGCAGTGGAGAGTCTTCTGAAGACTTAATTGCCTTAATTATAGCGGTGGAGAGAGGGAGAGAGAGGGAGAGAGAGGCATGAAGAGAAGGAGGAGGGAAGCAGAGGAGAAGAAAGTAGGAAAAGAAAGAGGGAGTGATGTGATAGGGGAACTAGTGCGTGAGCCAGATGTTGCAGGTGTAATCCAGGTGTGTGGCTGTTTTGCATGTGAGCACATGATCTTCTGTTTTCACATACATATTTATACGCATATTTACACATTCATTGTTTTGTAACTGTACATGCTGATGTATTAATGTGAGAATCCTTAGTCCACGAGTGATGAAGTGAACGCTACGCTGAGAAAAGTCTCTTTCCAGACGGGTGAAAATTTCTCTTCCTCAGATCTTACAAGCTGGCAAGCTTACTTAGGGATACTAAACATAGCTTTCATTTTCCTCAGTGTCTAGACTGGGTTCTCAGTACTTTCTGCTGTGGTTTTTGTTCACTCGGAAGATTGTACCCTAATTCTCTTGCCTCTGAGCCAGCGGGAAGTTTGTTTAGCCAGCAGTATTGTGAAGTACCTGTGAAACCACCCCCCCCTTCCCGTATCATGCAGTTCAGGTTGAGAGTTTAGCTGATTTTTAAGCATGGATGACTGATCAAACGGGGACCAGAGCTCATGTCTGAGCTTTGAAAAGAATATCAGCAGGAGGATTTCCAAAGGAGACAATCCTTGCCTTCTTTCTATTTTATATTGTATAAAGTTCAAATCGTTTCAAATCAGTTGCTACTTGCCAAATCAGTGTTTGCACTAATGCACTAATGGCTGAAAAAGGGAACCATGACCATTTTTTATATTTTAAAAGCAAGCACAACAGATCAACAGATGGCAACCACTGATCGTGTTTCATTTATGACAAACATATTATCAGCATTTTCTCTGGAGAATTTCAAGTTATTTATTACCTGATTCTTCCCATTTGTCTCCAGTGGTAAGAGATACTCAGATCCTTTTGATAAAGTATGTATGCAGAAATACTCACAGCAGAAGCGTTATCAGCAAATGTACTGACAGTATCAAAAGTACTGAGTGATAGATTATTAGTTTAGTTGAGTAAGAAGTACAATATTTCTCTCTGAAATGTAATGCAGTAGATCTATAAGGGCAATAATATGTAAGACAACCTAAAAATTGCACTGTAACATTACAGTACTTGAGTAAATTTACTTAGTTACTTTCCACCACTGCTTGTCTCCACTTTTTCTTTAAGATTGTCTATTGTATTTAAGGTTGCTGTGCCCTATAAAGCTCAAGTCCTTTTAAACGGCTACTCTTCTTTGCACTTTGATGGCTGAAGAAGAAACATCTGAATTTTCTTGGTACATTATCGCAGCATTTGTTCTTGACATATTGGATTCCTAAAATGATAACACGTGCGTATGTGTCTGGATCTCCTCTTAAATCATGAATGAGACGATCAAAATGTCATCTTGCACAGACTTCACCCTGACAAGTTTAATGAACAGACGCTCCTGAAATTCCTGTTTTATCTTGATGAAACTGGTACCTTTCCAGTGTGATCATCTCCTTCGAAAAGTTTCCTGCAGATGACTGAATGCTGTCTCGAATTGCTTGTGCAATATCTCCTTACACAGGAGCTCTGCCACCTGAAAGTGTATAGCCAGTTTGAGTCAGTGAAGTAAACAGTATTTCCTCACTCAAGTGTTTAGTTTGTAGGAACATGGCAAACGCTGCAGAAGAAAAAAAAAATATTACAACAGTCACAAAGTAAGTATTTATCCTTCCTTTGGTGTCCGAGGTTGTAGTTTTTTATGGGTTTGGGAAGGAGATGTGTCATGTTTTTTAAGAGAGCCAGTTTGCCTGTGGGTGCATTTTTGTTGTCGTCAGGCAAGTCCCTGCACTGCAGCGCAGGCCTGCCCGAGTGGAGATTCTTTAGGAGGGAGATCCCTTTCTTCTCAAAGCATCTTACCAAGAGCTATTAATTATTAACTTGGAGAGCTAACATCAAAGGAGCAGACTTGTGCTGAATTAAATGGAGGCTGGAGCCTGGCAGTGTGGAGCTGAGAGAAAACTCGGTGAGAGGGAAGAGCCAAGCCAGATTTCGCTCCGCTCGCTTTTGAACTTTCCAAGTACAAAAAGTGAAAGAAGAAAGAAAAGAGCGATGTTAGTTTATGTAAAGGAGGCAGGACGAAAGAGAAAGTTGGAAGAGCTTGTATTTCAAGCGTGTCAATGTTTTTAATGTTTCAGTGTTTGACAAGGCTTTTATACACTGCTGGGAAAGATCGAATCAGTTTGCAGGGTTAATTAGTCTTTAATGAGCAATGAAAGCCAGATTCATAAACATCTTATCTGCGGATTAAACAAGGGGCATATCTAATTGAGGCGAAGTAAAAAAACAATCAGGGTCATAATGTCTGTCTGACTGAAACCCGTTTACACACTAAGTTGAATTAGGAGTGTGATACATATTCCATCTCTTTTATTAAAGTTTGATTGTATTTTCGTCCTGCTGTGATTTGTCTATGCAGCAGTAGTCCCACCAAAACCCAGGCTCGTCTCACGCATGTGTGCTAAAATCCAATACGTTTAGTAGTACTATATTTAGTGTCATTATTGACTCTGGTATTGATTCTGGAGAAGGCAAATACCTCTGATTTTCTTCTTGCCTTGGAGGAAATGTCATGAACACCATATTGAGTAGAGCGTTTGTTTGAATCCAAAACTTACTTTAGCTACACATGCAACTATAGTTAGTCATTAACCTCTTTCTAAAGACTCATAGTGCACACAGGGAGTAGGGAAGATAATGCAACAACCCAACTGGAAATAAACTGCAATGATTTCTTATGATGAAAGTTAACGTCATGGTTACAAAACTGGATCATATTACACTGGATGCCACTTTCATCAGCTCTACAAGCGTTTGAGAAAACAGAACTTTGATATGAGGCTTAAAGCAGCAGGAAACAACTTGCAGAGCTGCAGAGTAGACGAAACCTCAATGATATTTAATACATCAGTCTTGCAACAGTCTTCTTGCCAAACAAACAAACAAACAAACACATTTTGAACTGACATGACAACCACCATCATCAACAAGCATTTGCAAGAGGTGACTTGGTCAGTTGAAGCAAAAGATGCAGGGACTTGCTCAACATCCCATTGTTGAGTGTTGTTATCTCAGAAATCAACATGATGTGTTGTGAAAAGAGCAATTGCACCTCCCCCGCACATACCACTTCTCCCCATCTCCCTTGTCTCTCTGTGTCCTCTGCAAGCGCCCGCTGACTGGGGCGGTGACACTCTCCAGCCACTCGACAGCCGAGTCACAGCACTGTACATTGTCACTTTGATCTTCACCCCCCTCCCGCCTCTTCCCTCCAGTTATGAAGAGCGTTGGCAAGAACCCAAGGGCACTTGATAATACCAGGATATGATCCTAGCCGCGCTATTTTAGATCATGTAGTGCAGACATCAAAACGTTGTCTAAATAGGGCACCGTGAATCAAGCAGGGTGACAATGGGTTGTAGGGGAAAGCAGGAGTTAAGATAAAGGAACTTTTATTTTTTCCTTTCAGATGATTGGGAAGCCAATTTGGATTCTGCAAGGAGATACTTGGGGTTCTGCAGATCCAAGCATTTCCTTTATCTTTTGCCTTTAGCAGTAGTCTTCAAAAGACCTCTGTGCTCTGACTTTCCCCTGCTCCCACATGAAAGAAGCTTGCATTTTTTTTTTTAGCAGTCAGACATTTGTGAGAACTTTATTCAACTTTTTCCTGAGCGTGCACAGCAGAATTCAGCTCAAATTCAGCTCCATGTCACGCAGAGTTGCATCACATGGAGCTATGCAGGCATTAGATCTTGACACGGGGATGAAACGGTTTTCATTTGTCATACGTAATGCGGCATGGATTCACTCAGAATTACATCATGAAGACATCAGAGAAATGAAGACATGGACCACATGTGCATCCTCGCAAATGTTATAAATGGCTTGTTTACTTCTTGCTGTTGGGTTTCTGTCTCTTCTCTTTCTCATTTGCTCCTTCCAGATGATGTGCACAGCGTAACACTTAGGCAGAGAACTCCCTCTAGTGGCCTGAATTTGAATGTGAAAACTTAATCTGAGGAGGTTGAGGGGTGCCATACATTCCCTGGCTTTTTCTTTGCACTGTTGTTGAATATATCTAATAATCACCTTGATCTGTGTTTGCAGGCAAAGAGAGCGGTGCAGCGGGGTGCCACAGCCGTCATCTTTGATGTGTCGGAGAATCCGGATGCCATCGACCAGGTTTGTACCCACCTAAAAATTACCCAGACCTCCATGCGCAAATCGTCTGATCTGTCTCAGTCTGTCTGTGAAAGACACTCCACTTTTCACTTCTGTAGAAAGCTTAGCAGCATGCCCTGCCCTTCTGACTGGCTGTGTGTGTGTGTGTGCGTGCTGTTTGTACAAACAATGATCTTTCTATCTTTAGTTCTGTTCAAAAGCATGTGGATCAGCCTTGCTCATTCAACCATTCTGTGCCTTTGAGCCCTCTAACTTGTGTTTGGAGGAGTGCACTGTGCTCTGTGAGGACTGAAAATGGATATCCAGGTTCAGCTTTCACTAGACCATGACCAAACTCTGTTGAGCTCATAATTGCACAGGTAGCACACATTACCTCATCCCATGAGACTCTGGATTTGTCTTTGAATGCACATTTGGGCTACAGTAAGAACAAAGTGAATTTCTTGTCTCACACACCCAGACGTTCACATTCCTTTTTCTTGCTCCTGTGTCTTTGCTGTTAAAAGGTATAATACACGAGTTGCTCCTCTGAGCGCCTTTGTCGAAAGAATTCTCCTGTGGTATTCATCCTCGCCACGCCAGGCCTGGACTTGCAGGTTTTTCTTTTTTTTTTTCCTCCCTCCTCGCCTCCTCTTCTCTGCCGCTGGGTCGTAAAGCGCGTAGCTGAGAGATAAAAGGGATTGCGCAGAGACCACATGAAAGGCATCGCTGGGCGGCTGTGTTAAATTCCCCCGAGAGGCTTTTCCAGTCAGAGCGGCCCGATCAGCAGAGACAGGACCCACAAGGCTAAGGGGCAGGGAGGTGGAGCTTGGGGAGAATTAAGGTCCCGGGGCTGAAATTAGGAGAAAAGCTTTATGAAGTTAATGTACTTGACCTCCTTTTTATCTCAATTAATACTGTATGTGAGGCCAAGTGCTGCATGTGGCCAAAACACTAAGTTTGTGATTAACTTTCTTTAAACAGTAATCCACTTAAGTTTATTATAGGACTTATAGGTGTACTTTTTAATTGTGTATTGTTCAAACTCCAAGCGAGAGTCTAGGAGGAGTAATTTCTCAAAGCAGGAGCAGCAAGAGATCAAAAGTCTCAAAGTCTATACTTTTAAACCAGAATGTACAGTATTTCACTGGGGAACATGACGACAGCAGAAGAAATAGAAATGCGAATATCCTTGGTATTTCCCCTGGGCTTTTCAAATTACAGATTCCAACCAGCAGACGAGAGGAGAGACTGAAGAGGGAGAGGAGGAGTAAAGGAGTATGTCAACTGACTCGAAAGCCAGAACATACTATTCATTGACTATTTCCCCCGCGACCACAGTTTCCATGTCTTGAGCCTACAGGTCATTTTCCCTGTTTGGGAGAAGAGGTTCATTCAAGCCTTTTTGCAGTCACAGTCCACACATTAGAGCAAAGTTCCTAAACGTTCATGCTTAATGTTCCTCAAGAATGAAGCTATCGTTGGATTGTTACATTACAACAACAACTTGCACTCTCAGTCCTGTGTACAATTAAATTGTTGACATGGACATATTTCTGATTGGTCAGCCTGCAATACACTGATAAAGGCTTTTAGCCGCAACGTGTTCATGTCAACATGCAGTAATAAAAATGTTGATGATACGCAGAGCTCTGAGTGTATTTGGTTATTGTTTTCTTGTTTGCATTTGTTGTGGCCCTTGACTCCAACTTTATTAACTGAGTGTGACTTTTAAAAAAACAAACACTTTTTTTTTTTGTACTTTTTTTGTTTGTAAAGCAAAGACAATCCGCGTTTTCCTTTTTTTTGTATTACATTTGAATACTGAAGGGATGCAAATGATCCAATATTTACATGTTATTTGTTTTTTTTCTTGTTTCTTATCCTTTCAGTCATCTCACAAATGCTCATGTTTATGTTGCGAGGTTGCGTACAGCTGCATTAGGGTGTGGTTTTGTCCTTTAACGTATCGTGATTCATTTTATTGAATTTCATGAATATTTAACTTGCCACTGGCTATTGACATTGAAAATGTTTAAATATGACAAGACACTCATGGAACAATACAGAGGTTAGAACAACACTTACTCCTGTTAACATGTAAAAACGTATGCAGCAGAGGTCAAAATATCTTAACTTTTAGTCTCTAGTATGGGTCAAGCTTGAACAACACATTTTCCATAATGCCACAGAAACATCACACAACAATTTACTCTTTATAATGGGTAATATGAACTTTAACTGAACTGTAAAATCAGTGTAGAGAGGCTTTAACAATTGTTTTGTTAATCTGTATTTGATGTATTTTTCTCTCTCGTTTCTACAGCTCAACCAGGTTGCCGAGGATCCTCTGAAGCGGCCGGTGGTTTACGTAAAGGGTAATGACGCTGTTAAGTTGATGAACATCGTCAACAAGCAGAAAGTGGCTCGTGCTCGGATACAACACAGACCACCGAGGGTAAGAGCTAATGCCAAAACCCCAAACCACTCAGTGTCGATGACGTGCATGTGTGTGAGACTAATCTAAGGCACATGTGAAGAACATGAGGAAGAGGTGAACATGTTAGTGAGGCCCACACACAAAATGCCACTTAGAAGTTTTTTTTTAGATGGGAAGACAAACGAAAATTCCAGCTGTGAAATTTGACCCTTCCCCTTTCTTCTCTGCTCTCCGCTGCCCAGAGGCTGAGGACTTTTTCGCAGCATTGTGGGAGATTAATATCAGCCATTCAAAGAGCTGTTTGTTTGCTTGGAATATTTGATAAGAGACCAGCACACTTTGAGGTCAAATGACTTGACATAATGAAAGCCCGAGAGAAAGGACTGTCAGATAAGAGACATTTTTCTGATGAAGAATAAAACAATCTGTTCACTCTCGGCGAGTTTTGAGCAGCTGTTTGTGGATGGAATTTATTGTAAATTATCACCGCCTTCGAAGCTGCAGTTTAAGATTACTTTCATCACATTTTTTTCTTGATTAGTCTGAGAAATCAAAAAGTACTGAAAAAAAAAAACCTTATCTTCTTTCTTTCTTCTTTGAAGAAAACTGCAAATTTTCACACTTGAGAAACTTGAACCATGTTTGGCATGTGACTCAAACTGTTAACAAAATAGTTGCTGATTAATATTCTGTCGACCATCTAATCTGTTAATGAAGTAATCTTTTCAGAATCTAATTTGTGTAAAATGTGTAGCACTTACCTGAGTAAATTACTGACAAAGAAGAAAATGTATTTGCACAACAAAGAGTCAAATGAACACTCATATTATTGTGTGTTCTGGTTTGCTGAGCAACTAACAATGCCATATTGAAATATCCTCAATTGTCAATTAATTGAAATGAAAAATGCAAATGTTTTCAGAGCAGATGACCCTTTAACGAGATCCATGTGAAGATTATTTGACAATGTTGCCGTCCTTTTCCACAGCAGCCCACTGAATATTTCGACATGGGTATCTTCTTGGCCTTCTTCGTGGTCGTGTCGCTGGTTTGCCTCATTCTGCTCATCAAGATCAAACTCAAGCAAAGGAGAAGCCAGGTTAGTGTTGATGCACATTAACAGTTACTTTAACCTTTAGGAATGTATTTACTGTCCCAGTTTGAGTCACGTAGATCTCTTACATAAAAACACACCCAAGTACACAATGCCATGCCTTGTTTTTCCAGTCGGCACAACTTCAAAGGAAGTTGTAGGTGATTAGTCGTGTTACAGTAGCACTGCTGTTGATTGATTCCTCTTGACAAAACAAAAAAAAGCTCCCAATGGAATGTTACGTTGGGCACATGAAGCATAAGCATTTAATTAACACTGATAAGAGAGTTGCTGCTGGAGCCAAAAGCACACTAATGTCATAACAAAGCAGAAAACTAGGAGCAGCATCCATAAAGACAGGTGTAATCCTGCCAGCCCACGTGTGTGCATGTGCATGTCTACGTAGGTGTGTAATGGGTGTGTATGTGCGGGTGTGACAGCAGCAGATGACTTAGTTGTGACTTTGTTTAGTGGTTAATTAACAGCTCACACCAGGGGTAATTTTGTCACACGTAACAACCTTTCCTTCCTGATTTGTGAAAAATTAATGAGCTTCTTGTGAAGAAAATCTTGTTCATACAGTGTTAACATTTTCTTGCCAATTTAACTATAAATAGTAGAAAAACTTTGAGAATGCTTTTGGGTGTAGTGAAGGGTTTGCCCTTACAAGGCTACAGTTAATTACAAAGTCCTCATGTTTCATGTTTGTAAACCCTATGATGAAAATGACTTTCATGCCAGAATTCATTGCTCTCTTGCTGACCAGGATGTCCACATATCCTTAAAAAGTCTACAATTATCTAGTTGTGAGGCAACATAAAGGAAGAAACACCATCCAGAGACCCTAGTTTAGTTAAGCCTGAGCATAAATAACTTTGTGCACGAGTGATGCACTAAGCAGTTCAGGCTATAATTCACAAGGTCTGCTACACATGTGACTCATTAAGTTTAATTTGAGTTCTGTATGTGTCAATCTATCCGTCACCATTTTTTAATAAGCAACATTTTTAAGGCGACACGAAGCAAATTAAAGATAAAGAGACCAGAGGGTCGGAGCCAGAGAGAGTAGCTAATGCATCAGACAGACATTGCAAAATGATGTACTGTGTCAAGGAGGGGAAAGTCTCAAATCATGAACCCACTCAGATTAACATCAGCAAAGAAGAACACAGTTTAAAAGTAAAGCCTTGCCAACACTGACATTTAATGGGATGTTTGCTGAAAAATCACTGACTTCTTTAAATCTTTTGACAGTTGTGTCACTTTAAGGTCTTTTTCTTGGCTCTCTGAGTTAGAATTAAATGTGTCTCATCAAATATGCAGATATTCCTTCTGACCCTGTCCCATCTTCCTCCCCACCACAGAGCTCCATGAACAGAATGGCCTCCCAAGCCTTGGAAAAGATGGAGACAAGAAAGTTCAAGGCCAAAGGAAAAGGCCAACGCGAGAGCAGCTGTGGAGCCTCTGATTCACTGAGCAGCAGCTCCACCTCTGATTGCGCCATCTGTCTGGAGAAGTACATTGATGGGGAGGTGAGGAAATAACCTTTGATTTGAATTTTTGACTTTCTTTTTGACATCTGCTTTGGTTTATTGATTGAGTCATACAGTTTAGATGTGGAACCTCCCAAACAACAATTGTGACAATTGCCATAAACTTTGCTGTACTCTATGGGTTGGTAAACCAGCTCTAACACATTTGCAGTTTTAATATTCAAATTTATGTATACTTATTTTGAATCAACCTTTAAGTCAGTCCACACGTTACAAAGCATAGACGAAGACTAACATTCATCATCTGCTGTTGCTGAAGGCTTTTTATCCAAAGCGCCTTAGTTATGCTACCATGTGTGCGAAAGTGGACCATGTGGGAGCCAAACCTCTTAACTCTGGCAGTGTTAGTGTGGTCATCTACCCACTGAGCTTGTTTTCTTTTCATTACATATTCTGTAGACATGAAACATAATGCAGTTAAGCGGACAATAGAATGGAAGTTCCCCTGATGTGCTCGGGGACCGCAGTCCTGCGATCTTCAGTGACGTTCTTTCCGGCGCCTTTTAGATGTTAAGTTCAGTCTTTCAGAGCACCTGGAGAGATAACAGTACCCAGAGTGCATTGGCTTGTGATTATGCTTCCTGTTTTCCCAGTGTGGCCTTCTTTAATCCTTAAAGGAGTCATTGTCAAAATATGTATCCTAATCTTGGACTTTAAGGGTTTACTGTAACAACATTGCTCATCCTCGGACGCTGGAGGGACAAACCGCAGCGCCCAAGGGGACATAGCTGGTGTATGCGTGTGTGTGTTTTTTGTGGTTATGTGTCTCTTCGTTAAGCAGGAGAAGAAAACACAACAAAGCATGGCGCCAGTATTGCACAGAGGAAGTGGCGATATAAAAGGCTGAATGGCATCAAAGCAGTTTTTGAGCAGTGAACCAAGCAACAAAAGCTTGGGTGGAAAAGAGCCCAAAGATGAGTCACATTAGGCCATAGAGTAAAGTATTTTTGGCAGTGAAAGAGCTCTTACTGGAAAATAATATTATAATTCATATTCATAGTGCTTCTGCTTTTGTGACTTGGAATTTTTTCATGCCTGTTCTCCATCTGAATACAAAGCATTGCATTCTTTTCATATCAATCCTCAAGTGTAAGCCTTGTTTGTTTTCCTTCAGAAAGTGATGACATTGAGCATAAGTTGTATATGTACTGTAGTATGGTGTCTACTCAAGAGTTGAGTTTGTGACATGATGTAAAGTTGGTTCCTCAGTGTTAAAAACATGACTAGACTCACAAGCACACTCCCCACAAGTGACAGCTCTGTATAACTTTGCTGCCACCCTATGGACGTTCAGATGCTCTCAAACACACATTTATTCACCCTGAGAAATGAAACCCTGTTGCAGTTTGTCATATATATAATTTAAGTGGGAACTCTGTAACTTGTAAAACAACTCTATTTAAGTCGACTCATTCCACTAATTTACCTGTCTGACGTACAGCCACGTCCGTAATTCGACTACAGGAGTACTGAATTGCTGGTGCAAGCCCTGAAAAATAACTGAATTGTTTCACAAAAATACTCTAGGTTTAGTATACTGTATTTGGTGTTTGGAGAAATGAATGGACTCTACTTTCATAAAAAAGCAATAAACATATAAATAAGTCAATTAAGGTGCTACCAGACAGGATTAAAGATCCTTAAAATTCACAAATAATTAAGGTTAGCACAGGTTTTTTTTTTTTTCCAGCATCTCTCTTGAAATAAATTAATAGCAACAGTTCAGTTGGACATTTCAGTCGACCTCAGTTTGTGTATGCTGGACTGCTGCCATTAATTTAATTAAGAAAAATTCTCAAAGCCTTAGCTTGCCCTACTTGTTTGGGTGTTGGATGTTTTGTTTTTATTCATTGGAAATACTTTTGACATTTAAATGTTCTGTGTAGTTCAGTCTAATATCTAAAAAAAAAAAAAATGTATCAATGTGCATCTAAATCTGTCTTTACTGTACTGTTTGACAACCTGACAATTAAATGTTTGTTTGTTTTTCTTCTATAGGAGCTGCGGGTTATCCCCTGTGCTCACAGATTTCATAAGAAATGTGTCGACCCCTGGCTGCTCCAGCATCACACCTGTCCCCACTGTAGACACAACATCATCGGTGAGTTGGTGCATAACCTTTATTTTGCTTTGATGTTTAGATAAAACACCCTTTTCAGCAACAGAACACTTGAAACAAGGTTATAAAAGATGCACTCATTAATGTGCCTGATTTCTTTTCACAGAGCAAAAGAAGGGAAACCCAGGACCAGCATGCCTGGATCCCGGTAACCCAGTCCATGGCCGTCAGCGGGTGGTGCTGCCAGTCCATTATCCTGGCAGGGTGCACCGGGCTGGCCAGGTGACAGCCTACCCAACGAGAACCAGCATGGACCCACACGGCAACCCCATCACCATGCTCACTGTGGACCAGCACCCAGATCCTCAAGGCCTGTACCCACCCCAATCAACGTCCGCCTTTCTCCGGAGCTATCATCCCACCCTCCATCTGGACCACTCACTCAACCCCCACCACTGCGGATTAGAACACCGCGGACCCCCCACCTACCCAGCACAGCCGCATCATGCTGCTTTTAAACGACCCAAGTTCCATGGTCGCAATTTTTCCCGAGCAACCTGCTTCTCGCAGTACGAGACTATGTACCAGCACTACTATTTTCAGGGGTTGACTTTTCCTCAACAGCCTGAGGGTGGCCAAGGGCCTGCTATGGCAGGGCAGCTTGGTGGAGGAGGAGGGGCCCACAAGGGCCACCACAGCAGGGCCTTTCAGCAGGGGCTGTTATACCCCACAGTGGTACACATGGCACCTGCCTCTTCTTCAAGGATAGGTGATACCGGCAGTGCTTCTGGTCTGAGCTGTTACCACGGGCACCGTTCAGTGTGCAGTGGTTACCTTGCTGACTGCCCTGGTAGTGACAGCAGCAGCAGTAGCTCAGGACAGTGTCACTGTTCCTCTAGTGACTCCATGTTGGACTGTACTGAGGTCAGCAACCAGGGGGTGTATGGTAGCTGCTCCACCTTCCGCAGCTCGCTGAGCAGTGACTACGATCCTTATGTCTACCGGAGTAGGAGTCCATGTAGGGGCTCCATAGGGGAAGCGGGGACTGCAGCTTGCACCACAGTTCCTGCCGAAGACTCATCATCCCCTGCTCCCTCGGGACATGACTGCCTCCAGCTCCCCCCTGGAGCTTCAGGATATAACTCGGGGGACCACCTCTCCAACTGCAGTTTGGAGCCCAACTACAGCAGTCGCTCATCACTGGAACCCAGGGAGAACAGCAACACTAGCACTACCTCAGCCGGGGCTCCAGAGGCTACTGGAGCAGACAGGGGAAAAGGGGCACAGGAGGAGTCAGGGGAGCTTGGGGCTGCAGCCTGTAGCTGCTGCTTTGAGGTGCTTCCTCCCACTGTGGAGTGCAAAGGGCAAGACTCGGACCAAGCAGGGCCTCTGGCCACAGGACGCTTTCACAGGGGGGTGGACTTTCAGAGCCCAACCTCCAAGAACTACTTTGCTTCTGAGCACATGTGCCCTTCCTCAGAGCAGGTGAGCTACGAAGGGCTGCCTTGCTGCTTCTACAAAGAGATGAAGGTCCACAGGGCCACAGCAGGGCGTTACACCGAGGACTATGCTGTTAATGTGCAGTATGCACATGCAGACTCAGAGGCCTGCTCTGGACAGGGCTGCTGCGAACTTAACCAGAGAATACCCATAATTCCTGAGGACACGGATTGTGAATTGGGCACAGGGACAGAGACCCAGAGCAGTTTATTGCCTATTAGTGTCACAGTGGAAGCAGAGGTGAGGACAGGGGAGCGACATGAGCCCAGGGAGGGGTATTTCACCACAGGACAGTTTAGAGGTCAATCGTACCCTCAGGAGGAGGAGACCAGGGCTTTGTTCCACCCTCAGCTTTCTGCAAGCCCCACTGCATTTGGAAGCAGTACTTCAACAAATGAGGGAGGTCTGTGTTTATGAACTTGAGCCCAGAGAGAAGGGACTTTGTCAAAAGTATGTATTTGGTACCGTATCAGTCAGTCAATCATTGAAACCCTCAGCTGCCTTGTTCTAACCTTGCTTTCTGAGCGCTGAATGTTATCATCCTAGATTGTGTGGATTTCTACTGAAATGGCCTGTCATCTCTAGATATACAGTGTATTAAGTTCATTCCTGTGGCCACAAATGTCTCAGCACTGAGACAAAGTGATACTACAAATGTGGATGGAGGTTGTTAACTGAAACTAGAAGTAGGTTGGTATTGGCATCTATTTGCAGACTGTCTGCTGCCATCAAGGGTTAGTAATCCGGGCCAATTTCTTGTTTTGATGTTTTTCAGATTTTGTCTAGAGCCAAGATATCTAGACTCTTGTGTAACATCTAAGAATCTGAGATTTTTCTCTACAAAAAAAAAGTACATTTAATTCACAAACATCTGTATCTACATGTACAGTATATGTGCGCACATGAACACTGACTGCCTATAAAGCTTCAACCACCAACTCAAATAGGTTGTACGGACATAGCTATACCAAAACAGAAAGACATGATTGTTTTTTGTTTTGTTTGTTTTCTTTAACTTTTTTTTCAAGAGCAGGGAAATGGGTCTATTTTTTTTTTAGGTGTCTGTGACCCACATATTTCTCTAAGGAGAAGAAGCTATATATTACAGAAAAATGCATAGAAATGTGAATGCAAGGCTGACACTGGTCTCTATTCAATTTAATACAGAATTTGTTATATGCATTGCATTTCTGTCCAGTAGTGGCCTACCTGTATGAGATGTGCCCGGGCAACATGAAAGCCTTATGCTGGTAAGCTATTTGTAGCAATATCTGAAGACACTGCGCCGCTTATAGTCGAGCTCCAGACTATTGCGACAGTGTTTTGGGGTCAGTAGATTTCTTCAGAAGTACAGTGTAGCACTCTCTTGTTTGGAAGCCCTTAAAAGTGTATTTTTGCTGTCACTTACCCAATTTCCTCAATGGGGCATGCTCTAATAAATATCTATAAAAAGGTTCTAGCGTGTATCAAAAGGCCAAAGGAAAGTAGCTGGAAAAGACTCATATTTCATAAGGGTTCCTTATTGTACTGTGACTTTTTTTTTTTTTTAACGATGCAGTTATACATACCACAGTGTATCCGTTTGAATCATATCGTGCCATGCATAAAACATACTCGCGATATCAATGCTTGTCATTCATGCCTTTCTGTTTGTCCTGCAGACTGTTTTTATACTGTTTCTATGAAATATACACATTCTCTACACAGAGGAAAACTTTCTGAAATAACCCTATTTATAAGTTAACCCAGTGCTGTAATCAAGTGAGAATCTAATCTTGCCTTTTGCATAGAGATATGTACCTACTGCAAATATAACATTTTGGGGTACTTGAGTCACTATTTAATTGTGTTGTTATTGTTTCTAGCACTTAAGAAGATTAAAATGTGTACAAAATTAATATTTTTTAATTTTCTAAGAATATAATTATTTTCTGTCATTACCATTACAAATGTTTAAAAAAAGGCTAGAAATCAATCTGTGTATATTTCTGTACCTGTATAGCAAACACATTTCATAAATGGAAATATGTTCTCTGAATATTTATTTACTAATATATTTATCTTTAAGCCATGTCTTATGTTCAGAGTGTATGAACGTTTGAGTTATTTGGTTGCTTTTTATTTTGAGAAATCACTAACATGAGACTTTGTATATACATGGTAATTGCACACAAGACGATTAAATCTTCTCTGACCAAAAAACTGATTTTAAAACTTTAGTACCATACAGTTTTGTAATTAAAGTGTACAAAGATCTGTAAAATATACAGTTTTATTCAAGTAACTCATGGTGTGGTGTCCTCCTTTTCATCATTTGCATTCAACATTTACTTGTTTACTTATTGTAGTGATTGTATTGTAGCAATAGTTTGTGAATAATCCAATGACATATGAGCCTATACAAGTTTTATTATTTCATTGTCAAAATGCAGGTGCTACAAAAATATTCCAAACAGACTGTTTTCACTAGTTGTTGTCAGACTGATACCACAGATAGTGACATTTAGATTTTTAGTGTGGCATTCTTCACACTAATATTGGTATAATTAACAGGAAAAAGAAGTCAATAAATATATCCTCTGAACACTGTGACATCTGCAGAGAGCTCTAAAATAAGAGCTCCGTACATGCAGAAATGTCTGAAACACAGCCAGTCTCTTTTTTTCTATACAAGGTGTTAGAAGTGCATTTCACAGCTTGAAACCAGAGTGAAGAGCGACAACTCCGCCAGTGAGGTTTCGGTACTGCACACAGTAGAAACCAGCATCTTCAATCATTCCTGTAAACTCTTCCTGCAGGAGAAAAAGAGCAAAGAAAACTTCAAATCCAAAAAGTGACAGTACGCCAGTTAGTGTTTATTATTAAATAATTCAAATCAATGAAAATCTAATGAGCTCGAAGAAATCTAAGTTTAGGAATATACAGTGGAAAAGTAGTGCTAAAACAATTACTTCATGCTGTTCAGCAAAACTGATTAATTACACATCACAACTATCATGAATAAAAATCTCCAGACTCTGGAGAGTTTTTTTTGGCTTGCTTCTCATCCCAGAGTTTTTGTCGCACACACACACAAAACAGGTATCAAAACGTGCGGCTCGGCTGGGATCGGTGTGCTATGACTTTTCAAAGAGTTTCTGCAAACGGTTTTGCCAGAAATCGCCAAAAACCATGGCAAAAAAATTAATGGGTGTGTATTGCGAGAATTTTCGAGAGCTAGAGTAAGTGATGTCATCGCTAGAGTGGAGAGGGAGAGGAAAATTCATCTAAAAATAAATTTGTAAACTGCGATTGTGGCCGCAAATGTCAAGCTATGGAAATCATTTATAGCTAGAAACGTAGGAAATTTTGTCATCTCACTCACTTCAACAGATATTTAACAGACTTTGATTCTTCAGCTTGTCAGGTATTTGTGGATCAATGAGACTTCAATAAATGCCTGCTTTAACCAAAATGGAAGGTGACATCCTTTTTTTTGTCATTTTATTGAAATGCCTTATTGAACTGAATGTAGAGAAAAAAAAACGGCAAAAGGAAGGAAGGAAGGAAAAAAACGACGGAAGGAAGGAAGGAAGGGAAAAAACGACGGAAGGAAGGAAGGAAGGAAAAAAATTACGGAAGGAAGGAAGGAAGGAAATGACGACAGAAGGAAGGAAGGAAGGAACGAAGGAAAAAAAGAAGGAAGGAAGAAAGGAAGGAAGGAAAAAAGCGACGGAAGGAAGGAAGGAAACGACGGAAGGAAGGAAAAAAACGACAGAAGGAAGGAACGAAGGAAAAAAACGACGGAAGGAAGGAAAAAAACAACGGAAGGAAGGAACAAAGGAAGGAAGGAAGGAGGGAAGGAAAAAAAGCGACGGAAGGAAGGAAGAAAAAACGATGGAAGGAAGGAAGTAAGTAAGGAAGTAAGGAAGGAAGGAAGGGAAAAAAACGACGAAAGGAAGGAAGGAAGGAAGGAAGGAAGAAAAAAACGATGGAAGGAAGGAAGTAAGTAAGGAAGTAAGGAAGGAAGGAAGGGAAAAAAACGACGAAAGGAAGGAAGGAAGGAAGGAAGGAAGGAAGGAAGGAAGGAAGGAAAAAAAAGACGCTTGTTGTATTAATACTGAATTTACTGAGCAGTGTCAGTAATAATGTATGGGGGTGACGGGGCCAGAGTCAGGCACACTCAGAATTTCTTTAGAAATTTTCTAGTTAGTTCTTAAAATTTCCAGTAAAAAAAAAAAACAAACTCAATCAACAAATGAAAACTAAAAATAAAACAAGTATCATCAAACTACAATGACATGAAGGAAAATTGTATAAGGTTTGTACAATCAAAAGGGGTATAGAAGATACTTTAAAAATCGCTCTAACTTGGGGTGAGAGTAGCAATGATAGAAACAGGTACACCAAAAATAATTGTTCTCACCTGGTCCGGAAACTTGCGGATGCTTTCTACCAAATACTGATATGATTTCCAGTCTCCAGCAATAACCTCTCCTAAAACTGGTATCATCTGGAAACTGTATGCATCATAAAGCCTGAAAAAATAAACAGGATACAAGTTACCAGTGCCAAAAGCTGCTTTCTCAAAGCTGGAAGCTGCTGCCAATCCCTAATTTTCCCAACATCTTTTATGTTACAAAAGAAAGATTTGTTTAGTTAGCAGGTTTTTACTTCAATAGGTTTGTACCACAAATTAATTCTCCACTCCACAAGTGCTAATCACAGGGTGGTATCTTTGGTAAGAATGAAATCTTCCATGAGAACTGGCCCTCTATGGCACAAGGTTGGTCATTCAGGCTCTATAGGACTATGCAGACAGGTCACATTTAACAGACTGCTGAACTGCTTTGAGGTATAAAACCAGAAGAGGGCAGTGATTGTCCAAACACAAAAGCAAAAAAAGTGTTTAGTTTCTCAAATGTGCAGATTATGGAAGGATATAAAAAAACAGTCAGTTAGAGTCTCAGTAGGGCCACACTGTAAAACATGAAAAGTAAAAACCTGACCCACATCTAACAAAGTTAGAAAATCACTGCTTCTACAACAGCTTGGTTAACACTTTGCACAACTTGTCCTTTGGGTGCACAAAAATGTCCAGGAGCAAAAACAAGCTGCAGCTCCTACAATGTGTTGTTGGATTTGTGATGGCAGTCATATGTCTACAGAGACCTTCTGAGATGAAGAAAACTGATTCATATTCACACCAAGTCATCCGCTACGAGTTAACACTCCTTCTCACCTTGCCAACACAGGATTTGTCACTTTGCTGAACTCTAAGCACATGAACCTGCCACCAGGCTTCAGAACCCGCAGAGCCTCCTGCAATGCCTGGAAAGAAAAATATAGTAAAGTTTGTGCTGATTAGTCAAACAACACAAAATAAATTCAAATTTATCAAAATCCAACCTTCAATGAGGGCGTTTTAAAAAGGATTTGAAGCATGTGAATTAACATATTGTATGAGAATTATTAGAGTTATTGCAAATTTCTTTCTTTGCATATTGTTCTGACAAACATATTTCATCAAACAGTCAAATCGTTAACAGTACTGGCATCTATAAAAAGTGTTAATTCAGTTAACTAACAGGCTGAGTTTATAAGTGCAGAGCTGTAGAACCAACAGTCTTTATGGGAACATCTGTAGCAATGTTTGGGTCAGTTACCTGATCTATATGGGTGACATTTCGAATGCCAAAGGCGATGGTATAAATATCAAACTGGTCATCATCAAAGGGCAGCTCCTCTGCATCCCCCACCACCCACGACAGACCTGATTCACATCAACACAGACAGATGCTCGGGGTCAAAAACTGTCCACTGGTATCTTCATTCCAGCTTTGCGTTCTGCTCAGAATACAAGTGATCACAGTTCTGAGGTGCTTGTAGCTGTAACTCCAATTCTGTATCATAATCAAGCTACAGTTATTATGTCATGCACATGTCACACACTTAAATAAATCAAATAATAAAGAAAAATCTGTATCTGCAATTCCAGTCTCTGTGCTGTCAGTAGAGTCACTTGAATGTTTGGATCTGAATGTATGCACAAATTTCATTTATATTAATGCATAAAATTCTCTGAAGTTGATCAGATTTATTTAATAGAAGTACCTACATGGAATATAGAGTAACCTGATAGCTAGGATGATACAAGGTGATACAAGTTTCAACTTCTTAACATCTGCAGCAATCTGTTATGCAAGTACTGACTGATGAATATGAACCCACACTAGTTTATGGATGCCTGCCTCAGTATTATTATTAATGTTTACAATCATAGAGCTTTATTTTTATGACTAACTGATTGCATCATTATATCCTCCTTTCCAGATCAATGACAATTATCTTTTTAACATAATGTCGATATGCCGATAGGTTTTATTACTGATACTAAAACAACACTTTTATAATACTTTGCTTTAAAGAGTACAAAACCATTTTCTTATTATTATTATTTTGCACTTTTTAGTCAGTTTTCACAAAAGGGGTTTGACACAGGGATCAGACGTTTTGCTCAGAGACACTTGAAGCAGTTTTACAGTCAAAAACGTACCGGTGCTGATGCCCATGCTGTCTGCTTTCTGCTTGCCCACTTTCAGCATCTCTTTGTTGATGTCACAGACAACAGCCCTGGATTCCAGGGGCCCGTCTTCGTCCTCTGTGGAGTAGTTGTTGGAAATGTCCTGCCATGACGGCGTCTGCATGGACCGTGCAGCCCGCCGCTTCTGCCGCTCTTGCTGAGAACGGACGTACTCCAGAAAACGGAAGGAAATGTCACCTGTAGGCGAAGATCACCATTAAAAAAAAGAAAACTGTGACACCAGTTTGGAATTTAGCTTGACGTTTGCACTTAAGGTATACACATGAACTGCTTTACCTGTTCCACCTGCGACATCCAGGAGTCGCACCCCAGGCTGTGGGTGCATGGCATGCAGCAGCATGTCCTTCCACACTCGATGAATCCCCAGACTCATGGCATCGTTCATAATGTCATACCTCTGTGCCACATTCTCAAACACCTTATACACTGAGCAAAGAAAAAAAAAAGGAAATCTGCTTCACTGTGTATTTTATGTTTTTATTCAGTTATATGGAGGTAATTTAGGCATACTCATGTTTGAATGTACCAATATACTGTATATACTGTCCTCTTGGTCCTGTGACATTTTGTCAGTTTTATACTCTGGTCCAGGGAAAATGTTAGTTCACTTGAACTGCTACTTTTAAATAAACGTGAAGTTGATGTCAATAATAACATGGCTCTCATGTACTTCCGATACCCACATCTATTTAAAAAAAAAACTGTGATTAATGCTCTTCATATTTATGCTATGTGTTGTAATCTATAATGGGATGTCTAAAACAAAAGTATTAAGTAGTAAGTAATCTAGATGGTCAAACAAAATAACATTTTAATTTGTGGATGGTTTATAGAGATGGGGTCTTTACTTGCACGTCATCATAAAGGTTAAATCATTTTCTATACACATATATAGACAGAATAGTGCACATTCAAGACTATAACAAAATGTAAAAAGGTAATGTTAAAAAAATATTTAAAATAATACTGTGACTGATAATACACAGAATATGTGGCATGCATACTCAAATACACACATCTTTTTTTCTGATTCCTACAGACTTCATTAAAAATATATTTATCTGATTACCTACGATAAAAACAAAATGATGTAAATCTGTAATTACTGTCTGCTATATGTCCACACACGCATACATACATATACATAGATATATATATAGATATATATAGTATATATATATATATATATATATACAAAACACACACACACACACACACATATATACAAAAACACACACACACACAAACACACTATATACAAACACACACACACACACATATATACAAACAAACACACATATACAAACACAACACCACACACACAAACACACTAACAAACACACACACACACACACACACACACCACACACACACACATATCCAAACACACACATATACACAAACACACATACACACACACACACACACACCACATATACTACTACATACATACAATACATACATACATACATACGCATAATAGATACATAAAATAGACAAAACACCACTAATCGCTACTTAAATTCACATTTAAAACCTTCACTCGTATGCCGAAGTGTGCAGCACATTTTTACGATCCCCAAACCTCCTCATAGTCAGTCTCTTGTGGTTTGTTTATCTCCTGAGAGGCAGCAGACTTTTAAAAACACAATACTCTGAATGAAGTCTGGTGACATGACTCCGTTCACAGCAGCGGTCTGTGCTCAGCTCACCTCTCTTCGCCTTCTCGGTCTCTGGCACCGTTTCAAACCCAAAATGTGTACTTCTGTCTTCGGCTGCATCGCTGAAACACCGACAGGACGACGACCGAGCCGCAGCCCGAGCCGCAGCCCGAGCAGCAGCTGAGATCTGGATGTTTGTGTCAGAAAGGCGGATCGCCCTCCGGACCAGCAGGCGCATGGACGCAGACATGTTGCCTGACTATGTATAAATGCGCGACAGACCTCACGTCATTCACACGCGACACTCAGTGGTATAAAGGAGGACTGTTGATATATATTTATATTTATATATAATTTTTAATTTCATTAGATTAGATATACTTTATTCATCCCACCACGGGGGATTTGCTTGTTACAGCAGCAGAGGAAAGTGTAGCATACACTACAGAATTAGAAAAAAAAGTAAAAAAAAAACAAAAACACATTAAACAGACAGAAATATCTATAACCTACACAATAAAAACAAAAAACAATCAACCTTCAAAACAGACAAGTACTGAGGATAAAAGTGGCATGATATATAAAAAGAGTATTGTAATGTAAAGTGACCATAGTGTAAGAAATGTTGCAAAGAAAGTGACTTATCACAGAAATTTGACACACAATAGAACACCTGAAACTGTTTTGAATAATTAAAACTGTCTTTTAAAGCAGGGATGTCCAAATGATTGCTTAATTTTTTTTTATTATTTATGGCCTGCTAGGATTGTCAGATACTGTATGGCTTTTTTTTTCTTGCTTAATATAATGAAGCATTTGAACCTCTAAGGACATAACTGCTGGTGTTATTTATCTGTAGATGTGACTCAAAATATTACCGGTACTTTCTGAATGATTTTGTTAAAGACAAGAGCAAGAGTGATACTTTCTAAACTTAAATGTTCACATACTTTGATATACTCATAATAAGTCACGTTTAAAATGTTTAAAACATGAGGTTCAGATTTGTATTACCTTCATGCAAGTTTAACATATTCCATAAAATATATTCTGTGTTATCTGACTTCAGATGTGAAAGAAAGGAAGGACTGGTTTTGTTTTGTTCACACTTGAATGGCTTAGATTGACATTTAAAAAATAATAATGTGACAATGAAATGTATGTATGTATGTAACCTTTATTATTGAAAACTATGTAACCGACCTTTTGTGTGTCGTCCCCCAGCTCTATCTCCCCACATTTCCTGTCGCTCTTCAGCTATAATAGAGCTCAAAAAAGGCAAAAATGTTAGTACATGGACTTCTTCACATCATTGTCTTCGCATCTATTAGCGGGAATGGAATACAGTATTTCTAAGTATGCTTAAATTAGTGTATAATCATCTGAAAATGAGAATCATTGTGTTTTCGTTGTCTCAAAATGAACCTTTTATATCTACAGCAACTATACTCAATAGTTAGCTCTCCTGTTGCAAGTGTAGATGCATAAATAACAGGCAGAGTCAGGCTGTGTCTCTCAGCTGTGCACATAACAGAACTGAGGCATGTCACTCGTAGCACACATGTATACATACATGCCCCCAGAGGGGGCTGTTGGCTGCATAACATCACCCTACAACATCTCCCTTCCTTTAGCAACATACAATACCAAACACTAACATCAACATAGTGCAATGGAAATGGTGTATCAAGAAGAGAACGAAATTCAATATCAACCATACCTTTTGCATAACAATAACAAACAGAATAGTAGCATCAGAGCATCTGCAAAACCACATTCATTCCTCCCTCCAACCAGCACAAAACCCATGTGTTTAATATGCCATGAGACTATAGCTGTGATGAAGGTTTCCAATTTGAAACGGCCTTATGAGACAAAGCATGGGAATTTTGAAGAGACATTTCCTCATAATTTAAAGGGTAAGAACAACAAAAATGAACTCGCACTGAAATCGTCAAATCAAGCTGCAAGCAGGATTCTTGTCACAACTATGACACAACAACAAAAAGCAACAGAGTTGGATTGGATTGAGTGGCATGGGTTTTGGGTAAACACAAGAAGCCATTCTCAGATGCAGAAATAATAAGAGAATGCATGACTGACACAATGTTTGAACACAAATAAAAAGAGGAAATTAAAGCAAAAATTAAGCAAATACCCTTTTCAGATTCCACAAATATATTTTATTTAAGTTCATATATTTGTTGTTTTGAATAAAACAACAAAAATATTACAGTATATCACATGTGGCCTGACTGACCTCAATAAATGGACCTTTTAGTCATTGAAAAAAATCTTTGTGGCCCTTTAAGATTTGTATTTGAGTACCCCTGATCTACAGTGAGAGTGGGTCCTCTTACACGGAGTCCGTCATGTTGAACTGCCATTTTTCTACAGTAGCCCAGAACAGACAAATCAGACACTGATCTAAATTATGCCCTTTTGCTTTTGATATTAATTTGCAGCAGTTTTTCCAACATATTATTGTATTCATTTACCATAGCTGCAATCTGCAACTTGACTGCTCGGTGCCACTAAATCATACACGCTGTACGTTTTTTATTATTATTTTGTTATATTCCTGTAAAGGACTCACATGTGCTTCTTTTTTGCTCATTATTAGGTTGGACATGGACAGTGATCTTTTATTTAAGTAAAAGTACTAATACCACACTGAAAATACTCCACTACTAAGTATCAAAAGTAGAAGTACTCATTACACATTCTTTTATATGATGTTTGAACATTGACTGGGGCATTTCTGTGTGGAGTTTGTTCTCTCTTCATCTGCATGGATTCTCCTGCTTCCTCCCACACTCCAATGACAGACACGTAATGCCTTTTGCTAAATGCCCGCTGAGATAGGCTTCAGCCCCCACCACCCTGATAAGGATAAGTAGTACAACTTAATGGATGGCTGTTACTGCTGCATTATTGTGTTTGTTGCATTTTACTGCTGTAGATGTTCAAGGGTGAGCTAATTTTTAACTACTTTATATACTGTTGTTTAATTTACAGCAATGCATGGTTTATAAGGTCATCATATGTTTGTAGCGTCACTCATTTGAGAACCGTTTGTCTGAGCTCAGCAATAATGTGAAAAAAAATTTTATGTGTAAAGTGACCAAAGCTGTTAGATAAATGTAATAAAGTAGGACAATACTTGACTCTAGATGTAGTGGAGTCAAAGTTTGAAGTTGATTGAATGTAAATACTCAAGTAAAGTAAAGTAAACTTACTGCGAGTAGTTTAATGCAATGTTGTACATTTTTGTGCCACATTTTATACTTAGAGATATTATTATATTATTATATTATATTATTTTTTTTTAGCTAATAGGAAAATTGTCTGCTATTTGTCATTACTTTGTCTAGAGATTTTCTTTCATAAATACTTACATTTGGGGAACAATCTGGAGTTCATTTTCTTACTCGAGAGCACTTAGACTTGTGAACAGGAGGAGCCTGGGGATCGAATTAATGGCCAACCAGCTCTACGATCTGAGCGACAGCCTATCCAACTTACACATATAAAAGAGAGGAAAGCTGCTAATCCTCATGGAGAAGCTAGAGCCAGTGAATTGACATGAACAGTTTTTGCATGGCAAATTACTTAAATGATAATATAATTACAGGGATGAAAAAGTAGTGTATATAGGGCAGGGATGAAAAGGGAGTGTATATAAACAGCTTTCAGCAGTATTAAGGTACAATAGTAGGAGAAAAATCTCAAGCATTAAACAGGCCAATGCATGTACTCAAAACCACTGAAGGGCATGAGAGTGCCTTAATTGCACCAGGGTCATAGACAATATTACAGAACGAGGCAGATCAAAACAGACAAGTTCGTGCACAGCCACTAAACCTCTTTCAAAACACTCCTTTTTTCAAATCTATCAAGAAATACCAGCTCTTTTTTTCTGACAGTACCTCTCTCCGGCTCTCCTCCTCTGTGTGACTTCAGTACCGTGAGTGCAGAAAGTGGCAGGTATTGTCTTCCATTCTTCTCACTTTCTCGTTCGAACAGTAACCAGACCCTGCAACGTATTGTCCCATTGTTGCCTCAATTACTCTTCGACTCGGGTTCAGAGGGATCAGCTTACATTGGTCCCTTTTTCCTGGCTATGGGAAGGTTGACCAGAGGGGTGTCTGCAGGCCTAGGCTTTCTCACAGGGACCCAGAGGAGCACTGATAAGGCTCCGAGTCTAGTTTAGGATTAATGTTACAGCTGCACAATTGCTATTGTAAAAAAACAAAAAAAAAACAAATAAAACACACATTTTGGGGTCAATGGGAGGGTGTGTAGAAGTCCACAAAGATTTGATATGGATAACAGAACTTATAATAGAGTCCCTACAAAACCTCAATAATCAATAGTCTTTTCAATTAAAGCAATTAAGCAACATTTTATTAACATTTCTAGTTGTTTGTGGCCAATGAAGATGATTTTATTACCCTACCAAGCAAAAACAGATAGTATTGGTACAAAGCATCATAACTGGGGCACTTTTGAGAAAATGTGTTCAAGCATTATATCACCAGTAGAGGGAGAAAGAGGATCAGCTACAATTATCTACTTTCCGGTACTGGATTGTGTTTGTTTTATAAAACATTAATTGACTGAAGATAATCTGAAAGCAGAAAACATGTTTTGGAAAATCTTTAATTCTTTAATATGTTTGACAAATATTTAATATCATGCAATGGGCTGTGCATCTGATCTTATGCAGATCCCTATGCTGGTAGCATTGTCATGTTCCTATATTGTCTTGTCTGGTGCAAGATGATGGGCACCTTAGTTTTTCTTTTCTGTTTTGCCGGACTTGTTAATTTAGACCAGATTTTTCAAAACAACTTAGTTTTAGAATGAATTTAGTTTACAAAATGGTAAAAAAAAAAAAAATTGAGGAAGAGAGACTTATTATTATCTGTAGTCTTTGTATGTTCTTCTGTCTAATGTTTTCAGACTCATTATTTATCTATGAAACTGGAGGTCATACTAAGTCTTGAGTGTGTGTGTGTGTGTGTGTGTGTGTGTGTGTGTGTGTGTGAGTGTGTGTGTGTGTGTGTGTGTGTGTGTGTGTGTGTGTGTAGTGTCTGTCTGTCTGTCTCTCTGTCTATGTGTCTGTGTTTGTGTCTGCGAGAGAGAAGGATAAAATGGCCGACATTAAAAATGTCGTATTGATAGTCATTGATATCATACAGAGACTTCAATAAAGTTAGTCAAAGGCAGGCTTGAGGTTGCCAAGCAATCAGGGTCAGCTGCAGGTCAGAGTTAGAGAAAGAACAGGTGCTCTCTGCTCCTTTTGGAAATTTCTCAAATTAACATGGGAGTAGATTGGGCAGTAGATTGGGCAGTAGATTGGGCAGCAGATGCGTGTTGCTGGCGCATCTTTGTGTCTGACCCCAAAACTATAAACCTGACAGCTTCAGCAGTGTTATCACTCTGACCGCCTCGAATTTTCCTACGTTTTGAGTGGTAATCATGTCTGTAGAGTGACATTTGCGGCCTCGAGCGCAGTTTATGAATTTATTTTTCGACTGATTTTTCTCTCCCTCTCCACTCTAGCGATGATGTCATGCACTCTAGCTCTGGAACATTCTCCCAATACACACCCAGGCAAAATCATAGCATACAGATCCCGGCCGAGCCAGTTGCTTTGATACCTTGTTTGTGTATGTGCGACCAAAACTGTGGGAGGAGAAGCGAACCAAAAAAAACACGGAAGAAACGTAAGAATTATAATAAACATTGTGTACAGTAAACAGTGTGCTCCTTCAGGCACACTCAGAAATCATCATCATCACCATCATCACTATCAACAATGACTACAGTATGAATACAATCAGCTGTTTCCAGGATGCAGCCACAACTCCATCACACGCGCACGCACACACACACACACACCTACACCCACACACACAGGACAAGCACACACACACACACACACGCACACACACACACACGCACACGTACACACACTAAACTAAATAAGACAAACGTCTTTCAAAATAAGAGTCCCTTCAAAATAATAGCCCATTAAAAAGGCAACAATGACACAGCTTGTTGTATTAATACTGAATTTGCTGAGCAGTGACAATAATAATGTATGGGGGCGACGGGGCCAGAGTCAGGCACACTCAAAATTTCTTTAGAAATTTTTCTAGTTTTTTATTACTGCTGTTTACTGATAAATTCAGACTTGGGGCATGCACTTTCCTTGGTACTGAAGTGATGTTGATGCTGGCAGGTTATTGTCTTGCATGGTCTGTTGTTTCTCGGTGATAAACTAGTTGAGGGAGGTAGTGACCCTGATATGGACATTTTATATATATTATGCCTACTTTGCTGCAGCAACACTTGTGAATTGAGAGACTCTGGAGTCCTTATAAAACAATCTTACTGTAAACACACCCTTGAGAAGCTAGAAAAGGACATATGTTATCATATGATATGATAAATTAAACATAATATTAGTTTTTTTTTTTAAGTCCAGACAGAGATATTATAGAGGGTCTAAAATTAATGATCATTATTCTGTTGGCACATTTTTGGCAGTTTTTCTATACTAGGTCGGTAGGTGTGTTCCACCTCTGCCTGAAGCTCTGTGTTTTCAAAGATTTCTGAGTAACTTTTCACGTTTGAGAACATTGATAGGATTATTATATTATCGAACAAGTTCTGCACAAGGTTGTAAAATGGGGTTTTATTCAGACGTGTCAGAGGTTCCCAGGTGACTTTATTTAGGATTTTTGCTAGCCTTGCAGCCAAAATAATTTTCAAGAAACCCTTTTTGTTTTCTTAATTATTTTAATTGTAAGCCCTCATAATTGCAAATGCACTTTCAATAGGAGCAGGTTTGGAAGCACTTTCGAGGATCATTTTGCGTCTTCATGGAGTTACAGATGTCCTGCCAACAAATAGTGAACACATGCAGCTGCTGAGTTTCTCAGAAACAAAACCAGCCCTTCAACAGTTTCAGAGCGAGCACTAGATGAAAGAAACAAAGAAACACCTTTCATGAATTAAGAAATCATCATTGCATATTATCCCATGTGTTCCACCTTATTACACGTCCCGCCATGTTTGTTTTTTTCATGGTGTTCCAGTTGTAAAGTAGAGCTCCTGCTGTTTCCCTCTAAAATGTGCAGGTTGCATGCTTGGCCTCATCCCGGAGGGGAACCAATAGGTTGCACATGGCACTCTAAATCCTCCCTCCGTGTGTGTGCATCTCCAAACAGTCTGGGAGTCATTTCACATATCTGATAAGTATTTAGCGCCACAGAAAAAAGAAAGAGAAGGGGGTGCAGATGTCCCACCATGCATACACTGAAGCCTGAATCTATTTTTTCAAATGGAATGGTTTCAATTGGAAAAGTCAATGGAATTAGCATGATCCTGGTTTTGTGGCCCATATGCTTCTCAGTCACTTGGGTACGTAATATTTTGTGCGATTATGGAATAAATGGTTTAAGATGTAGCGACCAAACAAAAGAACAGGCACAACACAAGCTTAAGAAACATGCATACAGTGTTTATTTTGCAACCAGGACACATTAAATAAAACTACAAAGGTACTTCACTTATACAAAAGATAGATTATATCCCATTCACATACAAAATAACAATAATTTACTGTATAAATTAAACATTTCACTATTTTGCTATTTACAATTCCAAGAAAACAATGTTTTGGCCCCTCCAGATCATTTCCTACAGGGCTTCTGGTGTTTTCACGTCATCGAGCACTACAGGACATTCACATCAACTACAGTTTGGTAAAAGACCACCACTCAGAAGAAAGAAAATGTGAGTTTGCATAATTTACCAGGCTATCCAAACAAATATGCCATTGTTAGATTTTAACTGTCAGATTTCATTAGCTTGTGTTAGATTGAACACACATTAATTTCCCATCGTTCTCAAATTTAGGCTCTCTTTTCTCGCTCTCGCTACGCATGGTCTGCTCTGAACATCACAAACCCAGGGGCATGTGCTCTTGTCTTGCAATATTTAAGATGAGTTACAGTTGAGCAGACAGGCGAGAATATAGCACAGAGTCACATTTTTATAAACGTCTGATTGGAAAAAAAAATCATCTTCATCGTTTTATGGGTCTCAAATGATGTCCTGAAAAACTATAAATCTTTTGACTTGAATGTCACTGTCAGGCTGCATCACGCGTGAAATAAAATGTTTCATCTCAAGTGCTCAGGTTGTTGCACAAAGTACATTTTAGTTGTTTTTTTTTCTTTTTCCACTGAAACTGAATGCAAAAGTGAATAAGTACTGTTTTGTCTTGTAAGTAGAAGCAAATGTAAGTGCGTTGAACCTCTTCTTTATTTATCCTGTAGGTGATTAGAAGATTTTGAGGGTGATCATCTGCAGAGACTAACATCTAGTCCCACAACAGGAAAAGCGAATTACTATGCCAATGGCGACCTAGTAGATTTTGACCTTTCACAAGTAGTTTAAATGTCACAGCAATGCACAGAAAACCATTCAGCTGCAAACCTGCTGTCAGCTTGTGCATAGTACCATTGGCTTTTGGAGTACATTGTTTTCGCTCAAACATTTGGCCTAAAACTGAGGTGACTAGTAAAAGCTTCCAGGTCTGCAAAGTCTTCTGGAATTTAAGTAATTTACTGCTGTCTAATGAGAGAAAGAAATGCATTCCACCTTTGAGCTAAATTGACGAGTAAGTACCAAAAGCACTTTGACGGGTTTCTCAAATCCTTTGCCGAGTCACAAAATGAAAGAGTGGACATAAATATTATCATTCCCACACTGAATTACATAATATACAACGATACTCCCCCTACCCCCAACCCCCCGCCCATAATCAAAAGACAACTTAATGTGAACAATATGTTCAGTAAATGTCCAAGACTACACATAAGAGCACACAGAAATTAAAAACAACGCTATGTGTTCATTTTGGAAAGAAAAACAATATCATCCATCATGTAACATGTACAAAAATGTAAAAGATCCAGTCTGGAGAGGTGTTCTGTTGAATGTTCTATGTTTAAAAAGACTACAATTCAATGTTTTAAATCACTGTACAAGATGTGGCATCATATTTTTACTTTACATTTAAGTGGTGGAAATCCTATTTTGGACTTGATGTCCATGCTGATATGAAAGAAGTGCAGAATCTTATACGTAAGGGACCACAGTCCGCTTTGTGAAAGAAACAGATGTGAGGAATCTGAGACAAGGGAAGAGGAGATCCTTAAGGCACTTGAACACCATCAAACCGGAAAGACTCCCACCCACAACCGAGCAGAAAAAGCCCTCAGATCTTCCCAAGCCTCCCTAAATGGCAGTTTGTCTGCAGACTGCACCACCCAACCCCCCAGTGAATGACACTACTTCTTCTCTCCACCCAAATCCACATGAGCACTGAGAATACGAGTGGGCGAGCGCACACTCTTTCTCTCTGATCTTCTCATTTTTACGGCAAGTGATTCACCCCCTAAGTGCTGTGATATCTACTTTCTGTCTGACGTCTCCACGTCCTGTTCCCCTGTCCTCAGAAAGCTGGTTGTCATGTAAAACACATCAAAAAGAAACTTTGCATATGGAATCAAAAAGAGAAATAAATACACAACTCTTTGGATGGGAGGATTCTGGTTTTTGGCTGCAAATCGGCATCGCAAGTCTGAAGCAATTCGAGGAGTTATACAAAACTGTTAAGCTGTTATGTGTTACAGCATGCGTGTATCAAAGACTCCATTACTTCATCCTCTCCTTGATAGTGATGAAGATTCAGTTGCCGCTCTGAAAGCACCAGGAAGAGGTAAACCTCCCTGTTTCCTAAACTGAACACAGACAGTGAAGTTAGCCATTATTCTCCACCCGGCTATGTTGTGTTTTCACTGGTGAGCCTGCAGTCTGGATGGGTTTTTTGGAGGTACGCTGATTGTTAGGGACATCCGTGGGTGATGGAAATAGAGCCTCACTGAACGAGAGAAGCTTCCTGCATTGTTAAAAGCGTCCTTGAATCTTTGTCAGAGCTGCAGATCTTTTCCCATCTAATCCTTCGCTCTCCTCTCCCACACTGAGGTCACTGACAGCCCTGCCTGTCCCCCTCCTCCTTGGTGCTGAGCAGGATGGGAGGGCCCAGCCACTTTCGGCCCACAGGCCATTTAGTAGCAGTCACTCAGTCAGTTGTCATTAGCCACTCAGTTTTTTTGGCTTGTTAGCGTAGCGCCTCATAGAGTTTCATTGTCTGAGGGCCTGGCATCTGACGGCCCTTGTGCAGAGTAGTTGTGGGTGGTGGTAACATTTGGTTAAAGGTGGAGCGCAGCAATGGCGCTAGTTGCCCACCAGGGGGCTGAGGTCACCGTGGTGATTCTTTAGCTTCTTCTTGAAGAGGGAAATTGTGGAGGGTCGGTACAGGATGATCCAAGGCTCAGAGGAAGCCGTGCTCTGGCTGCAGCTGTCTGAGCCGCTGACTGTTGGGATGTTCGGTGACCTGAGAGGGGAAAAAAAAGAAAAAGGAGAGTAAACACAGAGAGAAGGAAGAGAGTCATGCACCAAAGACTTGGCTTAGGACCAATGTAAAACTTATTTGTATCTATTAAATTATTTTTATGAAGTAATAAGTCTGGTGTGTTTTCTTTGGAACATGAACATGTTCTTTCATCTTTCTCCAAGATAAACATAAACCTGCAGATGTTTGTCTTAACATCTGATGCTTCGTTGATCAGGCACACCTCTAACAACCTTCTCATACTTACTTGACTGTGATGTGCAGCAGCAGCTTTGCCACCATTGCTATGACTGTCAGTACGAGGAGAGCAGCCAGAGCGTAAATGGTCCACACTACAAAGAGAGAGGAACACAGTAACAAGACATTAGATATGGAATCACGGTATTGAAAACAAACTGAAGCAGACTGAAAGAATTAGCAGGAAAATAATTATTGAGGCACTGCTGGTGCACCTGTTAGCTGTGTTCCGCCAGCAAATTGTCAAAAAAATATTGACGCATTATCATTGCACATCTGTTTTCTTCTGGTTGAGGAATACATCAGATAGCCCTTGAGACACAGCACTCAGAGTTTTGAAAGAATCATTTTAGAGTGAAGTAAAAAAGTACAGAATACGTCAGTCCAGCCTGCGTAGCTTTAACAAGAGGCCTGATTGTGATCAGCAGGGAGACCCAAAGTAACTTTGGTTATGAGTCACAGACAGGAAAAAACAAGCGTCATGTAGCATTACTTGTATGTATGATCACAGGAAGTCACTCTGGGCCAAAACTTCCAGAAGCCTCTCATCAAACTAAAATGTATTTAAAAAAATACTTTTAGAGAAACCAGGTCATGCTTAATGGGAGCTCTAGCCAAGAAACGTCCCCTGCAGAGGTAGAGAGAGGTGCAGTGGGTGCAGTGTATCATGGGTGTTGACATACTAGCGCTGTGGCCGGTGGTCTCGCTGCGTCCAGCCCACTGACCTGGCATGTTGTGCTCCGGTTTACCGGGGCTGGACGTGATCACGTAGAGGATCTGGGAGGAACGTCCGTTAGAGGTGCTGTTGGATCTCTCGGTAACGCTGCCAGCTAGCTGGGGCCCCGCCGTGCTGGAGATGTTCTCACCTTCATCATCATCATCTCCCCCAGCATCCAGTGTTCTGGTATCTTGGCTTCTCAGTGCTGGAAATAAGAATAAGAACTGATTTAGACGGGTTCAAAGATGGCTGGATTTTGTCCCTTATTTCTTTTTTTATATATATATACATCCAGCAGGTAGATTATGATTAGGAATTTCTGGCCTCCTTGGGAAATTTGAGTCTCTTTGATTTCACTGTGTTCACCAGCTAAATTGCTGACTTTGTGTATTTACCATTTGCTGCTGGGCAGGTAGTGTACAGTGAGTTTTCACAGCTTTTTTTTTTTACTAAAACCAGCTTCCTACTGTGGCCAAAAACACTACGGATGAGAGTGGTGAACCACAACAGTGAAGCTGTGAGCCAGAAAACCAAAACAATAAGCTTAAAAACACTAACATGCAATAGCACTGAGGGGAACTGCTGAGTTGGATGATTATTTTTTGTGGGTTCATCAGTACAAGTGACCACTTTCACATACAAGCACTCATGTGAGTACTATTGTTAATATAAAATGTCTTTATTTATTTAAAATGTATTAGATACATTTGTATTTGTCCATAACAACAAGACAAATCTATAGCCAGTGTTTAGTTTATCTGGGCAACTGCATGAAACTGGACTGAAGAAGGAAGAGGAGCCATGAGGTCTGTAAATATAAAAGACTCACTCGTTTAATTTCTGCTAAATTCTGTAAACGGATCTCTGTATATCTTACACACCTTAAGTCATATTGTTCAGCCCTACTGTTCTCTGTAATGTGACATATCACCTCTTGAAATAAGACAATTTCTCTGTATTATAGGCTTTCAAAACTTCCATGGAGAGGAGTGGTGAGAGGTGTGTCCTATGCCAGAGACACAGAAAAGAAAGAAAAAAAAAAAACATCTGCCATGTTGTTTTAATTTCTACAACTTGAGCACACATATCACTTAACGCCCCCTTTAATTATTCCTGTGGGCAAACTGGGCTGTGGCAGCAAACATGCAGTAATAGAATACATCATGTTGATCATGTTGTTGAAAGTATATACAGCAGAGTCACGATATTCAATACTAACAGCATTTGTTAAGAAACAGATTGACTTTGCAAAAATACTCAAGCGTGCTGTAAACATGTGGTGTTGAGAGCTTTTCTGTCCACCCAAGACATGATTCAAAAAGTGTTTGCAATAAATTCTGTTTGTTTTAACCTGCTTACAGCACCAGATGGGCAGAGTTTGCTTCATAAAACAACAGAGCCCGAGAGCATGGACTATTTTAACTAATTTATGTGTTCCCAGAGGGAAGCAATATCCTAAATAAGATCTCGTCTGCCTTTCATTTACTTCTCCTAAACATAGATGTGATTTATTTAAAATCACTATGTGATTTTGAGATTTTTCTTCTTCTACTTCTGAAACACTGCTTCAGAGAAACAAAGTGTGCAATGTGTCATGTTGATATTTATTGTGTCTCACTTTTTATTACTTTTTAATTTTTCTTACATCTTGCAGTGAAGCCATCTATTTAAAAAAAACTTGGAAGCCGCCCAGTGGTAAGACGAGATACATGTAAATACTATTTGTTTCAGGCCTGTTCCTTTCTTCCATGAATGGTGGTTAGATGTCAAAGCGACACGTTTTTTTTTCTCTTTTCATATAAAAGCTCGACCTATGACTGTAATATACACAGAACTTCCCACATGTTCCACGTTTGCAAACCAAATATCATGCTTGAAACCCGGGCTCAGCTGAAACGCTCTGCCGTTGTCATCTGAGAGCATTTAACCTGAATTTACTGCAGCGACCGCTCAGTGTGCCACAGAGCAGATATTAAATATATTTTGGTGCTGATACTATTTTAACTGTTGTTGTTTCTGTGAGTTGATCTTTCTGTAAAAAAAAAATCTATTACTTCAGGGGGGTGACCTTTTGTCACCATCATGTCTCAGAATCCATTTCTGTGCTACATGATGCCTCACGCAAAACAAGAACTGAGGTATGAGCAGAAAGGATTGTGCCTGTCAAGAGGTCAGAGGATTTTGACCTTCGTATATTGTTTTTACTGTAACCACCGGTCAAGAAAAATGATAAATGAAGGCAGAGAGGGAGGAGCGGGGACAATATAGCTTGAATGTCACCTACACTGAATTATGTCAGGGTGTGCTTCTCACATGTCTTCAGAAATTAATCTATTAAATAATTTTTGGTACATTTAAACTTACTGTGTAGAAACATAGTATGAAAACAACAGGACAGCTTTTCCTCTTCTAGTCTTACTAGATTTTCCACATTCGTTTGGAGAAATGAAAAATCATTTGCTGTGATGTTTTCAACTTTCTGTGAGCTATGTTCCTCTGTTGTATTTCTGCTTTATAGTGAAATCATTCTATCACAAGGTGCGGTGCATACTATCACAGTATTTTGTATGTAGGTGGCATAAAAACTTGCTGTGCAATTCTCAAAGGAACACTCTCACTGGAGAAGCAAAGCAGCCTGCTGCAGCCTGATAAGAGAGTGAGTTCCTAGAAAAACAAAACATTATTTGAATATGCAGTATCACCTGGGGCTGTGACACATTGACTAGCAAATGAAAAGAGAAAAGGACCTGCCAGTGGGGTGACAACTACCCCACCAGAACTAACAGGCACTGCTATGCAAAACTCCATCATGGAAGCCATCAAGTCAGCACGCACTTGTTCATGCAACTGTAGCTCTTGGTAGGTTTGAGGGGGGTACTGTAGCTCAATGTGTTTGTTGGAACCCAATCCAAACATTATAACACTTTTTAACACAAACCACTCTTCTTTCAACGCACTGCACCTTCTAAACAGAAATACCGAAAAGCAAGTGAAGTCCTACCTTGGTAAAGCAGAGCAAATCCCTGTGCCTGGTTGGTGCGGTCTGAGTAGAAGTACAGTATGACGAAGTCGCCTGTGACATTGACCAGCTCCCGTGGTGGGCTGCGCCAGTCAAACCGTGCCACCACCTGGTTGGAGTAGCCATCCAGTAGCTCCACCATGTCTGTCTGATCAGAGATCTCAAAGAAGGTGAAGTTGAAGAGGATGGCAGAGGATCCAGGGACCTGGATAGTCCAGTAACAAACACGACCAGGACTGTATTTGTCAGGAAAATCAGGGGAGTAGATTACTCCTGATGGAGAGGAGTAGTTCCCACCGCAGGCCCCAACTCGGGCTGGAAGAAGAGGAGAAAGTGGAGAAAGTGGTCAGTAATATTTGCCATAGGAGCTGCTGAGATTGTGAACTGATTACTGGGTTGTTTTTGTGTACCTTGGTGGACATCATAGTACTTGAATTGAGATGCACCAATCTGATGGATTGGTCACAATACTAACTTAATTAAGTGGATGGTGAATAAGCCATGACATAGTTTCTTTGTCACAGTCATCATGAAATTCACACACAAGTTTTAGGTATTAATAATAGGTTAGTACTGCATACACAGATGTATTTGTAAAAGTACTTATCTTAAAATTAACACTCACTGTCAAAGATGATGACCCAGCCATCTCCACCGCAAGGCTGGGTGTGGTCGCCGAAGCAAACATGGTTACACTCCATGGCAGGTGACTCGCCGTGGTCACGTGGGTCCACTTCGTTGCCGCAGAAACAGGCGTATCCTGACTCCATCCCAGCAAGCTGCAGAACACAAAAGGATTTATGCAAATCATCGCATCAGCAATTCAAAACAAACTTTGGGTAACGCTTCCCATAATGCTATTCATTATAAATCCATTTGGCATGGGTGACGGCGAGAAAAACACTGAGGGAGTCCATCGACAGAGAGAACAAACTTTGTGGACAAAACATGAAGATTTTGGCAACTGTTCCGACTGCTTTCTAAATATTCAAAATGGCTAAATTATTCACAGCTACATAACAACTTTGCAGGGAAGTCAAACAAGATTGCAAATACATAACATCCAAACCAAAAAGTCATTTTATAGGTTACGGTTCTCATGTCAGCTTAATGTGGAATTGTGGTAACACTTGGTAAACAGTCCACTGCATGGAGTTCCTCCTCTCTTTGAAATTAAAGCGACTTATGTCTAATTGCTCTTTCTCTCATGATTACAAGCTGCTGTAATCTGAGTCTGGACAACCACAACCTCTCAGCTGATTAGAAGCCTCCTTTGAAACACAAAGCTGCACACAGGGTGCAGAGAATAAACCTCACAGGAATAGCACCTATCTATCTTGCAAATCAAAACTGTTAGCCAAGTGTTCCTGAAAGTTTCGAGCAGGAATGCAAAACGCCAAAAACCTTCACACGTCATGACCTTGTCACCAATGGCTGCTTGTTCTCAAAAGCGCTATTGTCCTTCATTCAGAAGGACACCATTGTCCAATTTTCAGGCCCTAAATGAATTCACACAACCGAAGGTACTGCATCATTTCCCACTCCGAGTCTTTTCTCATGGAATAGGAATTTATCAAGCCTCTGCTCTCGTCAAGATGTATCAAGCTACGTCCTTGTTGCATTATTCTATCTGATGAAATAACACCAACATGAATACTTCTGACGGAGCAAACAAGCGATGGATCGCTGTCTAACTCATCAGGCATGCTCTTTGTCAAACAGTCACACGGGATCTGTGCTTCCCAGCACTGACGTTTCACATGCGCATTAAGGACTGTGACAATCCAAGGGTGGGCAGACGATGCCAATCTGCTGCCACATCCTGTAACATCTGCTGTACTGAGAGAGGAGGGAGGGGCTGTCAGTAACTGTCAGTGCAGACAGAGCTGAACTGGATCTGCTGAGACAGAAAATGAACACCTGGTACTGTTTATAGCTGAGGACAATGGCATGAGATGAGGAAAATGCACTGAAGAGGAGGTGCCCACTGGGCTAATAACCATTCATTTCCAGCTGTCAGCCTTGATTGCTGTGATGATTCGTCATCCCCTTGGTTGGTTTGAAACAGAAAGGTTGATGGCTGAATAAAGAGGGTATAGACTGCACTGGGCATCATGATAATAACTGTCAGGAAACTGCCCGTAAATGCAGATGATTTACATAAAAGCTCGATTATTGAAAGAGACAGCTTGTGTCCATTTTTAGACATGACACGGGCAATTGAGTGGACGACTCTTCCGTTCCATTTAATGAGGGGACACATTTGAACTTTCCATTACAAGTGCCAGGATAGAAGACACACTACGTACGTTTGAGTATTTTTTTAAAATATGTTCACCTACAAAAGCTGCCATCTTTAATCTGAATTAAAAGATAATGCCTTTTGTGTTACTGCTTTCTACTTTAGATTCAAACTCACCTTGTATCTCTGCTTCCTACAGAAGCTAATACAGTTCTGGATTGTGAGTTTGTTGGAGGTCTCGCTGGTGCCGGACAAAGTGGGTGGATCACCGCTGTCTTTGAAGCAGCCCAAGTTCCCAGGCACTGTAGGGAGAAAAAAACAATTTGTTACACACAACAATTTAGATGCAATCACATGCACATGATTAGTATTTGCTGTACAAGGGTGTTTTTTTGTCACTTAGATTTTATATCCAGGTTTCTATCTAGATCCACTGCAGGGATCAGTCCCTGCTCTGTATTTTATGAAACACATAATACGCTGCATGCCTTGAACCCTTGTGTGTCTCATGGCATCTTCTAAGCATTTTTTTTAGATTTTATAATCGTGTATGATTAACATCTTGACTTATAGACCCATCCCTCAAAAAAGAATCCATGGTGACAAGCTCAAGCAATATTCAGGCCTCTCTTTAAATGTTTTGGTGTGAATTGCCAACAGTCAAGCCAACAATTTGGCCTCAGACAAACAGAGAAAAGGAGAATGAGGAGAAGTTGGAGAGAGGGGGAGAAGAGGGGAGAAGGGGACAGGGATTTTTGAGTCATAGCGAGCTGGAATCTAGAAAATGTACCCTGTCAGATGTGAGAGTAAATTGCGTCAGATTAGGGTTGTAATGTTTTCTACATGTGTGACTGTGTGTGTATGTGTGTGTTGAGAGACTGAATTTTCAAAAGACTGAGGTGCCAAGAAATGGAAAGAACTGTTATACAGCACCTTTCCAGATGGTATTCAACAAATAGCAACATCTGGAAGGAAGCCAAGTGCAGCGGCTTAGGTGTACATTAAACACAGGCTGAAGTTTAACCCGAGTAAAAATTCATGAAACAAAGTTTTCAGTTTTGGAGCACTACCTGAGTCAAACCTTGGATATTCTTTCATAAAACAATATAAGCACAAACTACACAGAACTTGAACATCTCAAGTTTCCATTTATTTTTTTATACCCTCTTGGTTTTGACCCTTGTTGCAGCCAATCATATGAATAACTATTGAATATTTAAACGTCTTTGTTAGCTGAGACCTGGGGATGTATGACACAAATGGGCCAACAATCGCAGATGGATCACAATGCAGACAGATAGATGGAAAATGGAATGTTGATATCTTTCCAGCTCACATTAAAGTCAGATGGATCAGCCCACCTCCCTAATCCACAGTCTACTTATCAAATACAAGTTAGCAATCCTTTGGAATCCAGCGTAGTGAATAAACACTCAAAGGCCTTTAAATTCAATGTAATTGCTCAGGAAGTGCCAACAATGCCAGCAGCAGTCAATATCCCACTTGTGATTTGTTTTTCATTGTGATTCAAACAGGCTTACTCTTGTTTCATTTCCATGTTTTGAGGTGAAACGGATTTGACAAACAGAAGTAAATGCACAATCTGAAAGTCATTTCCACTGCAAGTATAAAAAAAAATCTCCCCCCAAAGCTCTCTTCAGTCTAATTGGAATTGGTGTCATCCGACTGTAGGGTACAAATGAGCTCGTTAGGAAAACACAAAATAGACAAGAGCAAAGACTGTGTCCAAAATAGCTGTCAGTTCTGCTCTGAGACACAACATGGATGTAAAAAATCAAAAGCACGTGAACTTACAAAAGATTCTTGTTCTTTGTGAGCATCTGCGATTTCCAAATTTATTCTGATTTTCAAAAGCAAGTTAACTGAGGAACAAACCATCTTTAATGCAGAGCTCAAAGTGTGACTGATCCTTCCTGGGATTTTTTCAAATCTAATTTCTTTTGGTCTCGTATATAATGATTTTTTCGGGAAACTGGAAATCAGATCACTAGAGACTTTTGTTTCTCACTCCACAATATTAGAATCGTAGAAACTAGTGAGGTTACACCTATTGAACGTTGAGCATACAGTAATAAAAGAGTTTCTTTGAGTAGTGGTAGAGAGTTAATCATATGTCTGTCAGGTTACTCTGCTAAATACAAATATGAATGGAAATACAATTTATCAAAGCAGTCAGCAATGTTTTCCCCTCGTATTGATAAAAGAGAGGAACGCATTTATTTGATCACAAGTTAGTCAGGAGCATATCCCGTGTATTTCTATAAAACAACTTGTGTCATACTTTGTGGATGCTGCAAAGTCTGACAACAAGCTCAGAGACTGTGAAGTGTTTGTCCCCTGACTCTGTATACCAACACTGTGCTAGAGCTGAATATCTCTGGAGCTTTTCAGTTGTTGTGTGTCTTCTCTCCTCAAACATTTGCACATTGAAAACTGCCTGCTCGTCTCATGACAGTTCCACCAGTGAACAACTGGCATCCAGTTGTTGGCAGTAAAAAACAGAAAAACACATGATCCATTTATACAAGCATGTCATGATTTAATTTTGGAATATATTCTGCAAAAGAGAAGAAAAAAAAATGGATAAGTGTGCAACTCGTGTTTCATTGTAGAGGGGCATCAGTCAAAACTGCCTAGATGAACCAAAGTAACCTTTACAAAGACCACACACGTGCATTGTCTTTGGGATGCCAGTCGTTGGCAGTGTTAACTTATTGGCTGGAACAAAAGCTCTTTTACATGCACGACAGATGCTGCAGATTCTTTCTGTTTATGTAAGAATGAGGCACAAAGGCTTTTGGGTAAAAAGTGTGACATGTTTCAGATTCCATGCAAATTGTTGTCCGCAAGAATGTCTGCCACAGACTGGAAAAGTAAAGAAGGGGAGAAGGGGAAATGAAGTGAAGTAGACAGAGAGAGGGCAGCTCCCTGCATTTTACCCACTGTTTGCTGACCTTGAAGTGACCAGCTAGATTTTGGCTGCAGCCACGTTTCGCTGCTGTGTGGAACTGTGTTTGACAGATGACTCAACACTTGAAGAAAAAGATTCTCTCAGACGAGACACGGGAAATCATGCACAATATTCCTTTTCCAGCCACAGCCATGCCAAAGCTTTATAAATGGATTAATGTGGTTGTTTGGATCATTCAGAAAGACTCCACAGCAGACACTGTCAGAATTAAGGGAAGGATTATATGACAGGTTTGAGTCAAACATGACAGTAATAAGAATCTCCAAGCTACCTTTCAGGGTGAAAAAGGACAATGCTGTGGCAGCAGTTTCTCTTTATTCTGGATAAACCCTAGTGAAATGTGAAGGAGGGGAGATGAGAATAGAAGAGAGACAACACCTGGCTGGGAACCAGCAACCTCCCTCCGAGCAAGGCAGTTAGGCGGGTACTACTTCAATGGAGCTTTTGAAAAGTGGAGAAGAAAATGCTACTGCAGGGCTCAATAGCCAGATTAAAGGCACCAGTGCTCCTTTTTCATTTTGCTTTGACAAGAAGATTGCAGACTACAGTCAATTTATCTGTCTTTGTCCTCTCCTCATCCCAGGGGCTGTGAAGCGCTGGCTGAAGAGCAGCAGGTGGTGGGATCGTATCACACCAGAACATTTGTATAAAACCTGGCCAGTCCACAGTGCATGCATACTGTTTGTCTGAAAAAAAGAGAGGAGAATTGTCCTCGCATGAACAAAGCGTCGTTCCCTTAAAAAACACATCTGCTTTGCAGGCGCAACAAGTGCAAATATCTCCACGTACAAGAAAAGAAAAAAACACACAAACACACTCGACACACTTCAAAGCTGTCAGTGGAATTTAGACTTTAACGAGCCAGAGGGGAGAAATGGAGGAAACACAAGGTGCATAAATGCTCCAGTCAGCCCAGACCAGACCTCTGAAAACCTCAGAAGATCACAGCAGGAGGGGCGACTCCTACAAAGTTAAAAAAAAAAAATAATAATAATAATAATAATTAAGCTTTAAAAAAAAGAAAAATGGACACAGAGAGCTAAATGAGGCTCGACAGCAGCCAGACTCATCACAACCTGGCAACCCAAGCTTGGAAAAGAGCAGCTAGTTAGCCTTCCAACAACGCAACACAATGCAATGCAGACAGGAGGCAGCAGGCAAAACAACAAAGTTCACGGGTGTCTGTCTAGCAGGGAAAAGGAGACACCTCTGTCGTCGCGGCAGACACAACAACACATCAGAGAGGGAGAGAGAAAAGAACAACACAGAGGGATATAACAACATCAAACATGTGCAGCAGGCTTTGGCAAGTGCGCTTGGCAGGGAGCATGTGAGCAGGTTGATGAGCTGGGGGGGGGGGGGCAAACGTGTTATTAAGGAAACATAATTACAGTTATAAATTTCTGCACCTTCTGGAGGGTAAAAGAAACCTAAGAAAAAAATGAGAGAGAGGTAAAGAACTGTTTTCTTTAGAACGGGATGACGGCTGTCTTTCTTTTCAAAACAGCCACTCTGCTATCTTGCACAGTATGTCAGATATTTCACTTAAACCATGACGTAAGACAGAGACAGAAAAAAGAGAGAGAGAGAGATATGAAGCCGTAAGGGACAGTGAACATTTAAAGCCTCTGCTTTATAATCACAGTTGCAACACTGGAGGGTTTCTGTCGAAAAGCTATTCTCACACTCAGTCCTAATCCTGTAATCTTCAGGAAAAGCCAGGACGACAATGAAAAATGTACATACAAGAGCCTGCAATAAAATTGAATACATCTAATAAAGCACCAGAATGTGGGCTGTGTATGAAATCTCAAGGACTGACTGTAATGTCAAGAACGAACAGCTGGCATCAGATGTCTATTATTGTAGTCAGTTAGAATAGAGTGTCCTTTTAATATTGATTACTTAACATGCATATCAATAAACTTCTAATGATACTGAGCTCCTACCAAAATAAAAGCAGAAATAACATACAGTATACATTAGCTCATTAGCTTTGATTGTTTTGTATAAATGGGACCAATGTTTTTTGGCTTCCTTCCTTCCTTCCTTCCTTCCTTCCTTCCTTCCTTCCTTCCTTCCACCTTTTCTACCTCCACCTACACAAGTTATTAGTATTCCTATTGTTCCTATCAGGTGATTTTGTTTCATGTAGTTGCTTGTTTGTTCTCTCAACAAGAAAACAGTCAATGGGTTGTCAGTTACCACCTAAAGAATTCTGGATGTGGGAACATGAAAGGTTAAAGGCGCTGACTGAGCACGCCCACACAGATCATTAACAAAATCTTTGGCCTGACTGTGTAGGTGATGGCGTGGGGTTTCTGTGATGAATGACGACAGTCATGGTGAAATTTATGGCCGCTTTCGAGAACAACCACTTTTTGCATTCCCATGTTTTTCTTGTTTGTACATCAAATTATTTTATATTGTAGCTATAAATGCTGATTTGTATGTCTCTATATGTGATGATCCATTTCACACAGAGTGGCGTGGATTCACTGATTAGAATGAATTGTTTCTGTCGAAAGCTAAAATGCCAAACATTTGCTATTTAATGGTTTTCTTTGTCATTTTTGATAGTGAACTGAATATCTCTGAGTGTTGGACTGTTGGCCAAATAAAAAAAGATAAAAAAAATTTATCAAAGGGCTGTGGGAAATTTTAAAGGACATTTTTATTGCAGTTCTCCAGCTGAGTGACTTAACATAGGCAGATGGAAACATCTGAAGATTTGTAAGACTTTTTGTCAAAGGTGTAACTTCCAGTAATGCCAAAATCAAAGCACGAAACAGCTGTGCTACATACCACGTCTTAAACTGATGAAAAACATATCTCCTCGCGTATCTTTCCTCATCTTTATGCAACGCCAAAGTGCAGCTTTGCTGCTACATGTTTCTCCTTCTTTTTTTTACAGTATCTAATATCACATGTTTCGTCTCGTGAATGCATGAACATTTAAATGTTTTTCTTTTCATGCCTCATTAGATCTGAAACATTTTTATAGACGCTAATTTATTTTATGGATTATTTTCTTCCATTGAGTTTGACATCTCAGACATTTAGTTTTGATATGGAGTAAAAAGAAAACTAATGAAGTATCTCAAGCATGAGAAATCGACCAGAATTTTTTTTTAAGAAAAAACTTTTCATTAACTTTCGCCAAAATCATCCTTTAAACGGCACCACTGCTTCATTAACACCCAATTACATTGTAACCAGAGACAGAAAAGTCATTAGCGCTTCCCCATTAGAAAATAGATGTTAAAGCCGTGAGGTCAAAAGAGGAGAAGCAGGATTTTAAAAGCACATTCCTCAAGTGCTAAAAGGTTTGATGCAAGTAATTTAACACAGGTATGCTGAAGCCTTGGAAACACTCCCACCAACACATTAATGCACCACCAGCAGATTAACAATTCAAATCTGATGCACACACACCTCCTAGAACATACACTGCTGCAGGAATGCAGTGCAACAAAGCTAGGAAACAACACTTATCACAGTCGGTGTTTATGTGATATTTTTTTCCCCCCTCCGTCACGTTCTGTCTCTCTGCCTTTATTCCTCGCTCTGTCTCCCTTTCATTGTGTCTCAGCCCCCATTTATTACCCCTTTTGTAGTACAGTATATTCAATACATAAACAAATACAGCTGCTGCATTTCATCTAGCCTGTGATTAGTCTTGTCGACTGCACCACAGCCTGCAATAATACAAGAGAAACAGAGAAATATGCCACAAACTCCCCCAGGACGACCATTTCTGGAAACTCTGTATTGTTTGTAAGGAGGTGGGAGTTGCTATTATGTGTTTTTGTTGAGTTTATGCTTTGCTTTTCTATGGAGATCATAAATTATCCAGTCTGTAAATGGGAACAATTTTCAGTTAGAAAATATGGCAATTATTATTGGACAGAATGAGACAAGTATTTGTATCTAACAGACAGACTCTGCAAGTGGGATGTTCAAAGCACACTGCTGAGAGTGTGTGAGAAAGAGAGAGACAGAGAGGGAAAGAGTGTATGTTGTGCCAGTATACCACGTGCATGTTGCATGACAACTGTAACTGTATGTCCTCATTTATCCCATTTCAACATTTCTGTGTGTGTGTGTGTGTGTGTGTGTGTGTGGGATGGGGGGTTGGTGGGTGGAGGCTGTGTTACAACAAGATTGAGATGGAAAAGATCAATGCCCAAGCCTGGGGCCCTGGGAGAGTGACTAACCATCTAATTAGAGGGAAGAGAGAAGAGTCGGAGCTTTAAATGAATAATTAGTGCCTTCTCCGAGATTGGGCCGAACAATGCGGTGGAAGAGATGAAAAATGGCCACCACACTGCATCACTCTACCTCCCCTGACAAACCAAATAGCCTGTGTCCTGAGGAATCCCAGGGGACTTGATACTGACGCGACTGGGAGATGAAAAGATGAGCAGACACTTTGTGACCACCTCAGGCGTCAGATAAGCACAAAGGTGCACTTCCATTTATCATCATTCACTTTCAAAGAGGTCGACTCCGTGTTTGTCTGCTCTGGCAGGCTGTCCTGGCTATCTAGATGTCAATAACAGTGGCAAAGTGCCCAGGAATGTGCAAAAAAAAAAAAAGACAAAAAGTGTTACAATTAACAATGCAGCATGAAAAGTCCAGAGTTATACATTATGCATAATTAACTCCATGACAAGCAATTTTCATTTGATTGTTCTGCCGCAAGTCACACATAAGAAGTGTATAAGTGCATTCATTCAGCTGGGACAACTGACTACTTAGGTGATGCACTACCACAAAGACAAACAACAATACTGAGTGCAGGTAAAGAGCAAGGCCAACAGCTAAAAGCGGCAGTAACAGCAATCAAAGTAATGAGATAAATATGTTCATACTTGGATCGAACAGCAGAAAAAGGCATGTGGTTATTAATCAGAAGACCTTATTAAAGGTAGAGTATTATTGTGCTCCGTAAATGTCAGGCCAAATCTGCCCATTAGATTATTATATACTGCATCTTGTGCACACAGATGACATTTTGGTTTAAGGGTAGCACAAGACAACAATTAATGGAGTACTCATCAGAAAAAAGAAGATTTATCCTCTGGGAGTGTGAATATGCACAGTAAATGTAATTACTCATCTGACTGGGGTGTCGTTTAGCTCAGTTGGTAGAGCAACGGCCCCATGTGAATGCTCAGTCCTTGCCGCGGCAGCCCAGGGTTTGAATCCGACCTGTGGTTCTTTCCCGCATGTCATTCCCCATCTCTCTCTCCCCACATTCCTGTCACTCTTCAGTTGTCTCTTTTGAAAATAAAACTTGAAAAGGCCAAAAATATATCTTTAATTACTAATCTGTCTGATTTTAGGATTCCGTGTGCTTTGCATTGAAATGTTGGCATTCGTCAGGGAGACACTATACATTTATCCTGTTTCGATCATCAATGTCTAAAGCACATAGCATGGAAGCCTGCATAGTTTTTGATACCTTATCAAGGAGCACAATGTTGGTCAATGGAAAAATGTTAATAATCTGTGACACCAGAGTGAAGATCTTGAATCTGTAGTAAATTTAATGCAATCTTGACAGGAGTTGCCAAGATGCCTGACTCTAGCCCAGGCCCACACTGCGGGACAGACTGACCAACATGATGTTGGGCCAGGTTAGCTTTGCAATTATAGAGATGAAAATGTCTGACAGTCAGTGAGCTGGCCCACTACTATATATTAGCATCCTAGAATGCTAAACTAAAATAATGAACATTGTAAACCTTGCATGTATGTATAGTTGTTTTATTGTGGTCTTACTTTAAACAATTAAAAATCATACTGACTATGCAAGCACATTTTGATCAACATTGGCTAAAAACAGGCAAAATGCACACACACACATGCACCGTGATCTCAAATGACACTAGCTGAACAATATCCAATAATAAAATTACATTTATTGCACCTGTGCATGCTGATCTACATTTGGCTGCGAGCCCTCATTCCTGAGAGCTAAACTGGTTGTTATTCATCTCCTCCTCTTTCCAGGGAGAGGAGCAGTAAACAATGGCCATCTACTTGTTCTCATTAGCAAACATTCTACACAACCAACTCGCCTCGTAATCAATACCTTTAATTCCCTAATGGCCCTGAGTGATTTAACCCCAGCCATGTTCAGAAAGGGAAGGAGCCAGAGAGAGAAGCTGAGAGATTAAATATACCTGATGTCTCCTGGCTTGTTTTTGTGTGAGTCTCTACTTTCTAGTTTCTGTCTGAGAGTTTCTTCACAGCACCGCAGGCAGGTATTTTCCCTGAGGGCAGGTGTGGGTGGAGCTATGTGAAGGTCAGAGGTCAGGGTAAGATAACAATGAGCATGTTCAAAGCTCCCCAATCCTTCTTGCCAGGTGAGGACAGGCCTAATGCAGGTGAAAGGGGACACGTCAAACTGACAGATGTCTATGCAACAACCCATCCAAATTAGCACCCGTCAACAGCCAAATACCAGTAAAAAATGATCTCATCAGTCATGTATGGTTAAATGACAGTCTTCTGATTCACTCACAGCACTCAAACACCTCTCCTGTGTGTGGTGGCTAACACGTCTAATGTTATTTCAACGTTAGCAGAAAGTTAACTTCATCCTGATGTGGAGGCCGGTGGAAAATAAATAAATAAATGGAAATAGGAAATAAGTGAAGACAAAAATTTCTATTGTATGCAGGTTTTAAATTAAATCTAGTCATACAGCAACTCATTCTGTACATAAATAGCTCTCAATACTATAAGAAAGAAATGGCATATTTATATGAAAAATGTATAAGAATTGATTTGGTTGGTAGAAAATAATCTTGGCAGAGACATCTTTAATTTCTAAGCCTGGGGTGCTGACGGCAAAAAGCTCATTTTGGACAATTGTTGCATGTGGGAGCACACACCACACACACACACATTTATTATGAAATTTATTATGAATGTAGCTCTTTTATGGGAGCCACAAGGAAAGCTTACTAGCTTTTTTTGGTTGTATTGGCTCATCTGTTATAAATCTTTTTGTTTTGACAAGTCAGTACTTTCTATTTTTGATATGTGTGTAAAAAATAAACAAAGAGTTAGATCTCCTTAGTCGAAACCTAATCATCAGCACATGACAAACTCAGAAGGCAACAAGGCGTTGTTTGTATTGTTTGTTGTTTATAATATGTGCTAATTGGGACTAAACTAATTAGGACAAAGTACTGCTGAGCTACAAACAACAAAAAGTCAGGGGATAAACAAAGTTTGTGCAATTTATCCTGAGGGAGGAATGAAGGCATGCCCAAAATTAGCTCACTTCACAAAAATGTCCTCAATTTGAAGGGCGAAATCTCCGTTTTTACACTGTCAAAAGTACAAGAACCAACATACATTCACAGTAACACACAGACACACACCCTTCTCCACTCAGTGATGCCTGAACCTGCCTCAGTATGCTGATTGGGAGGGCTGGTTGTGGTGAAAGCTGGTGCAAGACCACCTAGGGGAAATATTCTGCCTCTGAAAACAATGACAGAGAGTGAGATGAATACTGCAAAAACAGAACCTGAAAGTATCGTTGGTTCAGGCAACCACAACAGCCACGAGGCAGGGCTGTGGTGCTACAGTCTGGGCTTGGTTTCCAGACCACATGTCCGACATGTTCGACTTGTCTCGGCCTCTTGCTTATTTTGACTTGCACTTGTTCTTGTCTCAGGCATTCATTCAGCTGTTTAACTTTTCCTGCCTGTTCAACCTTCAAAGATTCATTTTTTTCTCAGCCTGATCCACATCCTCTTATTTTCCTCACAGTAATGCAATTTAAAGAGTAACACTTATACACTTATACATGTATTTTACAATTAGCCAGTGTATTGATTGGTTGGATGCAATAGCCGGTGCAGAGAGATAGGTACACCTTTTATATGTTTAAGAGGCTCATAGATCTTGATATTTTGGCTCTGTTTCTGTCTGTTCATGACTTAACACCGCTCTGATCTGTTCTTGTCTCCAGCTCCAGTATGCCTGGCCCTGGAATTGATTTTGGACTTGCCAAAATAACTAATAAATTATTCTATTGAAAGAAAATGAATTTCATTTGTCATTACTGAAGAATAAATGGTACAGCTGAGGCTGATAGGAATGTCTTGATTGTATCTGAATAAAATTAAATTCTGAGCTGATGTTGGGATTAAATGAAAAGTCAGGGGAACACCAAAGTTACTACAATTTATCCTGAGGGGAACATGTCTGATAGCTGTCAAGATATTTCACTCAACAACAAATGTCACCCTGCTAGTAGCGCTAAAATCAATGTCATCAGGATCTGGGCATGTCCTGGATAAGTGACAACTCTGACCTGCTAATGGAGATGAGTAATCATGGTATCATCAAAGTTGTTCAACACAATCAACTTATTTTTTGTGCCAAATTTTGGGAAAGTTATTCAATAGTTTAATTGCAGTCCTATTTTGACTAAAAGCCCTGCTGTAGTGACTTTCATCCATGGTATTTCATCCAGGAAGAATCTCCATGCTGCAAAGAAATTGTGATATATTTTGCATTTTATAAAACTTCAGATTTACAGCAACTAAGGTAGAGGAAGTTAAAAGAAGACCTGAAAACTAGTAAACACCTGATCCATGGACAACTCAGTTTCATCCCAGAAGGTTGAACAAGATCAACGTGTACATAGATATATGATCAGATTCATTTAAGATTAGCTGGCAGTTACTGGGGTGTCCCACAACTTCAAAGTGCCATTTAGCTGCTTCATAAATCACTCTGAATGAAGGCAATATGTCATCACGGCATATTTCCATCAAGCTTTAGTAATAAAACTTTGGACTAAACAGACAATTACTTTGTTTTAAAATCTTCAAGGAGTGGCTGGTTTGCTTGCCAGATAGATGTGGTGCTGAGACTATTGTTCCATGGTGACAGACATTCCCTCGATTGTTTGAATAGATCAAAGTACAACCTACCTGCAATAAAGGTATTCAACTCATATATCAAGTGTTCAGTGGAAACACAGTGACAGCTCTATAACAAAGACGCATCTTCAAACGTCACAAATTAGCTTACGGGAATTCTGGCAAACAGATAATGAGCCTCATTACAGAACACAGCAGGCATTGTCAGCTACAATAGCAACGTGTGAAATAAAAAGATGCTGTAAACATACGGTATTACACTCTATTAAATAGAACTTCAGTATAATGTTTATTTCATTTTCATCCTGTTAACAGGTTCTATCTTGTCTGAGTATTTGTAACATTTCAACAGCTTATTTGTTAAAATTCAACAACCATTTTCTGATATTACACTACTGTGGTTATCATTCTTGTCATTATGCTCCGCATACAGTATATTCCAAATTAGCACTTTTCTAAAAGGCATTGTCGTGTTAGGGAGAAACCTTACAGCTGCTGCATGTCTCCTTACTGCAGGAAAAAACAGTGGCATAACAAGTTTTTCTTGGTTATATGCTGTTGAGAGATGATCTCCGAACGCACAGATCAAAGCGTCTTTGTCTTGGCAAGCGCTTGAGGACTTCACCCTGACAGTTTCTCTCTGTGTCAGTCAAATTCAGCCAGAGCATAGCGTCAGCTTAAAGGTGTCTAAAAAAATAATTGTCCTTGCAGTATGGAACGCTCTGAAAAAAGGAAGCGTTCAACTGGAACCATCACACGGTCAATAGGCGAGAAAACAAATATTTTGCAAGGACTTAAGACATGCAGAACAGCTATTTCTGAGATTGAGATGTTTGAGTAACTAAACCAGTCCAACTAAATCAGTAATGTGAAGGTTTGTTGTATAGCAAGTGACTAAAATGAGCCACAAAACTGATTTTTTCCAAGACCTCCTAGAAATAGTTTGACTTAAGAACTCATGTTAAACTAAAAACTAAAGCAAATTAATAATGGATTGACCTGTCAGCTCTAGTTTTGATCTTATAAACCTGCTGGTTTAGCCAGAGGCTTCACTACTAAATTCCTCACACCCCATTAGAAGCTGCATTGCTCAGTCAGAAAGTGTTAAGCCTTCTCTGCCCTACGCACTGAGGCTTGAGGTAAATAAATAAATAAAAACATATTCCTTAACCTTTTCTTTCAGTATAGCTCAAATTAATTCCATTGATGTTAGTTTTCAGCAGCTAGACAGGAACTGGATTTCAATAAATGACAACGCTTGTCACAAGGCTATGCTTAGCTGAGCATTTAGCGGCCTGGGAATGAGAAGAGCCACAAAACCAGCGCCCACACTGACACACCGTGGAAATGTCCATTTGCGCCGTAGTCGATGTGCTTTGACAGCACGCCTTTCTGAAATGTTTAGATAATTCTACCACATAACTGCTGCCATGAGGGATTACTAGGATCAACAAATGTCATGACCTACACTACAATCCAACTTGTCAGACTATGTGTTTCTGGCCTCATGTGACCTGCCAGGCAGTGTGCGCTCCAGCAGGGTGTGTCATCCTCACCAGGGTGGCATGACCCTAGATGACAGGGAACCCAGCTGGATGACAGACCAACTGTTGGCAGGCTCCAGGTGCCTCAGCGAGTGGCCACCAACTACCAACCACGCGACATCAAACATAAGCAAAAAAGTAGACAAAACCAAGGAACAGACAAAACAAAAACCAGACAAAATGAAAACAAAGACCACTGTTGCCCTTTCACTGGCACACCACGGTGTTTTTCAGCCTTTTGTTGTCAGCCACAGACGGAGAGCACTGACACCGAGAGAGCATCAGAATTCTCTCACTTGGCAGCTGAAGCTTTGAAATGCAGCAGATTGAGAACAGGCACTGCCAGAAGGTGAGGCACCACGTGGCGACTGTGGTTTCATAATAGATGAGACAAAGCATTTGTGTCTGAAAGCCCCCTGGTATCCCTGCAGGGTGAAACGTCTCCCCTGAACAGGCATGTTTTCATGACACTAGATGCCTCGCTCACAAACATTATCACCTTTTCTTACATTACAAGACACTGTATAACTTTAAATGCCCAAACAAAAAAAAAAAAAAGGAAGGTTCATGTAAGACAGCATTTGATACGGGCGAAGCTCTCAGCCGTTAGAAATGGGCCACATGTCGCAAAGATGGGTTACACACTGCACAGTACTGGATCCATGACAAAAACAAGGCTGAACCAGCACATGGCAAACCCATCTGGAACAAAAGCTGGCCTAATTTCAGCACAGATAAGGGACAAGCTCAGCTCTCAACAGAAATGGTGTGGTCTGCTCCCCTCTTTCTACCCAAACCACAAAGGTTTGGGATATCGGCCTAGAAAAATTGAGCTAAATGGACACTTGTCTGAAATAGGTCAATAAAAAGTCTAATGGGATATACACACAAGCTTCTATACACATAAACACACTATGGACAAATAAATGAAAACACAAGGGACATGTAGCCAACAGGCCTTATTAGATGGGTTAATAGGTCCTGAGCTATTCAAACAGCAGGCTTTAGTCAAGCATGCTACTCAGACAGGATAATGCTGGGATGACTAGAGGGGTTCTCGAGGCCTGCTGGTACCTAGTTGCAGCTTTGCCCCGCCACTATTTGACAGATTACCTCAAGTTAAAAACATGCTGCATGTTGGCTTTTAAGCTCTTAGGTAAGGTCTGTTGTGGCAAAGGTATTACAACTGAATTCCTAAAATATTAAGGAATGTAAGGTTCAGACAGAAAGATAACACAGGTAAAAGAAGTAGATAAATGTTTGGAAAGGAAATAGAATAGAATATTGATAGAGGAGGAATGTTTAACCTCAGAGAAACATGGCAAGAAATGTAATTCATGATGTAAATGTAATATTTATTTTAGTTGAACAGAATATTTGAGTTCTGCTTGGCTAAATTGCAGCAGAAACCTTTATCTTACAGACTGTGTTCAGTAACCAACACTTACCTAAAACTGACTTGCAAAGAAAAGAATAAATTGAAAATGTGTAAGTAACATTAAGTAAAAAGGTAAAACTATCTGATAACCTTAGAAATATAAGCATGTGTGACTTTACTTAAAAACAACTGCACATGCTTGCAGCAAATTGCTATATCTGAACCTCCTCTGCAGGAATTCCTGATCGTTGGCATCAAGAACAGTGTCGGTTGATCCACTTAAGTCTGTTTTCAACAATGGCGATTAAAAAGGTGGAGGGAATGAAAGTAATGGGATTAAAGACAGGCAGCGCTTTGTAAATGTGTGCCAAAGCACTAGAGAAGACACACAGGAGTGCAGAATCTCCCAACCCAAACAGTTCATCACACACATGTGAACAAATCATATAAATACATCACGTAACAGGTAGATGCACATAATCACTCACATTAAAACAAAAAAAAAACAAAAAACAAAACGTGTCAAAACAAGCTACAAAGCCAAAGGGGAAACTGATGAACACACACAGAAAAACGCACAGACACACATACACACAGCAGCAATGATTGACAACTCGCATTAAAGTAAGGGCAGGCCCGGGCATGGCAGGAGGAGGGGTGACGGGAGGCAATTAGAGGCATATTTTAGGTGATAATAGCTGTGTACAAGCCATACAGCCTATAAAAGCTATCCATAGCAGACTAGCAGATGAATACAGCAATGGAAATGGCTGGTCCTTGTGTCCATGATATGGCCCAGAGGGCATGGAAGGGCAGATCAGTGAAAAAGAGGCACAAAGAATCATAAAGGAGTGGCAATAATCTCTTACTCTGGCATGTCGGGATGTCACAGTATCTCCAATAGATCCCGTCTTCATGATCTGCAATGTAGCACCACGGCTGCACGTCCCCATCAGGATTCCTGAGGACATAGAAGGTTAAAAAAAAAAAAAGTTCACATCCACAGTACGCTGGTTGAATCTGATGATGTGTCTTTTTTTAATCCTTTTTGGCTTCCTGTTAAAAGTAGAGTTTTCTGTTTCTGACCCCAAAAATTGAGGTATTTGAAAACTTAAAACCAAAAAACACCTGCATGGATTTTGAAGCCAAACAAGTTATGCAGACTCTGTGATCGTTCATCTTGAATTTCATTCTAACCAATCACATAATACAGGTGTTAGCCAGTATTTATGTTGATATTTTCACACTACGTTGATATTTAGCAGACATACAAAACATTTGCTGCTTCCTGCATTACAAAGTGGAGAATTTGATGATGATGATGAGGATGATGATGATGATGATGATGATGATGATGATGATGATGATAATGATGATAATGGTAAAGTGAACCTCTATGGGTGTTGAAATGTTGGTCAAACAAGACTTGTGAAGACATAATCATATGTTGAGGGAGATTATGGTGTTTTCCACTATTGTCTGACGTCTTAAATCAAATCAAGAAAATAATCAAGAGATTCATTGATAATGAAAATAATCATTAGTCACAGCCCTGTTTGTGATTATAAACTAGAGAGCAAAAAAAAATACATGATGGATGATGGATGCACATCATTTTCACAAACAAACTGAATTTTTACATTTGTCAGCTTTAGATTGGAAGAAGAAATGTGCCAGGAAGAGTGAGAACGTAGAAAAAGATAAATGGGAAAGGGATAGGGGTGATGGCAGAGATATGAGGGCGAAACAACAACTGAACATCAACTGAAAATGGCACTGCAGAGGGCTGAATACCCAATAATTTTTCAGAGGGAGATTTTCTTAGTTTTGTCAATCATCCCCCAGTAGCACCCTTTGGCCCTTGTTGTTTTGGCCTCCTTTTCTCTGTGCCCTGAAGGCCTGACCATGCATGTCAGTCAAGGGCCAGACCAATGGGTCTTTGATGGGTGGAGGTGGTTGGAAGCTCTTTGTTCAGGGGCCAGACTCAGACCAGAAAAAAAGGATGGGTCAAAGCTTTTGTCTGTGGCTGCGGCCTCTTTTGAACTTCATCAAGGCACTTTTAACCCATCATAATAAGGCTGACAGGCCCCTCTGTGCTTTTGCTTTTCAGTTTCACTTACAAAAGCAATGAAGAGTGGCACTGAAGATAGAAATAGCTAAAAGCTTTGTGCTGGATTCATATCTCCAGGTTTATCATGCAACTTTGTAAATCATGACCCTAATGGCAACTTGTTGATCAATGAAATCAAGCAGCTAGTATGTGGTTGAGGCTCATCTTAGTGCTGTTTCAGCTCTATGAGCTCTGCATCTGGATTATTGTGAACTGAACACATCCTGTCGGCTAAAAAGGTCTTCTAAAATGACATTGCTATTTTCTTTTTCAGACCTGACTGTAATTGCCGGAGACCTTTTCTCTTCTCTTTTGACACACGTCATTGTAGCATCTTGAAAAAGCCCTGGGGCGCTGCACTATCCTGTTTCGCCTTTTGTGAGCAAAGTTGTGAAGGGCGTTTCCATTTCTTTTCTTTTCCTATCAAAAACACTATCCAGAGTTTCCTCCTCTCTTTTCACACTCAAAATGAGGTATTGACAAAGATGTCGTTGTTAAGACTTTTTTGGGTTGAACTCAAGTTTAAGTGCCTAAAAGCTTTTCACTCTGAATATATGATAAACAGTTATCGCTCTCTTTGTTGCAGCCTCTGTGCAACAGGACTATGTGAGGGAAGAGTTAATCTAATCATATTTTATTTATTTATTTTACCATTCTGCAAAGAAGAGAAAAAAATCCACTTCTCTCAGTCTGAAATTTTTCCATGTTCACAGGAGACCAGCATTATTTTCCAGTAAATTTCGACACCGTATCATGAGCTCAGATCTGTTTGTTGCTCCACCCAGATTAGAGGCAGACACCTGTTTGTTTAGCCCAAGGCTATACTGCTGAAATGAAAAGAGCAAAAACCGGGTCCAACCATCATAACATTGTATTATATACCCTCTGTCTATTTCTCTCTCTCTTTTTCTTTTTCATGCCTGTCAACGGGTAATAGCCCTATTTGAAATAAGACTCCTAAGAGCTCATCTATAGCCACTTATGTAATTTACTGCACTTTCCTAATCACCCCCTAAGGAGGAAGACATAAATTATAACCATCAGTATTAAAAAAACATTCTCAGTAGACCACCCATCCTATGTCTGACCCACCGGCATCTATGATCAGTAAATGATGTGGTGTGTCCCCCCAAGCTCTCTTTCAAAACTCCAGGGTCCCCGAATAGTGTTTTATCTTTCTCTTTTACACACACACACACACACACACACACACACACACACACCTGCACACACCCTTTTAGCAGAAGCATGGGAACATCATCCACGGGGCTAAGGTGAACAGGCCACATGACAGAGAAACATAATCAATTCTGCCTAGAGGTGCCACCGTGTGTGTGTGTGGGGGGGAGGGAGGTTGGAACAGAAGTTGGAAAGCAGACAGTCTCAGATTAGTCGAGGTGCCAAAGTACAGATAAGAGCAGACCGATGGATGGAAATCCATTTATTTAACCCGGCAGCACAGAGAAAGACTTAGGTCCTTGTGGAGACTCTGATAAAAGTTGCTGCCAGTGTGTGTGTGTATGTTATGGTATGTATGTTTTATAATCCCACACATATGATATGTTAGTCAGAGATGGCTCGCCTTGCTCTTAGTGCAGGAGCTTGTTGCAACACTCCCATACCCAGAGGTAGATCACAGAAGATGTCTGGACACTTAATTGGAACAATTATGTTGATTGACTCATTTTACTCAGAGTGTGCCACACACGGTACAGAGCCAATTATAGCCACATTGCGTTTTTCCTCACAGGTCCTGCATTTCAAAGCAACAGTGTCTTACATCTGAACACAGAGAAAAACAGCTGTTCTAGGCTGGCTGCTGTTCAAAAAGTTTCCTTTAATAACCTTTTTCCAGATACCTTATTCAGAAAATTTATGACCATCTTTAAAATGCCTGGCACTGTGAAACTATCTATAAAAATTTAAAATCATTTACATTAAACTACATGTGCAAATGCGGGAAATAACACGCTTTGAGGTGTTTTTCATGAGTTAAACTAAACTAAGTAAGATTCTGTTTAGTAAAACATTTTTCAGAATTGGAGAGAGGAGAAATGCTGATTGGAAAGTGGTGGTGAGAGGCTTGTCTGGATCGGGATTTGAGGTCAACAGCAGATCAGAGTCTGGCAATTTACTGCCTGAGAGAAGACTCTTTAATTGACTTGAATGATTTAGTATGCAAACTGCTGCCTGCTGCAGAGCCGGATGAATGCACGTATTGAAGAAGAGGGCTTGTTGGTTGTGGACTGATATGTATAGTCTACTGTCTGGTCTCTCATGGTCTACTCACGCTAAATATGAAGATGTGATGTTAGTGTGTCAAGTATGTCTGGTAAACACACCTCTTCCTTCACTATTTTCTCATAGCATTGAGAAATTATCCAACAGCAGCTGTGTCTTTCCAGAAAAACAACCCTGTTACTTTGGATAATCTACAGACCTGACTGTCTACAATTTTCTTTGAAACTTTTTTTTCAACAGAAAGTGAAGGATATTGAAAACTGTTGAAATTGAGGCCTGAGGTTTTATCCACAGTAAACAAGACACTGTTTATGGAAAGAGGTCATGATGATGGTAATTGATTTTGTTGAGCACCACAATCAGTTTTCCCATAGACGATGCTACAATGGCTTGAGTTGGCATGAAATTCTCCTGATTGAATCATCAGTACAAAATACAACTACTGTGTTGTAATACCTGGTAAAAAACATTTACTTTAAGTACAAGCTCGTGTACACAAAAACAGAAGCAGAAATTAACTACAACTCCCAAGGTGCATTTTTAGCAAGAAACATCCAATCCAGAGGTTAAAATTCTGTGACATGGTCCGCTGACGGTGGATGAAAGATTATGCTGTTGAGAAAGCTGACAATTGAATCTGCAGCTTAAATCAATTTACTTTTGGATTTGGAGTCAGTTTGGGATTAATTCAGCAACAATGGCGTCCTGTTTTGTTCACAAACATCAAAGCATTTTGAATTTGCAGCAGATCCACGCCTCTGACTGGCTTCTTCTTCATAGCAAAAGCAGCTGAGGCTCTTGGGTATTATAATACTTTCAGCTGTCGGCCACAACAAACCGATAGAAAAAAACATAATATCTCAGAGACAAAGTAAAAATAATTCAAACTGGTGGTCATAGCGTAAACCTATGAGAAACTCTCATATGTCTGTGCTCAGTGACAAAAAATGAGAAAAAAAACGATCAAAAATTAACGTCCCTCCCTTCGCAACTCTATTAGTTGGAGGCAGAAATCTCACAAGTGATAACTCAAAACCATGGCAAATAAAGCTGTCTGCATAACTAAAAAACAAGTCTGAAAATATTTGCAATTTGGGTGAGGCAACCTTTCAAAGACTAATGTACACATGTCTATGCTGAACTTTTTATTGCATGAAATTGGTTCCCACTCTGATTCTGAGATTACTATAATGTTGATAGCTGATGCTTTAGTGCCACACAGTACATCTTCTCATGGGACACTTCTATTAACTTCAATTTAACTAAGCAGCGCACTGGGACTGTAATGTAGTCATACAAATGGCGGACAACTTGGCGGCAGTTTGCCTGACCTCAGATTTGCACCTGACATCATGGAGATTCAATTACAATCAACTTGGGGAACACTATTCACTCTGGCATTTCCATTATCTCATCTATGTAAGGGAAAAGCATTATAAGCCATAGTGGACACTCATAAATTGTACAGAACACACACACCTGCATATAAATAGCCAGGATATGGCTGGCAAAGCTATTCAACCACCCACTGAACCGTCATGCACTTCACACTCTTTTACTAATGCACTCGGGAATGGAGTCTGTAGGAGCAGTAGATTGGAAGGAACAATAAACTAAATATAAATCAGGACTTCGATTTGTGCAATGTTCTTATGAATGTCATGAAGTATTCCGAAAAGGTCAAAGAAGTACTTAAGAAGTAAAAAAGTAGTGTTCAAGTATAAAATTGTAGAATGACTGCACTGCAAAGAAACATCCAAACTCAACACTGCACATAAAAGCAGATCATTTACTTCTTCTTTATGATATGAAATGATTTCTGAGTTGAACTGTCGATTATCAGTAATATGATATTCACTGCTGAAATGAGTCTCTGCTTAAACATGAGAGCTGTTGTCCTTTTCCTGAGGTTTTGTGCTCCATTTTTTTGCAGGGGAACAATGTGACATTTCCCTTCTGCCCAATTTCTCCCTGTTTTCACTGGGGTATTTTATAGCAGGCTATAAAGATGAAATGTGGGGGCTGTTAGGGCTCTTTCTTCAGCACCAGTGTGGTGCCCTCTCAACTAAATCACCACCAGGAGAACGCCAGTGATGGGACAAGTAGTGAGCTTGTAATCCCCTACTTCTCTGCTTCTCAACATCTGATACGGGCTTAGAGCCATGTGTTAAAGTTAAGACATGCAGTGATTCCAAGTTTTGTATTATCCACCTGTGCCCTGGCCTCAGCTCTCATCCCATAAAACCACAATTGGCCTCGAGGTCAGACATGCAAATACTACCCTGGATCTCCTTTTTTCACGGTTTCTTCTGGCTTTCATTGTGCTACCTCTCCCCTATTGTGGAGATCTATCCAAAAACGTACACAAAAATGTCAGATGAAAGAGCCAGGGAAAGGAGATGAAAAAGAGTTTGAAGGTTGGAGGAGGTTAAAGAAATATGCGGAAACCAAATTTGAATTGCAAGCTGCACTTCATGTAAATACGCACATTTGCAATCCAAATTGAACAACAATGTCCAAGACATCTCACGAGCCAACTTTCTGTGATCAAACATTACACTCTTTCTCAACCCACTCCTCCGTGGGCACGTACATGTTCACAGCATATGCACACAACATGCACACACACTAGGGTGGACGCATGTACAAATACTTGACCCTATGCAGACATGCCATAAATACCATCCCTCATCTTTTCACAATGAACTAGCCACTTCGTTTCCCACCATAGCACTGCTGATGGGTCACTCTTTACAAGAAGGGTGTCTGAGAGAGACTGAGACTAGTTGTAGCTACAGTCCTAAGTGAAAGAAATCCCTCTGTCAGGAAGAAACAAAGCTGTAAGCTGTCAGTGAGTTGGAAAAGCTGCTAACAGCACTTGTGGCCAAGAACCAGCTAAATCCAAACAATGAAGATGTCCTTTTTATATCGCTTGTTGGGCATAATGCACTCCTAATGTGCAGGGAAAGCCTTCCTCGATCCTCTGCACGTACCCTTATCATAAATCTTCCAAATTCCCATCCAGTTCAAGTAAAAACAAATCTGTCCTGTGCCACTTTAAAGCATTGCTGCGTTATGAGTTTACAACCATGACTTCGAGAAATGTTTCAGAGGCTTTGGGCAAAGGAGGAGGGGGTGTTCTGTTTCTTATGGCTTGGCGATCTGGGCCAAGCCACTGTTCTGGTCGTCTCGCTGAATTTGAACTGGCTCACGAAAGAGTGTAGCTCTCTGAAAATACACAAGTTTGAAAGTCAAGCATACAATGCTGACAGTCATACTAGGAGTGTGACTGACGGATAGAAAGGGTTTTCTAGACACTGAAAGCCACCATGTCCCTTCACATTCTAGGGATGAGGGATAGAGATTTGCTTACACAAACTACTCAAGTGTGTTTGCATCCTTGTGATGACAGAGCTAAACCTTCTCTTTGGGTACTGCCAATACAATATTCAAGGGACGAATGTCTCTGCAAAACACCAATGACCTTGTTTTAAATTATTAAGAGAGTCAAATACTACAAAAAAAATGATTGGCAACCTACACTGTGAGCCACTGTTTAGGATTTTATTGATTTCCAGCACAAACTGATATTGCTATACAATAAAAACAAAGAGGCAACAGTTGTTGTGTGTTTCAGGAGTCTCATTTGCTTTCAGGAATCATACCAGCACACTCTAAATCAATTAATAATACATCCAAAACATGTTTAAATTTCTACATGTAACTTTGAGATAAGTGTGACCTTCAAGGAAAAGTAATCTGATGTGAGTTGTTTTCTGCAGTGTATGATATTTATATATGATGTATATTTTCATGTGAAATACTGCATGGTTTAACCTTTTGAGATTCTATGTCATGCTTACATATCAAATGATTTAATATGACCATAAAAAGTCCACCTGCCCTTGATTTAACATGCCACCTATAGACTGCTATAATTGCTAATGACACTTGACAACCTATGATTTTAAATTAAAACTCAGGGAAGTCGAAGTCTTGAGAGTTGGTTTGTTAAATTCTTGTATCATCTTTTTTAACAAGAAAACCCTCCACAGGTTATATTATCAGTAAACTTCCAGATCAAGAAAAGGGACTCACCTGCAGTAGTTGTGCCTGCCCAAGCCACCCTCTCCATTGGGGTATTTGAGGGTGTTGTAAGGGTGCTGGAAGGTCTCATTCCAGAAGAGGCAAGGTTTACCACCATGCAGGCTGGTTTGGTTCTGGAAGCCCCTGTAGTCCTCTCCGTTGGCAGTGTAACACTCTAAAAAAGAGAGATATGAGATGGAGAAAGTGAATGGAGCGTCTGCAATAAGTGATTAGACGCCCAAAAGATGGAAATCAAATGCTTGGCAAGAGCTTTTAAAGAGGCATGTAATAGGCAGCCACATATGTGACCTGCTTTATTGAGAATCTGGAATCAGTGAAGTACTCGCGTGCGATTAAAATGTTTTAATGTGTTTGGAATGATCATAGACGATAAGTTTGGAATAATTGTATTCTTTGCCCAGGCTCAATTCATTTCAGCTCTGGCCAAACGTGTTAAAGCAAGATCAATCACGGTATTGTTTCAATTAATGTCTACGCAGGACCATGGAAAAAAAAAAAGTGCCCCACTGATATACAACAAAAGCAAACATGGCTTAAATTTCCAGGAAGTGTATGACAACCATATGGCCAAGTCGGAGAGAGGGAGTGAGAAAGAGAGAGAGCTGGGTTCCCAAGGCAAAACAATGGCTGGTGGAAGGCTTTTCTTCCCCGAAAGAGGGAATTCAAATAAACAATGGCTGATGGGAGTGTGATGAGCCATCGCCGCTCATCGTTCTCAGCCTCGGGGGGCCTCCCGTCAAAAGAGTTTTAACAGCTACAACTAAATTCCTCTTCTGATTGCATTACAAAGGAAAATATGAATTTATTATGTGTGTGTTGTGATAACTAGTGCTGCAGGTGCTTATTAATGCTATGACTGTGGGGATAAAAAAGGTTATTCACTGCCTAGATATGACATTAACTTGCAAAGAGTATATGCAAGTAATGCTACAAGGGCAACAGTTTGAAGTTATGTACATACAGTATATGTACTTCCCATTTTTAAAATATGGACAAATCACACTTTCTGGTGTTAACTTATTTACTTTTCAAACTGTCAAGCTAGAGCACATCAATTTCACATCATGCCTGTCAATCAAACATTAATAATAAAAAAAAACAATACTCGGTTGTTTGGCTCGTATCCATGGGGTCTTGTTGCTATGTACGTGGTTAGCCAATGACCGGCCCCTTTCATCAAGTCAAGCTGTCTGGGCTAGGCATGAGCTAATGCATTGCAATATGACAGTCATTATACCCCTCGGTGAGCCAGCTGTGCTCCAAGGCTCTTTCTCATTCTCCTTTGAGTCCAAGGTTTCCCAACTTCCTCTCTCTCTCTCTCTCTCTGTTGTATCTTATCGTCTGTTCTCCTCTTTCGCCATCTTTTACTCTTTTCTCTTCTGCTGCTTTTGCCTTTGCGGTTCTCCCCTTTCAACTCATACAGACAAACAGTTCACTGGGGATCGCTTAGCCTCACGGCCTTGCAATGCAACATTTGTAGTCTGTTACTGGGTCTGTCCTTAGATGGCTGCCTCTGGATACCGTTTTACAGGACTAGAGGAGACAGGTAGCATTAATAATGGGAGTTGAAAGAAGTTGTTGTTTTTTTTATATTCATTGGCTGATTACACTAGAAGATTCTTAGAAAGTAAGTAAATGTAGAATTGTAGGGCCTAGAGTGAAACATTCATGTGTTTAGTAATTAGCTTCCCATACTGTCTAACATGCTTTGCAATATTTACAACAGTTATCTTGCACGCAAACAGGCATTCCAGCCTCTTGCATCCACCACAAAAGTACTGCTAACACTTAATTTTAGAGTAAATCGGAGGCCCGGTCTGTTCTCAGTGTGTCAGCCAAAGTTGCTTTTAATTAAAGATGTTTCGGTTGTGTTGTTCAGTCAAGTTTATCAGTCATCCATCTTCTGGCTGACAGGAGCAAGGAGCTGCAGGGTGTCAGGTCCCTGCAATTATGATGGCACTATTGTCTGTAAATCACTCCCTTCTGTCTTAGCAAATTAATACTCCCTCAGTATGCAAGGATATCAACACCACATTGTTAATCCACTTGAGAGTGGCTGAGGCAGAACACGACTCCATAAAATTAGAAAAACAGATTAATGGTGTTACAACAGGGGTCATGCTCTTGCTACCTTTATATGAGTGATGAGGGGGGTGGAGGGAACAAGTTATGGTCCAGTTGACACCCAGAGGACAGGGAAGGTGTGTTAAATAATGCACATTTGAAAGGTCTCAATTGTTGCATGCAGGTGGTCATCGTAGAATAGTGTTTAACTATGTAGATAAAGGGGTGTTCTGACAGCAACATTAAGGTTAGATGTCCTTGTATAGGTCTAGAACGAGGATATTTGGATACATATTGTGCACTATGATATAAACTTTGGGAAGACAAGACCAGATGATGAATTTTCATTGCATTTACATTTATCTAAATGCCAGCAGCCATGGCACAACAGAAATAAAGAGAAGGAAACACTGCTATTGAGAGTTTGGCAGCGGAACAAGTACAATCATGAGTCACTGCTCCCCAAAAGCAATCATGACTGTTACTGCCCCAGTCAGAGAGGATAACATCAGGCAGGGACAGGGCAGCCGACTGCATCCCAAATGAGCTCACGTCCTTCAAATATCTTCTCCTTGAAAAGAGTGGGTATTAAAATGACTGAACTTGGCTGCGTGCAGCGCTGCTCAACACACTGTATCAAAAAGAAAGAGCCAAATGACTTTGTAAATGTCTCCTCTCTTCTCCTTTCCTCTTTCAGAAACTTTACTCTGGAGTTTCAGGATGAAGGAGAGCTTGTCTGCACATGGTCCGCTTGGAACGAGCTGCTGCTGGCAATCATTCCTCCCTGCTGTGGCCAAGTTAGCTTTCCAGGACGAGATGGTAAATATGGCAGCGTTTTGCCACCGGGAGTGAGATGGGGGGGTGTTCCATGTGGTTTCAAGGCACCATTTGCTTGTGGCGAGAATGGGAAGTAGCAGATCTGCAAGGACTCAGAGATAAGTGAGGCCATCGTAAAGATGAATGGTCCATTTAAAAGCCTTGTGGATGGCCACACATCTATCAAGCTAAAGAGAAAAGGCCAATTTAATGTTGGAGCAGTGTGAATATGAGTATTTTATCCTTGTCCTGGAGGAAATGAAGAACGCATCTGCTGATTGGGCCATCACCACTTCGGGCTTACTCCCCTCCGAACACGCCCAGCCCCCACCTCAGAGCTCTTTCCTTGTCACCAAGCAACTGTTGCGCTCTCGTCACATGGGTCTGGGCTTTCTTGTGGTTTCATCATAGGCTGTGATGGGAAACAGAACCACCACCGCATGAAAGAAGGAGAGAAGGGGGAAAAAAAGCCTCCTATAAAATACATGCAGATCTACAAATAGAAAAAGTCCGGGAAAGGGAAGAGGAAGACTCGCCCTTGACCAAGCCCTGCACTCACAGAATACTGCACCACCAAGGCAACGAGAGAGAGAGAGAGAGAGAAAGAAAAAAGAAAAACAGCAGAGCATCGTTGAGAAAGAGAGAGCTAATCGCCCTGTTATTATATTTGTTGGGATTTGTGGCTAATGACTTCCACATTGCAACTTCAAATGCACTGAGAAAAGAGGGGGGGGAGAGAGAGAGAGAAGAGTATGGGGCTTTGGTCATGTGATCTCAAGAACACAAACAAACAAGCTCACAAACAAATGGTTTCTCTGAAACGCGTTGCCAGGTCACACAAAAGCACTTATTTGTTGTGTTTGCTACGAAGGATGAAAAGCAGCGATAATTACAGACGACTGCTTCCTCACAGAGGGCTGACATAAAGAGCTTCCTTCCATCTTTATTATATGCTTCAAACTCTGGGGACAGCAAAACTGGCATAGTACATGAGCAATATTTCCACTATAATGAAATTATACTGAATGAGTCACAGATAGAAACATGCATGTACAGTATTATGCATAAGAAAAAAACATCATTTATGCAGACACAAACACCACCCAAAACCGGAGGATGCACATTAACTACAAGAAACCAAGAAACCGTCCAATGTCAACAAACAAAGATGACAGAAATGACTATTAATACACAGTCTATCACAATATGTTTCTCCCCCACTGTGTCCTGGTAGCCATTACTGTTGTGGGGCTCATTAATGTCAGTGTAGTAAGAACAGAGGCCAAGGACAGGCCAAACCAGGCCAGATGTAGTGGGTTACGGATTTCTTTTCTGGGGGGACACAGCTGGCTGCAACACAAGTCTGGTTCCCTTTTTCCCCCAATAGCATCTATTTCCACATCAAAACCACATCAGACTTCAGAGGTTCGTAGGAAGCCTGCTTCACATTTATTATCCAGGTTTCACAGATAGCCTCAGTGAGTCTCTTTTAATGAAGTCAGATGTTGCTGAGGAGATGTCAGTGATTTCTCAGGGAGGGGAGGGGGTTCTCAGCAGTTAATGGACCACACCTCGTCTCTTTGCCTCTCTGATCTTGTCCTGTAAGCGTTTTTTTTTTTTTTTTTTAAGTGTCCTCATGCGAGAGGGTCAATGAAAGTGCAGAAAAAAAAGCCTCCTAAGTGATGAGAACAGATGCCTCTAACTAGTTAAATCTGCAGACAATGGCTTCTCAATGGGATTTTACAGGCCTTCTTTTCATTTCATGCTTTTGTCATTGGTTGTAGCCCCAGATAACCAGCCCATAAACCAAGACCTCATTCAATCCAAAAATAGCCTCCATCACCACCATTCTTCCTGCAAAAATCCTCCACTGCACCACCTCCTGAGTTCACTACCACAGTAGCCACAGACCCACTGGACTCCCTGCCAAAGTTGCTGTGTAGCACCTATAAAACATGGCCCCATCTCGTTCTAGTGCAGCCCCTATTATTTAGCTCCGTAATGGAAACAGTCTAATCTGCTGGAGCCAGTGGTGGACTAAACTTGCTGCCAAAAAGTTCTGTTTGATGTTGCTTGTCGCAAAAATGGAAAGCATAAAAGGTATTTTGCCACAAGCTGCTCTCTGGCCCCTTAATTTAACTGTTATGTCTCAAGTAATTTAGAAAAATCAGTCAGCAAAACTACAGATAAAACATCCACCTTTACAGGATTTCCTGTAATAGCCGGGATGATATCTGACACAGCACAGATGGACCAAGGGTAGTTTTGGCTCTGTGAGTGGACAAGGATGGAACGAGGTGGGACGATTTTGAGTTTTGCTTGGCGGAGGTTCAGGGAGTGACTGATGGGCTGCGGACTCTGACAATGACGTAAAGGACAGTCAGGGACTCGCTGAAACCCTGACGAAAAAATCCGCTGGCAAAATGTCGACATCAGGGGCCCGCCAGCCAGCCTGACATGAGGGCGGATGAAGTGTCGTGTTCAATTACCTCCCTCTGGCACCTCTTTACTGTTTCTTCAAGTTATAATCAACATCTGCCAAAAAGAGACCATATTTCCAAACATGATTAAAAGCTTCTTCACCTTCTAATACTTTACTTGTTTTCCATATTTTCTCACACACATTCGCACAACCACACACCTCTCAATACAATAAGAAGACAGAGGTTACAGGGTTAAGCAAATAGAAAGGGAAATCTCCCGCATGCTCAACACATGCCACTGAACCTTCTCTAAACCAACTCTGACACCAGAGTAAACAAGACTTGCACAGCCAGAAGAAAGCAGGGTGAGGGTGGGAGGGAGCAGAGATAGAGAAGTCAAGATGGGCTGAGGGTGTTTAGTTTAGAGCTTTCAAAAGGTGTGTGCATGGGATCGATTCATCCTAAATTAAACCAAACTGCAAATTAGAGCGCAACATTGAGACTGAAGGGTTGTAAAGGACAGAGCAATGGCAGAGGAAGCAGAATTAAGCAGAAAAAAGAGAAGAGAGGAAAACACAGAGTGAGTCAGGGTGGGACAAAGACTGTTTTTATGATCCCGTAGATTGTTAACCCAAGCCCTAATTTTCTCCTTGTGCATAGCACCAATGAAGTGAACACTGGGTTTATTTCACATTTCCTTGTGTTATAGACAAGGCCGACAAAGCCCAGGCTTGTAAAATTAACAGCAAACACAGAGTTAGCGTCCCAAACGCCATGGGGTCTGAGTTTGAAAGGTACAAATCTCATTCCAGAGGAGCTCTGTGGCACAGCTGCGTGTTGTGGCCCTTTACAAGAAAACAAACAACCAACGCAGGCCTTAAGAGAGAGAAAATATGTCCTGCTAATGCGTGTCTGCTGTGAAGAAAATAACACATCCCCATATGGGTTCCTCATCACATGTAGCCTTTGATAACCAAAGGATCTCTGGCTTGTGATACAAGTCATGATGGCTCACAGTTGCTAATGACTGTGCGCGCTTGCATGGGGGTGTTTTAAGCTTACTCGCTCTTCTTTTTTTGTTTTGCCTGTAAATGGATGGTAAAATGATATCTCTGTCAACTTGCACTGTCAGATGCTTTGATAAACATATGCTGTGACAAAACATGCATTAATCTGCACTCCTACCCACATCATTCCAGCTCTTCTTTTTTTTTATCTCCTTCTCCCCCCCTCATACCCATACTTCTCCCCAGATGCACGAATGAAAGGGAGCAATTTTCATCAGTAGAACAGCCGCAGTATTTTAAGATGAATCCAATGAGAAGGGAACACACACTCGCACACACGTATTAACATGCACACAGGCTCCTTTGTTCCCTCTGTGGTAGGGTTAGGGTCATTGTGGTGATGCCATTCTCACCCACTCATCGCTGTGCTTTAGATATCACCCACTGTGTGTGTGTTTGAGTGTAGATGTCTGTCAATACCCTAACTCCTCTCCTCACAATGGGCCAGCCACTCAAAGGCAGTAATCAATTTGTGGTAACGTTATGTAAGCCATGCAGGCCAGCATGGCTTCTGCTTGCCTCCTGTTCGCTCTCTCGTAGGATGATTTCCACTTTTCATGTTGCTCCAATGAAAATATTTCGGTTCACACACTGTGATGCGCCTGAGACCCACATGTAGGCTCTTTGCCCTGTACGTTGAGCCACTTTAAGCTGCAACCAGAAAAAGCCAGGCTACATACTGTAGCACGTTAAAGAAAGGTGAACCATAAAAGAAGTTGCTGAACACACCTGTTTTCGATCGTCCTGTTTGTGCTCAGGTTAGCTGGTATCTGAGGAATGTAAATTATATGTGGTTTGGTTTGGGCTGAAGCTCTGTCAGTACCCCCACCCCCCACACGCACACACATATGAACACACACACCACCTCTTCGGCCTCTTCTTTCTCTCTCAGAGGTCTTGTGAGATTATAGGGTCCAGGGAAGATGATAAATAAAGGTCTTGGGTCGAGTGGAAGGAACGATGCAACCTGCTATGCTAATGCAGAAAAACACAGATGCCCTGGATAAAAAGCTCAGCATCTTTGCCTGTTTATTCTTAACAGACACCATCATTAAAGCAGAATGATGCCTTGATTTTGAATGATGATGAGAAGCTGGAGCCGTTGTGTAAAGCAGCAAAACAAATATATGTTTTTGTTCAGTTTTGATGTTATGAACTTCAGTTGACTGCACATTCCCATGTTCATGTTCAAGTGCGATTCTTGGCTTTAGTTACTGATGAGGGTGCAGGTGTTGCAGAAAACCTTTCAAACAATATCAAACTTTCTCATTACACAGCACGCCTTTGTTTGCCTTCTGTTTTGGAAGGAATTGTTTCAGGGAATATGTTGAAAACGATTTTGATTTTCGATTTTCTCTCTTTGTGTGTTTAGAGAGTTTATAATCCCTTGATGTTTATATCTCACCTGTGCAATCTTGTCACGTTTCACTGTATCACATGTGATTATTGTGGTTTTGGACCGTGTGGTTAGAATAAAAGAAAGAAAGGAGCTACAATCAAAATCTGAAGAAAAAAAAACAGCTCCTTTTCAAAAATGAAACAACATGGTTACTGGAAAACAGGCTTAAGTTGATCAAATGTCTGAGTGAGACTTAGAGCCAAGTGTTCTCGTTAAATGCAACTAAAGCAGCAGTGGTGGATGGTGGATTTCATTCACTCTTTGGACGTAAGGAGTAGCCATCCAAAGACCAATAATAGATGTATATAGAATGGTGAGGTTTAATTAACTTTTACTTCTTGTTTGCTGTGGTGGATGAACAGACCCAATGTGTGGAACATAAACACGCTCCCATCTGCATCCAATGAATCCCCAGCATGCTCGTTTGGAGAGAGTGGCAAACACATCAAACACATTTGTTTTGTCTATCTTTGTAAACTACAGATGGAGGCATTGGTCTGTTCCCTCAGCATTCCTTGGCATGTTTGAATTTTTTTACACTTTAAATCCATGTACATTTCAGAGAAAATCTCCATTGCCTTAATCTCTCACTATTGTTCATGTCTGTTGTTGGCTTTAGAACAATCCATGATCATTATCACCAAAGTGCATGTTTATTTTAATTTGTAACACATTATTAACTTAAGTGTTTAAATCATTTTTTTTTAATTATCTTACTTGAGCGACCTAGTAAGAGGAGGAACAGAGAACACATTTCCATTGTATCAAATCACAAAAGGTTGTCAGATAAACCGCAACAGAGTGCACTTCTAAGGACACAATAACAACAGCACAATAGGCTGCTGCAGAGGGGACCACAGTGCTCAACATTCAGACCCCTTTTAACCAGCCACGTCTCTAGTTCTTGATCTTGATTGTGAAAGCGATCCTTTTTCACTGTGGTTTGTGTGGCTGTGGGAAGAGCAGCAGTACTGGGAACCAGATGGCTCTGGTAAAAGACAGGGGGCATCCCACTGGCCTCCATGAGAAGGGGATCCATTACGGAGGATCTTTTGAGGGCCAGCAGATTCTGTTTCATGGCATCGGCCGAGTGTGACCACCCCTCTGCTGGCGTTGGTAGTGGGCTGGTGCCACGTAGGCTGCTGCAGACCCAACCCTTTTTGTGTTCACCTCAGGGAGCTGTATTCACCTTCGATGCAGGACAGACAACTAAATCAGGGCCTCTTGGCGACTTGGGTTTCACCCCTTTTCAGTTCAATCCTCTTTCAAAGGACTTTGTATTGCAATGGGATATCACTGGCTCCACAGCTTAAGAGACAATGGTTGTTTGTGAAAACGGTCGTCTGAGATGTTCCTGTACATTTGTAAAAGTAGGGTCTATGAACTGTTAAAGCTCAGTTATCTATCGTTGGGGTATCGCAGCTCGACTTAATGGACGTTTATTTCCATTTCCTTTCAAACACTGAAACATGTTGTCCAACCTCTCTTCTGTGCTCTCTGATCCCTGTCACGGCTTCTTAGCTCTGCCCACTCCTGGCTTTGTTCCTTTGTTTGCTGTCCACTTAGCTACGTCTGCTCCCTTCACTTGTCCAAATGTTTGCTCTGTCCACTTAGCCATGTCCACTTGCTTGGCCTTGTCAAATCAGTGCTGTAGGTGGGCGTTTCCTGCAAAGAGGAAAGGCGACAATTTGCCTCTTTGGCCACAAACTGCTGCAGCTGGACACTAACCAGACCCCGGGGTTCAGCAGCGAAATTACTCTCCATTTATTTAAAGTGGTTGCCATTACTCTACCACAGTAGAGCACAGACTTTAGTGGCCCTGGCCCAAACATAACTGCAGTATAAAAAGAACTAGGTTCGCCGGACAGGTCATGTCTCACACAGTAGCAATTCAATATCCTCCCGTTATGTTCTTGGTTACGCTTCTCAAAACTCAGAATTGCATGTGACACCACAAAAATACATGGTTGCTTTGAAACTCAGCTTGTGGAGATTTTTGCAAAAACACCCAACCAATCACTGGCAAGGTGTTTGGAACATGTTACATGTTTGAATCAAAGAAAGAATAACAGCTAATTTACCTTAATCATACTATGTCAAATGCTTTATTAATAGTATGTTCAAAAAGAGAAATACGGAGACAGGAAACCAGAACGGTTTTGGGCTTGTGCCAAAACAAATAAAACCAAAGTCTTAATAGTTTTTTTCCTGTTCTCCTTGAAATGCAGAAACAATACACCGGCCAGTGAGCACTATGTGGGAAAAGGACAGCAGCACTTCCTTTTATCAACACGCCCAGCGCTGATAACACTCTGCTTTGATTTCATGTCAGTGTATAAATCCAGCTCTGTGGCAGAAAGTTATATTTTGTGTAATGTTTTCACGCATCAGCCATTTTCTTCCCTTGGGCCTTAAAACCACCTTTAAAATACCATTCTCTGTGAATTGAATTGAGTTTTGATAATGAAAACAATTGTTTGTTTGAGAGTTAATAGAATTCATAGAAGAACATAAGGCTCTATGGTATTTCATTACTGTTCTCTGACTATTTGATTTACTCCCTCGCCCTGGAGTGTGTTCCAGCTGATGGGCTCTGACTTCACCAGCAAAGCTGAAAGAGAATGTCATTCGGCATTGACTGGAGTGGGTCTTCTCATGCATACGTAAATGTCAAGGTACACGAAGAGGCCAGAGAACACAGCTCATACATAATAGTATTAAAATGTGCAAAGGAGAGAATAAGAAGAGTAGGGTGAATCAGTCACAAAAACCTGGAGAACAATCTAAATAGTTTGAGATAAAGAGTGAAAAATCTTGTTATATTGCTTTACAGAGCTCGGTCCAAAAACAACATGTCACAGCTCATTCAGAAAAATACTCTGACTGGTCTCGAATGACCCTTGAGTAACAAAACCTCACAAACCGCTATTCTGGCCACATGCGTGCACTCTCCCACCTAAACATTGTTTATCTCCTTCAAGCCTGACAGTTGTGTACAGCCAGCAGTGGCTTGACAGCTTAATTCCATGTTGTCTCACAGGACCGCCTCTGTGGATCAGGGACCAGAGTGACACACTCAGCCTTGCTCCACTTTGTTTAGGGACACCTCTTTCTTTTGCCACTCTGTGCTTTACATGACTATCACATCTGTCATGCCTCATCACCTCTGAGGAGGGCTACTCGTCCACCATCATCACACCACCATTGATCCTGAAGCTGGAACCGGCCTGGCTGCTTTGCATGCTGGGTCGCCCAACCAACTGCATGGGCAGGTGGTGATTTGCACAAGGTCAGGGAAAAAATGAAAGAGTTGCACTCAACAGAAATTCAAAAAGAGAAATGGAGAGAGATCTGGGAATGACACACAGAGAGGTACTTTGATAAAACAAATGTAAGCCTTTGAACACGACAGGACGAGAATCACAGTGGCATGATAATAAGCATGATTGTGTTTATAATAACTAGGTCTGTTTCTCCCTCTTAGTGGTTGGTGGTTTTAGGGGCGGTCCAATCCCTTGGCATGGAAGAACGAGGGCGTTGCCCGCAACTTGACCTTTGCAGGGCACCACCCAGAGGTCAACAGGAAGTAAATGGGCAGCAGCCTGACACAGAAGCACACATGTCTGACCTACAGTTGTTTTTTTCCCTTCTTCTGTTGCCAAGGTTAAACCAGATTCAATGTACTTTCGGCCAAGTAAATGAGGGAATTCTTCAAAACTTTGGCCTGTCTTCACAAGTTAAGACATGCTGAGTATCATGAGTGCTGGAATATGCAAAAAGGAAAATGCTCTGCTCTATTTTCTTCCATTTCAGACTTTCTACTCTCTATGTCTGGCTTTTCAATGAATGCAACTCTCCCTGTCGCCTCATCTACCACTGCTAGGTAGCTAAGGTGAGCTAATGTCACTGGAGCAACTAGATGTGGAGGCTTGTATAATCAGTTAGGCTCAGTTTTTAATCTACCTTATTGTCACATACAATGTACAACAAGATTGGGTCATGCTCAGACGAAGAACCTCTTCTTAACCATAACTGTCCTCTATGTGAGCCTGGTGGCAAATGTCTTTTGTGGAGGTAGTGTTTCATGTGAAATTTATAAGATGGCTGCAACTTCATATTTCTTTCATTTTCATTTGGGTAACACTGTGAGCGAGTTGACTTAGCTGCCTAATCTAGGGCATATGTTACTTGCTCTGCAAGAACAGCTAAGAGCAATGTAACATTTCAGCATCTCTCCATTATAATTTTGCGACCTGGGCAGTTGAAGTCGATATGCGTAGTTGGTTTTCGATGTTCTGTTTTGTTGTCTTCATAAACTTGGGGCATTCCATTGAAGATTTATGAGGGCTCCATATGGGTTGGTATGGAGTTGATTATGCATGGACACAACACAAAGAGGAGACAGACGTACTGCGTTTACTGTGAAAACAACCAGGGCATACAAACTGAACCAGGAGATCTAAGGGAGTATGAAGTTTTGCTGGGTGCACAAAGTTCAGGGAGATTACTCCATTTATCAACTTTCTCATGATTTCAATGAGTGATGAAAAAATAGGCGGTAAAAGCAACCATGTGTCCTAAGTAGATTGTTCTGTCCTGTGATTGATGCAGACACTTTAGTGTGCCCTTGAGTGAATGCCAAAAAAAAAATAGAATAACAGCTCCAAAACTGATGTTTTCTCTTACACAGTGTAATATTGTCAGTAGTTAAGTTCACAAGATGCTCTGGTCTTCTTGCTGGCAGCTGCCTATTTACACAACCAGCTGCAACAAGTTATGTTTATTGCTGTTTGAATAATGTAAGCTGAATATTCACATTTCTTTTAGGTTGTTTTTGGTCTCCACCAGTTTATCTTAACTGATACCAACCAGTTGGTCCCTAACTTAGTTTGCTTTTGGTGCTAAGCACGTTGCATATGGTTGGTTTTTAGAGCATTTTTGGTGTAAAAAGCTGACTGCTGATGGGAACCAAAACAGTCAAGGTGCAGGCCATAAAAAACAAAATATTAAGTTAAAACACAATAAAATGGCATGTACAGCTGAGAGGAATTGCAAATATTTTGATAATTCCCACTGACTTTGTTACAAGTAGCAACCTCTGCATTTATAATTCAATCCATTGTTCATGTAGAGTATGGATTAGTTGACTTCAACGTCCAATTACTACCCTTTTCTAGTGTTCTATACCATATCCCCCAGTTGATAAACCTCCTTGTTATGTTAACTCAAAAAAGCAGATTGGTCATATACTCAACTAATGCATACTTGTTCACTTGCTGTAAACATTAAATAAAAATCAAACACTAACTCTAAAATCAAGTCCTGAGCCTAACCAAGGAAGAGGTCAGGACCATAAATAACCTCCTTTTCACTCTGAAAGTCTAAAACACCCACTGGTTTCTACATACAGTCACATCTTTAATCATGAAAACAGTTACTTAGATGTGTAGATCACCACACACACACACAGTACACCAATCTACCCCAGTGGTTTGTCTGAACTTCTGTGTCTGCAGCACAGAAGCTCTCCAGGAGAGGAGAGGCTCCCATCTACATCTTTGAACCGGAAAAGCCCAGGAGACCGCACAGCCCACATCTGAGACCCAGACCCCATGCACCCTCTTCCCATAATGCCCTCTGACACTCCCCACACTGAGTACAGAGGGTTTACCCACACGCCGAAAAGCCCTTATGTTAAACTCTTTAAGAACCCGCTGTCTCTCCTCAAACCAGCGCTCCAATGCGATCACCTCTGCCAACACAAGCTCGTGTTTCTTCAGATCTTGGCTGAAGATGGTCTGTTATTATCTTCCAAAGCAGACAATTCAAAGTATCTCTCTCTCTCTCTCTCTCTCTCTCTCTCTCTCTCTCTCTCTCTCCTTCCCTTTCTCTCTCTCCCTCTCCTTCTCTCTCTCTCTATCACACACATACACCCACTCACAAAGATCCCTCTGTCTCAGGAGTTACAAAGGTTGATGGAGGCCAGTCATAAACTGCACTGTATGGACTGCGTTTACAAGTTGAGAGCGGATTAAGTCGAGACAGATATGGTGATTGGCTGTATGAGAGAGAGTTGTGGATTGGGCAAAGTCAGAGGAGTCCGTGGTTTGTGTGTAGTTGTGTGTAGAGGTGGGTGGGAGGGTGCATGAGAGGAGGGGCATCAGATAGAGGATGTGAGACCTCTTGGTACTTTGGAAGTTTATAAAGTCTCCAGATGGCCACAGCTGCCTCACATTTGAATTTAACACATGCTCACACACGTAGTGCTGATTAGTTGAATAACAGAAAATGAACCATCAATTTTAAGAGTCAAGACGTTACCTTTGGCTCTGGCCAGTTGCCACAGATTCAACTTTGAACCTCAGTATGTAATCCAACATGGACAAGAAGTCCATAAAGTGGAAGAAGAACATTTTAATAATTACAATTCCATGACAACTGGGCAAACTCCATCTGCTGATGAAGCATGAGACATAATTAATGGACCTTGTGGAGAACAGAAATATAACTGATAATAAAATTGTTGTTAGTTTGCATCCTTACACATGTAGGTAGAGAAACAGAAATAAATACACAATAATCCTGGACTTGCATACATGGAAAAGTTTCTGATATCCTTTCCACTGTTTTTCACAGACACGCTCTGACTTGATGTTAAGCCAAGCATCTGAAAACACACTTTAGATTCCTACCAATCACACGTCAGCCGAGTGAACACAGACACTGCATGACTGATGCCAGCATCAAAAGCTACAATCCATACTTTTGAACAAGCTACTGTTCAGGAGTTCATGCAGCTTTTTTAACCACGCTCCGGCCACCTCGCCTCTCCTACTGCGCCACAGAGCGACGCCCAGTTCCGTCTGCGGCCGAGTGCAATGAATCTGAGTCCTGAGTCCAGAATCCAGGCCAACATCATGCCCTGCTGGACAGCGATCAGACAGGGGGCAAGAAAGAGAGCAGGCTGCCAGATGAAACAGAGGGTTGCCAGTTTATGCAGCAGCTTATATGCATGTTAGGCTACAAAGAGAAATCCCAACACATGCTGTCATTCATCCCCCCCCATCACTCTGTTTGGTTCCTGCAATGCTTCAAGGAACAAAGAAGAGTGGCCAGAGTGAATAAGAGTAAAACGCTTAACACTCTCCGGTTTGGTCTGGAAATAATAGGTCTAATTCACCTGCGGCAAGTCAGTTTGATAAGATACCTCAGTGCACAGCCTTTGCAAATTTTCCTAGTGTGGCCTTACAAGTTATTTCATGCATGTCTAGTTAAGTAGAGACTTGGCAAAGACTGCAGATGAAAAGAAAGCCTATAAGGCACCTCTCGTCTCCTCCGATCAGTCCAAGATTCAGTTGGTCGAACACAGTCTGATATTAACCGGATGTTTTCTTCATCTGGCCTCGTTTATGACAGCTCTGTCTTCTGTGATCACATAATGAGAGCACATTCCATATTGCTAAAATGTCACAGCCTGCCCTTTTCAAGCCTCGGCTCGACACAGCCCACTGTTTTCCTCTGAAGGTAATAGAAATAAAGTCCAGTGATGCACAGGTTGTGACTCCAATTGTTTCATAATGCTGTTGTTGTAGATCTTGCTTTTGCAAAGAAAAAGAAAAAAAAAAAGGGATCAGACAGATTAATTGTTGCCATTTTGGGGAATACACTCTCATAGTGTACATTAAAGTCACAGCGAGAGGCTGGTTAACTTCATGCTGAATGCAAAAAGTGTAAACAGGGGCAGGCAGCTATCTAATGGTAACCAGATCCAGTTACCAACACCTACCAAAGCTCACTATATGACTAAAGTGTACATGTCATAATTTACCCAGGGTTATGTATTGGATTAATTCTTGGTGTTGAAATTGTCCTTTGTACACTTTGTACAGATTAAACAATTGCAATATGCCATGTTAACTAGTGAGCTCAGAGGTGCTGTTACCTGGGTATAAGATCGCCCCTATCTTTGTCACTGTGTTTCCAGTCTTTGTGCTAAGCTAATTAACCAGCTGCTGGCTGTGGCTTCATATTTAATGGACAATATGAGAGTGTATTCCCCAAAATGTTGAATTCACAGATATACGTGAGAGTGATCTTCTCATCTAACTTTCCACAAGACAGCGCACAAGTGTATTTAGCCATATGTCAAACTGTTCCTTTAATCATCCCTCGACCCCAGGTGGGGAACCACCAAGATAAATTATAGGTTATCCCTGCATGTACTGACAGGAACCCAGCTTGCTCACCCTGCCACTGAATTTAAAAAAGGATCACAGGTGACCTACCACAACCTCCATTTCAATAAGATGACGATGCATTATTAACATAAACAAAACACATACATTTGGGTGCATGGCGCATTGTGAGACAGCGCCACTTTCACCACTGGCTCCGTCATTGTCATCATACCAGTAAGACTGGTCATGGATACCAGGAGCATCAAGAACAAAATAATTCCCCGCTGATTAACCAGCTAGAGCTTGTTCGCGACACCAACACCATCAGCTACATCATTACCGGCTTACAGAGCAACTCAATTACTCCTCATCTTGACAGCTCTGACAGGATTCGGCTTCCACTTGTGTGTACATTTGTGTGAAGGGCCTAAGCAGCTGCCAAGTGAGCAATAGCAGACAAAACAGCATGTGGGAGTCTGGATGAGTTTCTTTATAAAGCCTCTGAGTTCAGGTGGAAGAGGAATCATATACATTAATCATAAGAGTCTGTGGTAAGTTTGAAGTGTGCTATACGGGCTCATAAAGATTGCATAAAAGCACTTAGTTGCTTCAGCTACAATGCGTGTCATCTCTAACCCTTAGCTTCATTTTCACTATTCTCTACTTTGTATGTGTGTGTATACGTCTCCGCGTGTGTGTGTGCATATCACTGAGCGCACGATTATCTCTCAGCTCACGATGAAAAACACTTAATACACTTCTACCTGATGCGATGCTGCAGTGAGTCCACCAGGACAGAGAAGTGAAAGCACTCGAGTTTAATTGTTTTAGACACTCTTGTCACATAAGCAACAGCGGTTGGGTTTCTGCAGAGCATTAATAAGCTGCTGTGTGACCTAGCTTCAGCATGTTTAAGGAAAATTCTTCTGTTTTCAAGAATTCTTACTCACACATGCCCAGCTTTGACTTCACAGATGTGGAATAATATCCACATTAAATACTTCAGTGTAATCCAGGATGTGATTTTGCAGCTGCTTGTTTCAGTGTGTCTGCTTTCCTCCAACCTGCCTCATCTGTTTCCTCTGATGTTCCTACATTTACCTAAATGCCCTTCACCAGTGTCCGGAGCATGAACCTTTGGCATCAGCTGCAAACTGTGATTGGATTTCTCCTGTTAAACATGACCACAGGACTTTACATTATGCTCTGACACTCACATTTAAAATATACACTGGCCTGTTTTGCTGCTATTTATCTCTATAGTAGATCCAGCACAGTTAGTTGTAAGACAAATACTCTACTAAACAAAGTGTAAAAGCTGTTGTGTCTTCAGTGTGGGTGCAGTGGGGTTTTAGGGTGGATTTTTCCTTTAGGTGTAGGCAGGTTTCACATTCAGTTTGACCTCAGCAAACATGGGAAAACAAGAGCAGACAGAGCAAAGAGAGCATCAAATATACCTTTGCATTTACAACAAGAAACTGAGTTCATTGAAATTATTATTTTCCTGTAGAGTAAATATGGCACAGCTGACTTAAACTAAACATAAACTTGGCCTTTCTTCTCCCCAGTGTTATGAGGGGGAATACCATCGCTTTAAATACTTTGTTAATACATAGGTACATATGGGAGTACTTACGCACTAGCCCAGATGGTGGACCCTCTAATTTGAAATCCAAGGGTATAATTAAGAGACAAAAAAATTAAAAAGGAAAGCATGAGGATTTGCTGCTTCGACATGAAACGCGGCACAAATTACAGCAAGGAGAAGCTCGGTTAGTGTGGTCATTATTAGATATTCACATTAGAACAGAATATTCTCGGGGAAAGCAGCTTTGAATAGAGATCCGGCTGTAACTTTGAAGTTCTGCAGATAAACGAGCATATCCCTGCGTATTAGTCTTAACTTGATGGTAAATTAAATGGGTGATATCAGATGACTGAGCGGAGGGTTTCGAGTTCGTTACAGCGACTGGAACTGATCTTTGAGTGGTTCAATTAAAGACATAATATAGCCAGAAATTAAGTGCAGCCAAGGGTGATAATATGGTGGAGATTAAAAATATCATAAACGTGTTCTTTCATAACCATTGAGAATGTGATTAATCATAACGAACTTTAATATAGGTGATTAGTTCAAAGCAGCTGATGCAGAACAGGTAAACACAACAGCACTCGGGGCGCAGGATGTACTGGAGAGCCGAGTGCGTAAAAGCTGCAGGTTTGGGTTACAAGCCCGTGGTTTCCAAGATTAAATCAGAACGCAGCTTTCAGAGTCACATAACAGGGGTTTGTGATTATGTCTGTTCAAGATTCAGGCCCACATAGTCCCCCATTTGGTAGGAATTTGTCGCGGGGAATCTCTTTGGATACGGTTTGGACTACAAGTGTTTACTATGTAGGTGTAAACACTGAAACTGCACGATAAGCAGACTAGTTTGTGTGCTCACATTAGTCTTCAAACAAATCAGAGAACAACAAAATCATGTTCCTTTTTCTTGGCCGCCGTCTGTAAACATCCCAGTCAGAGACATCGTGTAGTTTGAGAAACAGCGCTGTAGTGGGATTCTGACCAAGGCGAAAAAACTATGAATGAAGTTACTGCGACTGCAATCTGTGACATGTTCCATAACAAACAGGACATAGACACAACAACATAAATATTAAAGCACTTTCTGATGTGTGTCGTGCAATATCCGAGTGGATAACAGCTGGTCCCGTGCGCAAAACAGCAACTTTGGAGATGCTTCCGACAACGCAGATATTTATCGGAAAACATCCATGGAAAAGACGAGCGAGTAGAAAAGTTTGACTTACCGGTGTCGAAATGATTAAAAGCCGCAGAAGAAATAACACCAGCGAGAAGAAGTGCAGAGGTGACTGTCCAGGAATCCATCGTGTGATTAAAGAGTCTGAACTGGCTCTCAGGTGAAGTGCAGCCTGACGGACAGATGCGCAGACCGGCGGATTGCTGGACTGACTGACTGGCTGACTGGCTGACTGACTCCCTGCTTGACTGCCCGGGTATGTGCAGGAGTCGCTCTTTGGTCGCCGTTAAAAGTCCCTGAACTTCAAGGCAGGTCCTACAGCTACTACTACACTGACACCACAAAGACGGGAACAGATAGTAGAAAGCAGGGATCCTATTTCCAACCCATGTGACAGGAAATAGGGGCAACACATTCAACCTGCAGCACTGGGGAAGCAGCAGAAAGAGAAGAGGAGGAGGAGGAGAAGGAGGGAGGGAGGGTGGATGGGTGTCGGTGCAGGGGTTGGAGGGTGGTGCAATGAACAGCAGGTTGGTGAAGTATAAAGTCATTTCCCCTCTTTAAAGACTGGATTTAAAGCACATTCCTACAGTAACATCTTGTTAATAACTCTTATATTACAGCAACACTATAACTAAAACACACAAGAATACAATGGTAAACTATTCCAGAGGGTAAAAAACTACCTTTGTGCACCAAGCAGCCATTATACATTTACTATTTGGTCCCTTAGAGAGGAGAGTGATGCCACAGGAGATCAGAACTGTCATAAATTATGACACTGTAAACATGCTATGCAGTACCAGGGAGGCACAGTAAGTCTCCTCTGGAATACTATAGGAGAATTGTCTTGGTTTTTATGTTCGGATCTAATTGGAGGTCCATTATGTTTAGAAACCTCTGGGTTCTACTCAGCACTAAACTGCACACAAAGGCAAGTCAAATTATCTCAGTAATAGAAAATGCGTGAGTGAGAAGGATTTGCACATGACCCTGGTGGAGCAGGGGTTACATTATGTAGCTTTAATACAACATAAATTCATTAAAATGTGGATGAGAAATGACTATTAGAGACTATTAGAGAAGACATTCTAGTTTTGTTCCTGCTGCTGGAGTTGTGACCAAAGAAAGTAAGATATTTTGGTGGGAATAACTTAAAAGCCCCAGGGCTTTTTTTTTATCCTCACAAATGATTTGGTTTGTTTTTTCTACACTAGATGGCATAAACAAATGAGCAGACCGTGTTTAAACACCAGGCCTTCATTTTAAAGCTGTTCTTCCTCAATGATTTTTTCTTCACATGCTTTCACTGCAGCTTCTCTTATCTTACTCATTGGATAGAAACAGGTGCACTCTCACCATCAGTGCGATTTTATACCTCTTTCAGACCAAAAATCCTAGTTGTGAAACAGCACCCTCGTGTGTTTCACTGCAAACAGCTTGTGAGGAAGTGTCCAAGCCAAAACCAGTCAGTCGGCCTAAAAATAGAAAATCCAGTATGATCTCAGCACTCATGAAGAAAAAAGGCCCAACATTTATTTGGCCAAAACCGACAGGGTTGAGATGGGGTGCACAGGAAAAGTCATTTAGCATGACGTGTGCCCTCTTCAGAAATGTAACTGTGTGGCCTTAAGATACTGGCTGGTAAAAACTGTACTTATAATACAGTGAAAGAGAGATTATAAAAGAAAGAGCTTTATAATTAAGCCAAACTGACTGTTTACTATGGCTATGATGGAGATGTCTAATATTTTCTAAAACAGCTTGGCAGCAGTCTGACTTATGCATTAATTGTCCTGTCAGTGGCAGGTAGTGACTCTGTGTATTTACTCAAAAACAATACTCCAGTACATATTTGAGATACTTTACTCAACTATTTTCATTTTTCTGTTACTTTATAATGCTTCATCACTACCTTTAGGGAAAACATTGGACTTTTTAGTCCACTACATTTGTCTTTTTACTATAGTTACTTTGCAACCGAATATTTTTCATACAAAACAAAATACATTTTTATAGATTAAACAACCTACAAATACATAAAATAGCTTAAATAACCTCAACCCTGATTAAGTTTCTTACATGTTTATGCATCCGTATTTTGTGGCACTGATAATCTCATATGTGATAATGTAACACTCACAAGAGACCCATACCCCGTACTCAGAATCTTTATTTTTTGATATCCATAAGTAGATATATTTGTGGTTTTAAGAATCAAAAATCATCTCAATATAGTTTTGAATATTCTCTCCCACCTTTATCTATGGAGCTCTAGCAAGAACTTGGTGTTTTGTTGTTTCTCAATATTAATGAGTCTCTTTTCTGATTTGCTGTTTTATGAGAGACACTTAGCCAGGAGAAGCACAGGTAACAGATTGTGGTCAACGTGACCGGTGGGGGTAGTCCCATTAACTGAGGCCAGAATGGGCACCAGTACCAAAACTGGATGTGGTTGCAATGGAACAACGGCCGGACGGTTGGCGACAGTGAATACAGAATGAGGTGATTTACAGCAACTCCTGCCAGGACTCTTACTCCAGAGAGGATCTAGCAGGTTTATCAGTGTGTAGAGCCAGAATATTTTCATGTCTAACTCAGGGATTTAAGGGTCTATTTTGACTTAACCAGAGGCAATTCGTTTTGTGAAAGGGAGCAACTTGAATTTAAAAGGTATACAGTTGTATTATGACAGTTTAATAGGTTTAGGAATATTTTCTTTTTTTGGCATTTTGTTCGTTTATTTATTTGACTAAACGAGTTAAAATATATTTTTTAAACTCTCAAATCTCTTACTCACACGATGCTCCTTTAAGTATTGTGAACTCCTTGTAATTGATTTTTACATAATTCTTTGAACTTAAAACTTCTTCCACCACTGTAAGCTATATAGTGTTATCATCATTCAATATGTGACATGTTATAAGCATGTGCTCATCTCAGTGCCCTCAGACTAAATAAAAACTACTGTGTCCATAAGAAAATGAACTTGAATTAGAGTCCTGTCATTACCTCCCCATCTTCCCTGCTATCAGTCTGTGATGCTGTGCAGTTGTGGTAGCAAGGCTTCCTTTGTCTTCTTTGTCTGCGTGTTTGTGTGTGTGTGGCGTGTGTGTGTGTGTGATCACATGTTGGGCTTGTCTCTACACGCTGCCTGGCCACATTCCTTGTGGTCTGCTGGAGTTACTGTAATTCTGTTCTGTGTTTTTTCTCTCTCCAGATAAAACTTGGCACTTCCACACATGACATTCACACTTTATTCCTTTGGCATTTTGCCTTTTAGATAGTTCAGCTGTTTTTCATCGGGTCGAGAACATCAGATAACGAGTATCCAAAGTTCCTCACTTTATCGTGTGTGCGCATTTTTAGCATGGGTGGCCACAGTGAGAGCTGAGCCCTTCACCCTTTGCCGGTTTGTCCTGCCTGCTGAGTTATGCAAGACAGAGGCTGGAGGTCATAGCAAGAATAATCCACTGAGATGTATTAGAAAGTACTCTGGCATCCCTGACCTGCCTGCCAATGGGAAGTTATGCATAGTTGAATTAGAAGCTGGCCCAGATGCTTTGAATTCACAGATTCAGGAGCCAAGACTATGTCATGTCCTTGTTTCCTCTTGGGTAAACATGAGTGCCTGGCCCTGAATCTTAATGCCACATTTCTCTCCTTTGTGGTCAAAACTATTTCTCCTTCTATGCTTTTGTTCTAGGCACCTGGGGGGAGCTTTGGCTGCCTTGTACCTAAGGCTCTCACGTCCTTTTCAGGGAGAGATAGACCACATTTAACATTTAGGATCAACTCAAGATTATCATAAAAAAACTAAACTAAACTAAACTAAAAACTAAAAACATTTTCCCCTGAGTATCAAACCATGACACAACCATGATGTATTTATTCCAGATTTCGACGACTTCAATACAATAAAGGACAATGGAAATTATTTTGTGGTGTTTACAGCCTTAAGAATATTATTTCAAACTAGAATACTCTCATGTGATGACAGCAAGCTTTTCTTTCTTCACTGACATCTTATAGACAAAACAATCAAGAAAATATTTGGCAGAATTATCAGTAAGAGAATATAATTATTATTTGGAGTCTTAGTAGGAAGTTATTCCACAGTTCTTCCACAATTTTTCTGTGGATCATCCAGAGAAACCAGGATATTGTTTCTGGAAATACTAATTTCAACACTGTGCAATTTAAACAACAATTCTTCATATAAAACCAAAACTAATTCAAAAAATGTTCGATATTATAAATATAATGTTCAATAACAAACCAATCCTAGTGTCAAACCTCGTATGTTTCAGTGGGTACACTTCTCGCTTCTTAGGCTAGACTTACGGGATTCAGGGAAATGTGTCTCTGATGAACAGACTGTTTTTCTCTTTCTTTCCCATTTTTGGCCACAACGTGACAAGAAGAGGGATGATGATTTTGTCTTTCTTTTTGACATCACCACTGAGTCACTGCTTGCTGTCAGGATTGTTCTCCTCACTGCCAAAATAATCTCTGCCATCGCTTGGCTCATTACATTAATTAAAAACAAAACATGCTTGACGCACAACTTCTTGAAACTACTCCTATGGGGGACACAGTGAGTCAATGCGATTACTCAACCAAAGCATCTGGTTCGTCTGTACGACCTGGCCAACAACCCCCACGCAACCACATCAGTGTCTATATGATCCACATCATTAGTGGTTACGCACACAACACAACGCACATTACGGTGTCACTCTCTGACCCCAGCAAAGTTCTGTTGAAGTGGGCTCCCCTTGACAAATGACTGCCTCTGGCCCCATCTGCACCAGTAACATCCCCACACCAACCACTATCTTCTCTCAACTCCCCTACACACACACACAAACACACACCTGTACAGGCCCCTGAGCTTACCCGTGTTCAAAGCCAAGATAAAAGCTAACGTTTACATCCAGCCACCTGCACGTAACCAGCAGCCACTGTAACACCACAACCCCTCCTCCTGCACCTCTGTCCGCTGACACACACAGCCATCATCCATCTTTCTAGGCCTCCTGGGTCTCTAATTAAACTCCGGGTGGGTGACACCCTCTGGAATGTTCATTGTAACATTGCTCAGCTTTATCATCCTAAAAAAAAAAAAAAGTCCAAAAGTGAAGGAGAAATAATAGAAAACAGACAGAGAATTAGAGAAACTATGAGAGGTGGATGGAACATGAGCCTGCACAAAGATATTTATCAGGACTAAATTACCGTCTGTCTGTCTGTTAACTGCAGTGGACATTTTGGGTAGTAAGTTTACTATTCCCTTTGTTTCCTCTTTTTGTCTAACCTAGAGATTTGTTCAAAAATACTTTTCGCGTCCTTGTTCTGTCAGATTCTTTCTTAGCAATGTGACTGTACTCTGAGATTTTAGCAGTTAACTTGGTGAGTACAGTTTTATGATGGGCATACCTAATAAACTTCCAACCTTCCAATTTAACACAAATGAGGCAATGACATGAGAAATATAGAAATATAATAATATTTCAGCTAGAAATATCCTTTAAGATGACAGCCTGTATAGATTGATTGGATTCCCTTGCAATCCTTGTTTTGTTTGCCCCGTTTGAACAAAGGGGAAGAGGAGGAATGACGTCTGAGCACAAGATGAGAATGGCTGGTAGAGCGTCAACCTAGTAGTCTTTTAACCACAGCGACGTCAGCCATTCACGTTTCTTGTGCCTTATCCATGAGACTCGAAGCAAAAATACTGAGGGCCTCTCAAAACCAAACCAAAAACCAAACCTAAAGCATCTCAGTCCTTGTAAACCAGAGCCTGGTTGCTGCATAAGTGATCATTCCATTTTTGGGAAATCCTATAAAAGTGAGTGATTTATTGGTTGATGAAGTACAATTTATTTGAAATAGGATGGCAGTAGGAGCAGCAGTGCAGAGAAATTGTTGAAATGAACTGGCTGGAATTACAACAATGGATAAACAAGGGGATGCAAATTCAAATTTGGTTGCACAAACCAATACCACAATGTTAGATGAAGGTTTCCTAAAAAATGCAAATATCTCCAAGGTATTTTTCGTCAGAAATCACTTTAAAGAAGTAATAGCTGATTTACTGGCCACTTGGGAACAGTTAAACAAGCTGTAAACAAATATTATTAATATAGAAATTCATATATAAAGTTCTGCTTATTTACTAGCAGATACAAAGCAACATTAGCATCTATTTGGACTCTCATGGAAGTCCAATATGTTGCTCATTCGCTGCTAAAAGAGCTCCACTATGTTCGCCAACTCTGTCTGTGTTGTTAGATGCTGGGTGGTCACGGTTACAACCTGGCTTTTTCAATGAAAACAGCTGCTTGCTGCGGATAAAAACAAGGTTCGGCGAGAGTGAATCAAAACAGTAAAGTTGGGGGCAGTAAAACCAAAACAATAAGCTTAAAGAATAGAGCTGAGGGGAAATTCAAAATGACTGTGGGTTGTCAATACACGTGGTCCTTTGTGAATTACATGCAGCTGTTTTATCTGTGCAGCTGTGTAGTAAAGCTACACTACCACCCTTGACCTACTGAGTGCTCAGGGTACCTCTCGAAAAGTGTTCTCGCTGAACATCCATTCTTCAGTGAATGGAAAACTGTGATTAACAAAACAAGTAAGTTCTATTTTCCCGTTTTATGCCAGTGTGGATAGAGACATCATGGCTAACAATATTGCAATCATTATTCTTCTAAGTCATAAATATCTTTCACTCATCACAGATCAGGAAAACAGCCAGAAGCAAGACAGTTGTTGGACAGTGATGCCGCACTTCCCGCCATGAAACAATGTCTTCACCACGTGTGTTGGTTTGTGGGAATTATCCTTAGATAGATCTCCACTGTGGGCTGACAATGACAGCACATCAGACTCAAGAGATCTGCTAATGGTAAAGAAACGTCATCACTGATTCATAAGTACTTGTGGAATAATAGCACAGAGCACAGAGAGCCAAAGCTGTGGTACAAGTTCTCGTCATAGGGCTGGAATGACACTTAATAAAGATCTTATAAATCTACTTGGGAATAGTTGCCCCAGGAAGATTCTAGGCATTCTATCAAAAACAAACATTATCTGAATGTTTCGTATACATTTTGAAGTGATGCATTTTCTTGTGAGAGTTGTCTGAGCCCAGTCTTCAAAGGATTGTAGAAAGTGGCCACCACATTAAATCAACTTCAATCCAAATGCTTGTTCTGAGCACAAATAACTCCAGGGGATTTTAGCTTTGTGGAGTATATTGAGGCCAGACTTGTTTTTACACTCACTTTTTTTTTCACGTCAGAGTCGACAACATTGCAAACATCCTCTGATGGATGTCTTTTTCTTTTCATCCATTCAGCAAATCCAATGCGAGCACCATAATCCACCATATGTAAAGTGTAAACTTCTGATGAGAAACACACTTTGAGGATGCAAATGTTCATATGGCTATATTGTTTACAACAGTTGAACAGAAAGAAGATGAAAAGCCTCTTGACGTCATGTTTCATTTCAGCAACATTTTGTGGCCAAGTGAAAACAGAAACACAGTTCTTTTGTGTCATTTATCTACAGTGACACAAGCTACGAATCAAGTTTCAGGCCATAGAATGAAGGAACACATGTATGTTTGCAGGTTCATGGTGTAAGATATAAACAAGGCCCATGCACTGTGCTAATGACAACATGATAAACCATTGCTTGCAAATAATAGTGAAACTGAAGGAAACGTATACATATATTGTATACTAAATAAACTAGTAAGGTACAAGTTTAAATCGAATAAAGTGATTTTTAATATTGTACTCTTTAGATTCAGCTCACATGGTCAGAACTGCACATATAGGACAGGGCATAGTGCTACATGGCCTGTGGCAGCCTTGGCAGTAATACCTTTCAGTCAGAGGTGTATGGTTGGGGGTAGTCAAAGTTACTTAAAGTTCAAACAATTGCATTAAAAATGTGCCTTACAATTTACATGAGTGACGTAAGGTAAAACAATTGTTTTCATTAGTCATTAATCTGCCTGCTTAGCTGATTAATTGTTTTGTCTACAGTGCATTATTATTATTGTGAAAAGATATGCCCATCATGTCCTGATTCTTTCGAATTCCTTGTGTTGTCTGTCCAACAGTCCAAAGATCAAGATTTATGTTTTATTTACCATTACACAAAACAGAGAAAAACTCCACAAGTTTGTTTATCATTTTGGTTGTTGTTATTCCTGCATAAGCACGATCAAAACTGCCAACCAGTGGCTGTTCAACAATTCAGAAGTCAGTCTCAATGACTCAGTGAATGTGAATATCAAGAAATGAACCCGATGATCTGGTGGCTGCTGTGTCGTCTCAATTAGTGCAGGGCTGAGCAGAGACGGGGATATGAATACTTATGAGCTCTCTGACCTTGTCAGAACGAGGCAACAAATGATGAAACACAGCAGTGAGAATTCATAATAAGTCTGAGAGAGAAAAATAAAGCACCTTCAATGCCCCCGTGATATGGATCACACATTCACAAGCAGATACATATACAGATCCATGCAGAGAATAACATTCAAGTGTTCAAGAGTGTCTAGACAGTAAACAGTCTGTCTGTAAGGACTAAATGTGGGCCAACGAGATACAAAACTGAGTGGAGGAAAACTGAAAATGGGAACTAAAAGAAACTGCAATTTTGTCATCTCATGCAGAGGTTTTAAACTGAGCAGACTAACTTTAAATGATTAATTAATGATTAAATGATCATGAAAAAGCACTGGGTTTTTAATTAATTTTAATTTTTAATTACAGCACTAATGGGTGGAAATTAAAAACCTGAGACAGAGGCAGGTCGTGGTTAGTACCAAGTGATATGGTGAAAGATATGTGTACTGTTTGTGTGCGGTGTCTGTACTACTACTGACGGGACTTCAAACTGTACTCCTTACTCCTAGACACACACAAACAAATCCTTAGATGAAACTCCACGTACACAGAGCAGGGATTTAATTCCTTCTTTATCATATCTGTACATCGGACAAGTTCCACACTGCACGATAAGGAGAAAAAAGGGGGGGAAAACACAAACCAAGTGTGGAGAAACATGTGCCTTTTGAAGTTGTCTTTCTTCTTCGAACTAGCTTTGGCGTAACGCTGCTAGTTAAACAGATCATTAAGCATAATGGTTGGGGAGGATTGCAAAGCTTTATCTCTGATGGCAAGAACAAAGTTTTTGATGATCTGGGGGATTCTGGAACTGGATTTGATGGGAATTCCCAGGCCTGCTGGAACAGTTTACTTGTGCTAACAGACAGGTGCTATCATAAATCTAGAGTCAAGGAATTACTCACTCAGCTTTACATACTGAGACTTGAGAATGTATATGGGGATAAAGCTATCCTTTGACAGATTATATCTAGCGATTGAAGATTCTCCCTTGGATAAAGTCCTTTATTGTTAATGTCTGGCAGTTATATGTGACAGTAAACAGATGACTTAAAGAAAATACATTTCAAATTATAGAAAAAATGCCGCATCCTAACTGATCTACTGCCTTCGCCAGCTCAATAAAAGACCACACAACAAAAAACGTGGCTGTAATTGGCTGATTGAAGCAAATGAAACTAAATCACAAGGGTTACAGTTTGAGGTCAGCAACAGAAAGAGAGAGAGAGTGATATGGAGAGTAGTGAAGGGTCACAAGAATTTGTGTCTGTAAGAAGTGAACTTCTTCAAAGGGAAACAAACAACCGAGGACAGAACACAACTTCTTTTTTACTTGCTGTAAAGAAATGCAATGATGCACATCTTTATTCATGAGAGCACTTGATCCGTGAATAAAAGATTTTGAAAAGAGTTTGTATTCCTTTCGTTTGAGAAATCAGAGGGAAATGTTGTTTGAGGATTATCACCACTAAAATGATTTCTCAGGATGAGAATGTGCTTTAAAAATATTTCCCCTCGAGGCAAATAAAAGGCGAATGCTAACACTTCTTTATTTATTTTCTCCTCTCACTTCTCTTTTGTCAGTGCCCTCCACTGCTTTGCATTTGAATCACTCCAAATCGGGAAATCGCTTCCACCCAGTTCTCGTGTTTATGAAAAACACAAGTTTCCAAGAGCCTGCAATGAATTTATATTTGGTACAAGCTGCGTAGTGCATCTCACTCCCCTGGCAATGTGCCCCTCCACAAGCTTTCCATGGAGGTTTGTCCCCCCGGTTTCACAGTGCCGACTGATTGATTTGCTCTTTAATGGCTTCCTGTGTTGGGCATGGTCTAGGACGAACATCTGTATGGGTGGATTGGGCATGCTGGGTCTGTTTTGCTCTGCTACGCTCATCTGTGGTGTAGTAAAGTGAGGTATCTGCCTTTTCTGTGGCCTGGGAGAATGACGTGCTCTATTATAAAAAGAACTGACTCCAATGAAAAATGAGCCCTGGGTCCCAACGGCTGCTGGTCGCTGAGTGGATTACATTGCCTCAGGGGATGAAGTTCAGCTTCTGATGTTGATGATTGAAAAGGTGGAACACTAGTAGCTGGCCTGTGAGTGATAAAGTTATACTGAGTGTTAATGTCAAGAGCAGTTTGTGTTTGAAAGACCACTTCTATGAGCTGAGGTTCAGCTTTGAGCCGTACAGTGGACTTAAGTTCTGCACGCTTGCATGTGTGCCAATAGTCACAGCTCCTAAAAGATTGGTAACGTTGCTTAAGATCTGAGTAAATTAAGCTATTTATACATATTTATTCAGAATCACTGAAGCAAATCACAGGAAATTGGAACATGCTGAGACTAAATTAGTCACTGGGATACAATTTAGTAGTGGAATAATGAAGAAAGTACCTCAGGAAATGCTTAAAATTGAGGTTAGGGTTAGAAGAAAGGTGGTCATAGTAAGAGAAATACATACTTTTACCTTATTGTATTGGTGCAATGTTTGCATATATATGAATATATTAACATGTATATTTATCTCACAGATTCTGACATTATGTCACATGCAATGATTTTTTTAATTGCTTATTTGTTTTATGATTTTTCTATGTTTGGGAAAAGAGAATTTAAAAATAAAGTATATAAAAACTAGAACCAAAAAACAAGCTTGTGTTTTTATCTACCTTAGGATTAGCTGACTTTGCTAAAATCTTCTCCCTAACATTAAGTGTTCACGTTGCCAGTGACAAACTCAAACACAAAACTCTGTGTTTGGGCAAACACCATAATCCTGAAATCCATCTTTATTTCAACCTACGCCTTAAAATTAGGAGTTAACATCAGAAGGTGCTGCTCAACCGTGTGGTATTAAGAGGTAAGGGACAAAGCACACCTGCAAAGCTGGAGTTGACATGAAACAAAAAAACAAAAAAAAAAACACCCCCAAAACAAAAGCCTCATCCAAAAGCCACTTCAGAAGCCTTTCTTCATAATCCAGGGATGTAGAGCAGATCTGAGAAATGGGAAAAGTCCCACGTGAAAGCAACAGGCTTCCACAGAGCACATTAGCATTTACTTGTGTTTGAATTTGATTTAACTAATTACGCTGGGTTGTTGGGGTGATAAGCGAGCATAAACATGCCCCCACAGAGATGAAAACCCTCTACTTTCATCCATGCGCAATTAATCAGCATCTGACGCTGCAGAGAGACATAGCAGCTTTCTCCACTGCCTCTCTGTAAGCACTGACTGACACATGAAAGCAGGGAAATTTGCAGCCAGTTAGTAGATTAGGTTGTGAGTGAGTCCAATCTAAACTGATACTGTGGAAAAACCTGAACCAGCGTCACACAATAAGGCTTACTTCTCCTTTGTGAGGGTATGAGAACCTGTTTCTTTACCAGGTAACACCACGTGAAGTGGATGCATGTGTACTTATTTATGCTTGTAAAGGATATGAATGTGTTCTTATGTGAAAAACAATAGTCCCGGGAGTGCCTGAGGCGTGACGAAGCATTAACAGCAGTCAGTGTTTGCAGAAGTTGGTAATGGATAGAGCATTGCACAACTGCTAGTTAGAAAACAGTGTTCACGTGCAGCCAAAAACTTCAAAGCCTTCCATGTCCAGCAGACCAGGTTATTTCAATTAGTCTCCAACAAGAACCCTTCTTCTTCCACAGCTGGACCCCCCCCACACCACGACCTATCACTCCCCAGGATCAGCCACACGGGGCCCTGTCACTCTGTTTCCTTTTACCCCCCACCCCATTTACCCCCAAGGGCTTTGTTTTGGAAAATGAGAAGTGAGTCAGGTTCAAAGTAGAGGAGAAGACTGCGGGGTAACATGAGATGACGGTCTGTCCAGCAGGGAATGTAGCTCTGCCAGAAGATGCCTGCTGGCTTGAAGAGGAGATGATTCTTCATTTCTGAGCTCGCAACCGTAGTGCACGCACGCACACACAAGCACAGGCGTCACTAGAAAAACAGCCATTTAAAAAAATAAAACTATGCAGGTTCTAAATGCAATAATACAATTTATTGATTTTAAATTAAAACATTCATAGATGAAGTCCATCAATTACTGCCTCCAAATACAGATATGCAATAAGCACAAAGAAAATTCAGATAGCAAGTGTTAATAAAGTGCAAAAAAAGGTGACCTTTATGTAACATTTGTGGATTTTTCTGGCTCAGTCAATCAGCCAAACCCTTAATTTGACTGAAGGCTGTGAGCCCACACAAAGTCTGCATACGAGTTCAAAGTCTTTCAACCAAAAAATGATCAGGTTCGCTTCACATTTGACATGAGCATGTGGAGCATCTGGTCCTATTTTAAACTGAACAGGAGAAGGGAGTGTTGACTGTAATGATGATATCTCTGTGTAGTATTTATACAACTCTCTCGAGCGAAGATCGGACGTCCAGTCATGCAAAACGTGAATATAAAAACAATCATGGCATTTTTCCTTTACTTCAATACCCTCAATCTTCACCCCATGCGCCATTTACCATGACCTGGAGGTTTTCCAAACTAAACAAGAGGAAAAACATGGGGCCAAACAACACGCTGAAAGCCTAGCTAGCGCCTGAGGTTTTCCTGATAAGGTTAACAGGTCAAAGGAAGATCATCAATATAATGAAGAACACAACTGCATGTGATTTCCAAATGCTCAGTTCTAAACACATTTGTTACCATAGGCCACATCGTTGAAAGTTTCAATGTGGAGTGGTGTGATCCATAATCTGAAACTACTTGGATGGTTTAGCAAGTTTGTTCTTGGATCTCCATCTGGTCGGGTTTCTCTTTTTTCTCTCTGAAAGCACAAATGAAAGAAGAATCACTAAAACAATTTTGAATTTAATAATTGACATTAAAAGCAATAAACTAAGTATAATAGTAATACCACCACTTCTATTTATTTCTATTTAAGTATGTCCTCATTACGAAGATGCGTATGCTCAGTTATTTTGGGGAACTCTGACCACAGGGAAAAAGTCTGGTGACCTTGCATCAGGGCAGGGATCATTTTCAACTCGGCTCCTAATAACACTTTATTGCTCTTATTAATAGTGTTTTATTAACAGTACATCTAAAACTTAAAGGGCAAATGTAGTAAGCCCTCCCACGGTATCTGAACTAGTAATGCTTTAGTTTGTTGTTGACATTCTATCCATTTCTTAACAGTGAAGATTAACAAGCTCAGGAGGATCATCCTTTGATCAAGCAGCAACCATGAGGAGTCACATCCACCACACTCCACATTTACTCTCTCACCAGAAACACCTCTTGTGCAGCTACATACAACACATTGAAAGAGTTCTCAGTCATTGTAGTTGTTCCTCTTCTCTGTCCTGACCATGAAAATATAACTTTCTAATGCATATTTAATGAAAGAGATGGGAAGCTAATTTCACAGTGTTCTCTCTCTCTGCAAAAATGCACAAGTTCAGCTAAGGCTAATACCAGGCTTCAGTCAACTGAGATGATCAAATCTAGTAAGAAAGCACATATCTTTCAAAGTTACAGCCCTTTCCTCGACCGCAGCTCGGTGGGAAGCCGCTGTCCAGGGAAACACAAAAAGATGAACTTGGTAAGATACAACTGATTTTATCACCTCAGACTGCGAAGACCTCAGACATTTTTACACAAAACAAAGACTCTTGAAGAGATCTCTTCCTGGCCAGTATAAACAGAAAGAACAGTTTTAATGAACATATGGGGAGTATTGTTTCAAAACAGAAAGAAAATGGAATTATACTTTCTGGATGTGATTTATTTCTACAGGAGAGGTGGTGTGATTTCATTGCAACCTGCACTGGTCAGTGATTTTAATCCCCCCGGAGTCTCCTTATTACATACCTACTATTTTTCTGTGAACTTGCTGATCCTCTGCAATTTAAAACCAATCCAGTGAGACACTTTGCTTGTGTGAAGTGTGAAGTGCAGAAATAAACTTAATATGACCCTGCAAGTTCATCAAATAGGCTGTTGTAGTATAATGTTACAGATGATTTGTTTAGCCAAAAACTGATTTTATATGTAGAGAGCTACATGCTGAACACTAAACTTTTAAAATGAGATCTGGTATTAATTTAATTATAGCTAAATAAGTACTGATAAAAAAAATACTAGTATTGAAAATAATACCGAACATGTTGGTGATAAAGATCATGTGGTTTGCCTGCAGCATACCAGCCAGTAGCTGCAACCAACAACAACAATCTTGTAATATTAATCTCCAATAATTCACCTGCAATGGTAACACACAAACAGAAACACACAAACAGGAACTGACCCTTAATAGTAAATATATTAGGGGCACAATATCATTTTACTCAGATATTGCCATGAATGACTCAAGCAATGAGAGGTTGCCAAAAGGCTTCACAGTCTCAACACAAATCCTTGAACACTGATGATATTTTCCAGTTCTGAATTGTTTTTGAGAAGCTCTATCTTATTTCCTTTTAGATGCACAAGTGAGATATGTTACTAGAATTTCCTGGTGTTTGGTGTTGAGACAGTTTAGCCTCACTTTGCCAAATACGCTTCCTTCCTCGCTCCTTCAATTCATTGTGAGACTCTTGCCAGGTTCAGACAAAGCCCCTCACCCCCTTTTTGATGTGTCATATCGCAGAAGTGGAGTAGACATGATGGTACACACACACAAACAGACTCACGTCTTATGGTGTAATGACTTTCTTACTCCTGTGGTGAGCTGCCAACAGACCTGTTGAAACCTGCTGGGTAACCCTAGATGTGGAAAGTACCCATGCAAGTCTGAGTCTGTGACACAGGGAACTGAGGCAAAGGAGGCCTTCACTATCTACCTGTCGCACACAATCACACACACATGCACGCACAATATTGTGTAGTATCACTGCTTCTTTCCTCCAGACACGCAACCCAGACATGATCTGAAATACAGTAAGACCCCCGCTACTTCCATCTTGCTATGCCTCTGATGTTGGGAGGAATCAATGTGTCTGCACTTGTTGGTAGGGGAGCGTGTATGCATGTGTGCGTGTGTTCATGCATGTCCGTGTGACCACTCACACTCAAGGAATGTATAAGCTACTGTGTGCACAGTATCTTTAATGGCTGTGTGTGTCCCGGGTGTCGTATATTAACATGTGTACCAGCATGTCGTGTGTGTGAGATCACCTCACTCACATCTGCAGACCTTTTGACACTCTTCGTCTCTTTTTACACCTGGCCTCCCATGATCAAGGCTTCAAAAGAGGGGCAGGTGTGCTTGCCCCTTGCCCTCACAACATAGCAGTTTCATCGGCCGTGCTGCTGAAAACAGGAGGTGGCTTGTAACTCATGACATCCATCTTTTTTTCCTTCTCCTTGCTGGAGTTATGGTGGGGAAAAGCCCAAATGAGGTCTATGAGCCCATAAAACAAGCCTTTAATTTGCTTGTATACGCCCAGGAGCTAGTGCTGTTGATAGCTTTCTCATTTCTCTGGACTGCAGTCATAAGTATGATCCCACAGGGTATAAGGGTTTATTTGGGTTGATCAGATCAGTAAGAAAATTTATAAGTAACGGAGAGGAGGCTGGGACATGTCGGATATCAAACGCACAGGTGGGATTCATTGCCTTTGTTTTTATGTGTCTTTGTTGGCGCAGCAAAGAGGTTTTGACTATTGGGAGGAAATGGGAGGGGAAGAAGACCTCTAGCTATGTACTGGTTTTCACAAGATGAGTGCCTCCAGTTTCCAACGTATAATCTATCTATCCAAAGACAGAATAAAAGATATATGGGTGGCTATGCCTGGAGGCCTGCCGATCAAAAACAAGCCATATTTTGTGTCATAAGTCAGTGTTTGTCTGACCAGCGGAGATGTTTCCATGTTTGGTTTGCACTGAGAGAGGGAGAGAAGCAGAGGTTTTTAGTTTATAAGTTGGCCTTACTCTCACCTTTAAGTTAGAATCCATAAGATATTCATAAAAAAATGTGGCTATATATAATGTAAATGACTGACACTTTTTCAGCAATAACCATTTAATGTGTTTACATTCTGTAAATACCTGTCTCTACAGTAGTTTTCCTTGGCCTTGGTGGAGTCATTCCCATTCCCACACAGGATTTATATTGCCTTCTCATACACACTCGCTCACACACATCATTTTATCTCACTGACATCAGCCTCACTGCTTATTGTGCACTAAATTAAAATGTATTTCTAGCTGTACAGCTAATGCAATTTCCTGCTGCTGCAGATTTACATTAAAAGCGTTCAAGTGGCAAAATACGGGGCGAGTTTTATTGGTAAGCAGGAAAACGCAATGTATGCGCTAACTGCTTTCGATAATCAGCAAAGCATTTACAAAACAAGTCAGTTTTGGCAAGAAGGATCAGCTAGAACAAGTTGTTAGATAAAGAGCTGGGGGCGATAGGATCCAAACCTCCATCTTTCCAGGAAAATAACCACCTCTGTTTACATTAGAAACTTGCGCCATGTATAGCTGAAAATCAAATCAGGGCGGCACCCAGCATGATGGAAACAGAAATTGAAAACAACATGAGTTTGTTTGGCTGCACTATAATCAGATACACCAGTTGCTTCTCTGTTCTTTTTATGACAAAGCAGATACTCAAGAATAGTTTGTCTTTCCTAAGGATTCCTGTATCAAACCATACTTGCTGTTACTATAGAATCCATAGTCACAGAATCAACTTATACCTAAACTAATCCTACAATGAGATTTGGATGTGAAACATAATACCACCTCTATCACAATTACAATACTAAATATCTGTTGGGTAATACCTTGGCTGTTGGAGGCTTGCATCAAACTCCTCAGATTACCAGGAACTTGTCCAGTGAAGGAAGTAAAACAATATTGTTGGTAGTGAAATAACATTTACAGTCTTGGCTGGGTGATATAAGCTACCTATGAATGCAACTTTTTTTTTTTAATCAAGAGAATCTGCAGAGAGGAGCATTTTAAGTCAGACTGATTTTACATTTTTTTCTTTTATATTTCGTGTTTCCTTTTGCAGCACTTAGCATCAGTGAAATAGAGAAATTGATTTCCTTGTGATGTGAATCATGTGTGCACCAACCTGTCTTGTTTCCTGTTGTGCAGTCTGATCATTACTCCCACTGTGACCAGTGCTGAGAGGGAACCAACAGCGCCAAGTACAAACCCCACCTTATCATCTGTGGAAATCATACCAACACAGAATTATTAGCCATTGATCCCTCTAAAAAGATCTATCCATCATCCACAGCGTTTGATATCTGGATCAATACAAAGTCAAAAGGAAAGCATTGATGTTAGAAGTAAAAGCATGTGGGAAAACTCAAAGAGGAAAGATTAAACAATGTTAGTCACAGTTCCTTTGAGCAAGGCATCCAGTGGAGCCAGTCTTTAGCCTAGAGGACTGTGGTGGAGCTCCCTGGTAAGGATGGGTGTAACAGTTAGGTGTGTCTGAAATGTACCATGCATTATTCATTCTGTTTTATCTGGGTAAATAAAGGATTAACGAACACAGTGTACGGTAGATTTCAGTTTCGCAGAAACAAAAGTGAAAGACTGGTTACAGTAAATGTGTAAAAGTACACTTGACCTGATGTGATTATTAAATAATGTCAGCTTTACATGTATGGCATCTAACCAGTACTTTCTATTTCAAACAGATGTGATTAAAGACATCTTATTTATCTAAAAAACCTTCTTCATTGCATATATTGTACAACTGCATCGATATATAAAATTAATATAAATCTCACAGAGAATTTTATCTGCATCGCCCAATTCTGCGTTCAGTAATTATAAAACGTAAATGTGACCTATGCATCCATTTGACATTAATATAAATGAACAATTTAAAGATTTTACGTGCAGATCAGGCACAGCCATCTAACAAAAGGCCCACTGTGTTCTGCCAGTATATCAGCAAATACATAAATCAATTTTTGTAATTACCAAAGGGATCAAACAAAACAAGAATGATACACTGGCTACAAACAAACATAATGAGCACAATCCTGGATGAACTGATACAGCCTCAATTTGCTGGATTTTCCCAGCTGTTGTTTTCACATTGTTTGCACTTGCTTAGGTAATATTACAATCAAATTAGAACATCTGAAACTGTCCTTGGGGTCTTAGCAAGTTCAATGAACCATTTTGCAATCTATTTGACTATTCATACAGTATCCTGAGCAGGGAGTTCTTTCTTTAAAGAGGATGGTATGACGAAGGGTATGAGCATACGGAAGGTATGATGAAGATAATTACCAAAGAAACCATCTTCCTCTAACGCATGAATGCACAAACATGACATGTCAAGTAAGGTAGATATTTGCCAGGTACTGTAAGCACCGCAGGTGCTGGTCCTTTAAAATGTCAACAGCCTCAGAACATCAACTATGTACACGCACACACACAAACATGCAGAAGCACGGTAAAATACACACCCACGTGCACAAATATTCCCTGAAGTTTCTAAACCAATCAGTTTCGCTACACATGGCAAGGCCTTGGATGAAGGAGCACTGACGACAAACTGCTGCATGCTGAAGCCTTCGGCATCAGCGCGACAAGCTGCCCAGAGTATAATTGTACTGGGAGCATGTAGAGGACTGGCAGTCACTCAATGTTAACATTCACCTTTTCGCTTTTTTTTCTGTTGGCAAAACCCCAAAGCTATCTCATTACTCCACTGAACCCCCCTACATCGATCAAATAGTAAAGCTCCAGGGAGCAATAGCACTCAATTTGGACCATTAAATTTCTGGTGAGAGGGGATTAACACATGACAAACATCTTGGAGTTGGAGTGAACTAGAGTTAAAAGTGATAGAAAACAGAAAAAAATGTTTTTTTTATACATTTAAAACATGGTTGTGTTCATCACCCATCTGTATCATTTGTACTGCAAGATAAAATTGATTATGTACATCCACATGTAATTCCTGCAATTTGCTACGAACTTGGAAAATTTACATTTCTGAGCTCATCATTGTTCAGCCTCCTTTTCAGTCTGTGTTTATCTCACAAGGAAATTGCAAACAGACGATACCAATCAGAAATACAAGACTGTTTTTGTAACCCGTCCATACAGCCCTGAGCTACCCTCTTATCACATCAAGCATTTCTCAAGAGAGATTTTTTTTTACAGAGCTGAGATCATTTTAAAATAATTCTGTTGCTTTCCTTTTCCCTAGTAACACTGTGTCTCTGTACCAAGCTACTGTCATCAACTGTTGTCTCACCCTGTCTGATTTAATGTGATGGGTGGAAGTATTCTTGGAATTTGCGCCATGTGTCACACGGCGAACTTCAGACATCAAATGTTCCATGTGCAAACTCACAAGCACCTAGTTGCATAAACACTCCAAAAACACAAAGCCAAGTAGTAGCCAACTCAAATATTATTCTATTTTCTATTCACACCCAGACACTGAAGGAGTTTATGAATATAAACACAGCAGCAGCTCTAAAAAGATAAAGATGTCTAAAGGACTCAGTTCAGTAGCTAACAGTGCTTGTGTTCTAGGACCCATTTCCCATTTGCATTTCATCATTTTATGGAATGAGAAATTAGAATAAAATCCTATATCAAACAAATCAAAAAGTACATCCTTCATGCATGCATGTCTAGTCAATTAGAGGTGCGCTTTTTTAGTCTGATGTATCACCATAGTTCAGATGAGTACCGTGTGTCCCTTTATGGACACCACCTAAATGTTTACATTTTATTAGAATTTATTATTTACACATTTTATTTTAAACTGGATGTTACTTTAGACTAAGGATTATATTAAAGTGTATGTTTTTTATACAAGACACAAGATACAAGTGATTGTCTTTTTATGTGGCAAAAACTGGACATTTGAACTTCCAACAATTCTATTTTGTCTCCTCTTCTTCTTCCACATATGCTCCCCGAACACACACACACACAGTTATATAATAATCTGTGGACAATAAAACAACAAATATCAACTAAAACCTTCAAATAAGATTTTGTAGAAGAAGGATGTTGTTACATGTCTTTCTTGTTTTCTCTTCAACTATCCCGGAAAAGATAAATATGTCAGAGGTGATGTTAATATTTTGTCATTACTTCATTTATCATTTTAAACTCTTCCTTATTTGTACTGCAAATCAAATAAATCCCATAAAACAATAGATCATCCCAACACAATACATCAAAAAAAGTGCTGCAAAACTGCTAAGAAACAGACCTGTCATTCAGATTTAAACCTCACAACACAGACCTCAGACATCAGATATGTCAACGATTTGCACATAAGCACGAATACAGAAAGCATCAGGAAGTGGTAAGTTAAGCATGACAGAGAGGCGTCAGAAATGACTGACTGACAGTGAACGTGACTGATTTAAAAGTCTAATGCAGCTCTCGGTTGGCATTTCAACAACTCCTTCTTCTGTGCTACCTGCATTTACCACCCACTTCTGTCTCTCTCTCTCTCAGCTCTCGAGTGCTCTATCTCAAGGGAATCTGAAAAGTGAACCACAGGCAGGAAATTGAGTGAGGTTTTGTCTTGCAACACACGTCATTTTTTTCCCTGTGAAAATCGCTCTATCCCTCACTGGCAGCTGTCACCTTTCCTTTAATCACTTTCTTCTCCTATGTGCGAGGAAGTCTATTAATATTATAATCCCATCAAGGTGGAGTGATCCTGTTATTGGTATGTGTCTGATACTAAACCAGGGCTATTGTTTTTCAGAAAACCGTGACAAGGCGCAGCCAAGCTAGTAAACTATATAACCTTACACTTCTTAAGTCTCCCAAGTGCTTGTGTGTGCTTAGATCAAACCCCACCCTCACCTCTCCTACTCTCGTCATTCAAACCAAAGATATTAACAGTGATCAGTACAGTACGTTGACAAGTATGGTAGCAGGTTATGATGCATCTGAAGTGGGTGGGATTCTTAGTGATAGGAGATATTTATGAAGAGATCCACATTTGTTAAAAGAGATTTAGTGTCACTTCTGCTGACAGGCACCATTTCAACAGCAGCTCATTAAAGTGACTCAGAGAAGAGGTCAAACTGGATGCAGTGGCATTTGTTGCTCAGCGGCACACAGTTTTCATCTCAAGTATGACTACAATTCTCTGGCTGTTCAGCCTAAACATGCTACAGTGATTCATATGAGAGGAGGATGAGAGATCCGTCAGGGCGTCTCCTGCTCGGCCTGTATTTAGTGTTGTTTACATGGCCAGGGGTCATATTTGAACCGAACAGCTCACGCAACACCTGCCATTGAACACCTCAAGTCATGTTGACAGTTGTTAGTCCTGATTTCTATAATGAGAGCGTTGGAGCAAGTGTGATCACTTGTCACATAGCCAAAAAAGCTCAGCTTTTTGTGTTTGTGTACAACCTGAATATACAAGTGGAGCTCTGTCTCACACTGTATGATTGTGTTTATTTGGATCTCCAGCCACATCCAGAATCAGGTTTATACGTTTTCACTTACAAGGAATCAGCCTTGGTGTCTTGGTGCATACCAATATTATGAGACAACAAGAGCTGCAAAAAAGGAGATATGTTATGAGTAATAATGAGTATGTACAGTGTCATAATCCTAAAAATGTGCATCAATGTAACACACTTAGGAAGATGTGGAGACAGCACAATAATGTAACGTTTATTATCTATGGTGGGGTCCCGGGCTGTGTTGAGGAAGCCAGTTGGGAAGAAGCTATTCTAGCAGAAACTGTTGTCTTGTGGTCCATCACATCCAGATTACTTACAAACTCACTAGGATAGATATCTCTAAACTTTCTGTCTGAACAATGTACGTTACAGCTCTGCACTGGATAACCAAGTTATGAAACGAACATGTTTGCCTAATCAAGGAGTCAGTGTCAATTGTGTCCAGCTGTGACCTAGCTAGTCGTTATGCGGGCCTCCAAATCTGACATATGAAATCTATTCATCGCCCTGATTACTATCAAGAGGAAGTCTCTGTTTGCAGCTCTAATGAGGAAAGGATGGAGGTCTGGTGTGAGGCCACGAAAGGATGAAAGTGGTGGACCACAAGTCAAGTAGCTTCATTTTCTCTGCTTTCTCTCACTTCACTTAGCCAATAGGTCAATTAAGCCAAAACCTTTGAAATTCTTTAAACCTCTGCTTTTATTCTTCCCCAACTAAGTGATTAAACATCTAATTTCATCCAACCATGCTCTCACTGCAGTATGGATGAATAATTAGAGTTGATAGTATTTTTTTTTCAAGGTTTTATAAAACCCAGCCTGCTGCCACACTACACATTAGCACAAAAGGTGTCACAAACGTGAGACACTCAGAATTCAGTGGGAAATACTGCCACCTGATGGCAAAAGCTGACGACTACAACATTCTCAATAGTTCATGGTTGGGGTGATGAATGAAACCATTAGAGGGGCCCAGGTGCTTCTAATTTACAAATAGAAAGCCAAGACAATGCAGGATTAGAGGTTTATAGTTTTGTAGCTACCTAACTGAAATTATATTACTCTTGTAATGGAAGTATGTTATACTTTAACCTCCTAACCTCCACGCAGCTATTGGTTTTCTATAAAGTGTAGTAGAGAGTAAACGTGCCTGAGATAAATAATAATTATTATTATCTGTGAACTTGTCATTGACATGTAGTAAAGGCAGTTACCCGAAGGGACTGTTTTGAAATGTCTCCGTGTTTAAAGAATGTTACTTTGGTTTGTTAATACTGTTAATAGGTAGTCAGTTGTGTTTCAAAAGCACAGCTCATGAGTTCAATACAGTCCTGCAGCAGAGTCTGAAAACTCTCATGTCAAAGTATCACTTATGGTATCATCAAGGAGAGTTATCCAGGCGTTCCAAGTATTCTTTACCAACCTGTTATGCAGTAGGGTTGCTCTCCTGTCCAGGTCCCATCATCCAGACAAGTGCGCTCTGTTGAACCATACAGTATGTAGCCTTCATTACAGGTGAAGCTCACAGTGTTACCCTCTAAGTAATGAGTCCCATTCTTCTTTCCATTCATGGGTGTGGAAAGCCAGCCACAAGACACCACTAAAAGAACAATAACACATTAAAACATTAATACTAAAACCATTAACAATCAAATGTTTTTGAAGATGTTCTTCCTTCATTAGGCTTTCTAATGGTATTATATTACTGTGGAATATGGATGAAGCAGACAGATTAAAGCTTTTACAGGTCTTGTATGTTGTCTATGAGTATAAAACAAGACTGATCTTGTTTCACATGGTACCTGGCTCCAGGGCTGCCATTTGGGTCTGATAATTTTGGTAGGCCCTGAGAGTCGCATTTCCCACTTTGAGGCTCCGAGTGGTCAGGGTATCATATTTACAGAACTCCGCTCCTTCTCCAAAGCAGATTTTCAACATGTCTGCCACTAAGGGGTCATCAGATCCCTCAGGTAGAGAAAAGGCAGGTACAAAAGCAGGATCGTGACTTGGTGGGAAATAATAGGTATCCAAAAGGTACTTTGAGTCATATGCGAAAAGGGAAGACTCCTTTGAAATGTTCCCTGAGGACAAAAACAAAACACAACACCCATTAAGATGTACAGTACAACCATGTTAGATTGTTGGTTAGAAAAACAAATTACAGGCTTTGGATAGATCCTAAACCAAGTATAATGATTGTCAGTTGTGGCATCTGCAAAGTCAGAAGTATCTATAATCATATGAGAGAACATGTTCAACCCAAAGTAAGCAAAGCACATGTAGGAAAACAATAACACCATGTATAAGAAGTTGTCTTAGCAACTGATCAGACATGACAAACTACATTTATTGGAATTATTGTCACAGCAGCAAATGTTTGAAGATTCAGACTACTTGGCTGAAACTATCTATTTTCTAAAACGTAGAATTAAAAATGAGAGAACATGAGGCGAGCTATAATTTGGAGATAACAACATAAGTCTAAGAGGTCAGTGCAGAACACACACCATGCTGTCCTGGTTTTCTTTTGGCGTAGAGCATAACAAAATGTTCTATCAGCACCAATAAATCTATTAGTTCCCACAAGCTTTAAGTGGGTGTTTCCTGCACTAGACTGAATCAAATAATTCTAGTAAAAAAGGTCAGGCACATAAAAAGTTAGCTACTCACCAGTTTTGAGGGATATGCACTATAATTATAGCTGAGATATTATTATCATGTATGTATGTGGTCTGGATTTAACTCTGTTCCGGAGATGTGGTTTCCCCCCCTCCCGATATCTCTGTAATCTATTAAAGCTGCACTAACTCTAAACATGTGCCTTGTTTTCTTCCTGTGTTCTTTGTCCTTTGTCAAAGGTTTAGCCAAACAAGTCTCAAATATAGCAGTGATTTATTAATTGGTAGTTATTAGAAAATCATAAAATCCCTAACCGGCTCTTGCTGACCTGCTGTAGACTGAGAACTGATTATTTCAGCACTGATCTATCTGATGTTTGTTTGTTCCACAAACACAAGTTCAACAGCCCTTCACACTCACAGCTGGCTCCAAAGGTCAAAATTTCCTCCGGAGTGGCGTCTGCTGAGGAGATGACCTCTCCTGAGTGGGTCAACAGGTCATCTGATGGGTCAGAGTTCATCAGGCCAAGGAGACCCTGAGTGTGGTTGGTGAACTCTGTTGGAAGCAGGACAGTCACTGCCATGGCTCCCTCATGCACACGCACCTCCACACCAGCACCAGAGAGGAAGATTACTGTCACATTCTGAGGACTGGGGGCAAACACAAATACCCCTAGAAAAGAGAGATGGTGTTTGCATTTTATTATTTATTTTTTTTAAACGTGCACATGTGAAATACAATAAATTCTACAAATTGCACAAAAGACAAAAAAGTGGCACTAAAGCGACTATATAAGGTCACATTTAGCTGCACAAAATAAAAAAACTTAGACTGAAAATGAAAATAGATGTGACGGACACATTTCATGATATGAAACTATTGGCTATCTGTTGCTGCCAAAGCTAACAACGTCTAGTGTGCAGCTGCTCAGTAGTGTCTAAATCATCTCACCATGTAGGTCCATCCAGCTTTCCTCTGTGAAAGGAAGGACCTTTTGGTTCCTCAGCACCTGAAGGCAACCCTCTGCTTGACGCACCTCGATGACATCAGAGGCCTTCTCCTTCATAGCCACTGATGACACCCATGTGGCTTTGGCCAAGGCAACTTGGGTGATCAATAGACACATCACATTATTACACATGAACTATGTAGTAGTATTCTTAAGACAAGAATGGTTTTCATTGTTGCGTTTAATCTCACTGATATAATGAAAAGAATATAATATGACATCTGGCCATCTACAGTCTAATCGCCCATGGCTGTTGTGAAATTCTAAACAATGAGGCTAACATCTGTTACTCCTCAACATGTGACCCCCAGAGATACTGAGCGAAAACAAGAGGGAACAAAGGAGAGACATTATTTTACAGCGGCAACATGTTTCATGCACACAGGGACATTGATCTCAGAACTGTGAAAAAAAACACAAGAGAGCCTGAAAGCTAAGATAGGAGATAGCAAAAACCACAAAAACACCAAGGTCAATATGTGTGAACAAACTCTAAAAGGCAAGGCAATCAATCCTTTGACTGATAAAAACAAACAAACGAAAAACAAAATACTAATCGAACCTGAAAATATGTCCCCTCTGAAGAAATCCTGGAACAAGGGTCATGATCCAAACAAAGGTCTAAGCTAAAAGCGAGAGACACAGTAGTAGCATGGGGACTAAAGAGGGGACACAGACAGGGCTTTCATGTCAAATGTGTACTCACAGTTCTCAAGTTTCACCTGCTCTGTTCTGGCCTGAACACTCAGTTGTCTGTCTGGCGAGGACACAAGGAGGTACTCTCCTTTGCCATTGAAAGTGTAGCCGAGGCCATCGAACGTTATGAAATGCAGATCTCCGAGGACAACACCTGTGAGGAATCAAGAAACAAAGCGCTGATGACTTTACATTTGTGGCACAAGCATTTATTTTAAACAGTATGCTGTTGATCTCTTATTCATCTATCATCTCATAAACATCTCCTATGTCTCCTAGCATCAGTATGCAGCTTGTTGTTTCATTAATAGCCTCTGAAGGGCAGATTGTGTGATTGAACACATTTGTATGTCTTAACTTGCATAGAGCATGTGTGTATATCCACAAAGAGGAAATTGAACACATATTAACATAAACACGCATACGCCTTCTTCTACACTGGAAGAAAATGTTTGATTCGTTTTACTTCCAGATGTTAATGTTTAATCTGACTTATGAAGGGTCTCACCAGCTCTTGGGGGGCGGTAATTACGACACCCACTAGAAGGTCGATGATTGAAGTAGATGTGGCAGTGATCAGACAACAGGCAACAGTAGTAGAAACTAATGACGTCGTATAACCAGTGGGAGTATCCGGGAACCCGTGGTGGTTCCCTGTATGGAGGTGAGCCCCAGTCGTGAGCCCTGTCTGGGGTGCTGCCACCGATTGAGTCTCCTGTCAGCACAAGAGCGCCCGTTCCATCATAACAGCACTGCTGCCCTGAACCATGCGTAGGACTGGAAATACAAGAAGAAAGTTTTGTCAAAGTTTTGTCAAATGCTTCCATTTTAACTTTTAAAAAAAGGCAAAATACTTGATCTGTCCTCTTGTCTCATACCTGGCCTGAATTGCTCTGACGCAGTGGACACTACCTGGGTGATAAGTGCACACACTGCCACTCTCAATGTCACAACTATAGTCAGTCTGAAATAACACAGTGAATAAAAATCAGTCTCAATAAAAAAAAAAGAAAAAAAAGAATGTGATTTAATGTGATTTGGCAATAAATGCATTTAGATTAAGAATGAACACTTGTTGATCAGCATCAATTCTGTTGGCTTAACACATCTTTAATAAAAGTAAGTGCCCTTAATGGTGAATGAATCCTGAAATTAACTAATCATTCACTGGTTAAATGTGGCTGTCATCAGTAGGAATTGTTTTAGTATAATTTTGTGATATACTTGCCACATTTACCACAAAAATGTAACTTTAACAAACTATTATCTCTCTGATTTATATGACTAGTATTATCTTTGACTGCGATGAGCACATCAGTATTGTTCTTGCACATTTCAACGTCCTTATGTGTTACTGAAGTACTGCATTGGAAAGAAGGGTTTTAAAAGTAAAAACTTAGTTAATTCAATTTAAAATAGGAACTGTGCATTTATGATGCAATATTTAGTCTAAAATTGAATTTTTGTCTTAAATAATAGATAACACATTTATTTGCCTTGAGCATCTTTAGATTACTTCCAGACCTCTTCTCTTGCAAAAGATTCATAAAGTAATTGTTATTATTTCCTTTTGTGTAACAGGAATGGTCACTCCAACAATATTTGCTCATGTCACCACACCCAGATATTTCTCTACCGTCATCAGAATATTAATTGAGTTGCTTGAACACATTGCAGCTAATGGCCTGCTGGAAACACCTCAATTTTTACTTGATTAGACAGTGCTAGTATTTCTTTATTAAAGCTGGTGAAAATACTCTTTTCTTCCTTTTATTTCACCACATTTGGTTATTATATATAGTAATACAGATTGTGTTATTACTGTATTATTACAATAATACCAGCTGTACTCACGTGAAACCTGCCTGTGTCTGCTCGGGCCTGTGCCAGTGAGCAAGGACAGTCAATGAGCTCATTCAGGAAGTTGGGCAGCTTCTTCTCCAGGACATCCCACTGCATGCACTTGTTCTTGGCCCAGGCTGCAGAGTCATCTCTGAAAGCCTGCTCCAGGTGCCAGGCTACCACATGACCTCTGCTCCAGAGCCCCTGTACATCCCTGCATAAAAAAAAACAAACAAAAAAACAATTACTATTCAGGGTTACTTTTAAATAAATATTTTTCTTGAATTCTAAACTTTGAATCAAGGTTTAAGCTAGGGCTGAAGTTAATTATTCTTATGTTTAGTCTAAAAATAGCAAAGTATTAGTTTTGTCCAGCTGAAACTAAACTATTTTTATGTTAGTTACCATCTCCATACAGCTGGATTTTAGGTTTTACAGGCAGATATATGTGAGGATCTGATCAGTAAAACACTGACTTGCTGATACTTTTTTACTGTTATTAAGACATATTATTGATACCTTGCTCCATCAGACTTAGAACTGGCAGTGATGCGGATATTCCCCAACTCCCAGTCAGAGTACTCCTGTGAGGGCTCGGGGATGAAGCTGAAGGCACCCGTGTTTAACACATTCTTGCCAAGAGAATACAGATAGCTTAGCTTAGCCTGCAGAGAGGACGATCCATTCATCTGTGCCTCTGTGCTCCTGCTGAACTCTCTGTAACCCCACAGCTCTATGTTGACCCTCTCTGCCCCAATCAAAGAGCTGTTCCACCTCATCTTAAGCCGTCCTGCCACGTTCGGCGTGCCGTAGTTCTGCCATTGTGTTCCATTCACCAGGGTGACTTCAAAGGCAAGCTGTGCTTTACTGGGGTGGACTAACACAGAACAGAATATATTAAAGGGACACATGGGCAAACAGTTTAGGTGTAACCAGACTTCTCCCAATTAATAATAAGTAGCCCAAAAACAAGGAAAGAGAAAATAATTGCAATAGAACAGTCACTTTCAGGTCATAGTTTCTCTTGACATCATCTTTAAAGCTAGAACTGAAAGTCACAAAAGGTATTCTTTAAATAGCATATTTGAAATCATTTCTGATCAATAATAATAATAGGGAAAAAACTCATTTTTATACAGCTTCATACCTGACAAGTATTCTCCGGATCTGTCAAAATGTTTCCCGTCAGTTGAGACAGCAAATGGTATCCAACCCGTCTCATACAGTAAAGGAGAGATGCAGTAGGCGTTTCCTTCAGCATCAATAAGCCCTTCTCTTTCAATCTCACCTTTGAATCTGCAACAGAAATAGATACACCTGAGTTTTAAGATAAGATAAGACTTTATTGGTCCTGTACCAGGAATATTTGTGTGTGTGTGTTTTGATTAGCTATACAACTCTACAACTTTGTTCTTTATACCGTTTCTCATCCGTAAACATCCATCTACATTCTAGGATCAGTAGAATAACAAATGTAGGTGTTTTCATGCAAGGTGACATAATATAAGTCTGTCACAGCTTGAAATTTTCAGCTTTAAATGAGAGTTAATCAATAAAACATCATCAAACATCATAAACTTTTGTACATACTGAGATCATCTTGGTGCTGCAATATCAGAGAATGCAATATGTAATTTCAGCATCATCTTTTTCTGTACATAGTCAGTATGTTTCCCTTTTTCTATAAATACAGGAAAACTATTAAGACATAGAGCTTGCATAAGCTAATCAAGTTGCGTCATATCAAGTCAGGCACCATTTCAACATTTACTTGTTTGTGACAGTCACCGAAAGAGAGACTCTGTGCTTCATATCTACTTTAACTGTTCAGTATTACAAAGTTTGACTAAACTACTTTCTGTGTTTGCTAATTTTTCCTGATTTTTTAATCACAATAATAAAAAGATATATTGCAGACATTAGGAAGCCTTTTTTTTTTAGGATGCAAAACCTTTTTTATTCTGAGGTTTATGGTGCTTTTTCTAAAGAAACATGTAGGCCATCTCAAAAGTCAAAACACAACATGACCTATGTATACTGTTCATAACCGGTAATGTAAATAATCTCATTATAAGTGTATGCAAGGTTTGTGACATACTTCAAAGACCACTGTGTGTGTGTGTGTGTGTGTGTCTATAAAGCCCACCTGCAGAAAAGGTGCCCATCAGGAGGAAGAACCAAACTGAGGATCCGTAGAGCTCTTCCACCCAGCATGGAGCTGGAGTAAGGCACCACCTGGAAACAGGACTGGTTGTAGTCTGCACAGCAGTTCAGCAAAGACACACATGTTGCATGGCAGGAACATTGCTCCAATGTGTCTCCACACTTTCCCCTGCATGTTTGACCTTATATACATATAAAAAACAAAGTTATAACCTACACCTGCATAACAAAATGCTTCACAGCAGGCTGTGTATGTAGTTATAATACTTTATACAATGCAAACAAATACAAATGTGTGAAAATGTTTAAAAATATGAATAAACCTGAAAAGCAGGCAGATCATATTAACCTTTAGTGGCTAAAAAATGACTTACCAGCAGTTTTAGATAAACAAATAAGAAAAATTCCACAGAGATATAATATTTGTGCTCTCATGTTTGTCTTAGAGAACAAAATGAGTGTGAGCACACAGGCATGCTTGGTTAAATCTGTCACACTCCAGTGAGGTGTGTGGAGTAAAGGTCATTTAAATAGCAAACAAACTGAACTGCAGCACTTAGGAAGTTATGAATTAACGGATATTAATTTAACGTAGGTAAATAAAAAAAAAACATACTTTTCTTTAGGCTTACAAACATTTAACAAACATTGATAACACGCACACTGTCATGTTTTTAATTCCGCTTTTATAATATTTTTATCCAAAACCGTTGTAAACCGTTAACGCCTGTTTACTGACGATAGATCTCGCGAGCGTTTTAGTGATGTGTCGATCGCGAACGAGCCGGTTCAAAGAGCCGGCTCTTTTAAGTGAACGATTAAAATTTCTATGCTTAGGTTTTTACAGGTGTTTCTGTCTGCTTTGTGTAGCAGAGCGGTTCTTCAAGGAAGTTAGTTCATTCATTGCGTGGTTTCAGGGAGTTACAAGGGATTTTACAACTGTAGACGCAATTGGCTAGAGCAAATTATTGAAATGCAAGTGATATATGTGTTCAAATACAAATCACAAGTCAAAACAGTGCTAAATTTGCCTGAATTACATAAGGTATAAGTAGTAAGTAAAATGAAGAGCTATTTGGGAGCCGAAAGAGCCGGCTCTTCTTTGTGAGCTGAGCCAAATGATCCGGCTCACTAAAAAGAGCCGGAATCCCCATCACTAGTAGTGATGTGTCGATCGCGAACGAGCCGGTTCAAAGAGCCGGCTCTTTTAAGTGAACGATTAAAATTTCTATGCTTCGGTTTTTACAGGTGTTTCTGTCTGCTTTGTGTAGCAGAGCGGTTCTTCAAGCAAGTTAGTGCATTCATTGGGTGGTTTCAGGGAGTTGCAAGGGATTTTACAACTGTAAACGCAATTGGCTAGAGCAAATTATTGAAATTCAAGTGATATATGTGTTCAAATACAAATTACAAGTCAAAACAGTGCTAAATTTGCCTGAATTACATAAGGTATAAGTAGTAAGTAAAATGAAGAGCTGTTTGGGAGCCGAAAGAGCCGGCTCTTCTTGGTGAGCTGAGCCAAATGATCCGGCTCACTAAAAAGAGCCGGAATTCCCATCACTAGAGCGTTTGCTGTATCCGAGCATGCGCACAAGAAGCTATCTCTGCATCCACAGCTGTCAGCTGATCCAGGATGAATTAAAGCAGGTCTGTCTGTCATATGAGGAAAAAGAAATCGTTTTTTTTTCGTGTTTAATTCGTCTGGGACAATCTCCGCCACGTTTCCCGCGATAATAACCAGAATGGAAGAATAGTGGCGGGGAAATAGCAGGCTAACAAGCTAGCCGACGTTAGCTCCAGCACCGTCTGATACATCAGCTGTCAAAGGCAGCACCGGGGAAATGTATTTTCTCTACACGATCATCGCTTCCTTCGTGTCCTTTTTCATCTTGAAATGGATGAAGAAGAGGAGGTTTTGTACCGACCTGACCAGACTCGATGGCAAAACAGTCCTCATCACAGGTAATGTCTGTTTGATTAGTTTAGATTAGATTAGATATACTTTATTCATCCCACCACGGGGAGATTTACTTGTCACAGCAGCAGAGGAAAGTGTAGCACACACTACAGAATTAGAAAAAAGTAAAAAACAGAATAAACAGACAGAAATATCTATAATCTACAATAAACACGAAAAAAAATCAACCTTCAAAACAGACAAATACTGAGGATAAAAGTGGCATGATATATAAAAAGAGTATTGTAATGTAAAGTGACCATAGTGTAAGAAATATTGCAAAGAAATGATACAAAACATAATATTATTGCAAGAGTTCTGACCATCATATAAATAATATAACAAAAGTAAATGACCATGATATAAATAATAACTGCAAGGTATACATGGAATAAAATAGAAAAACTAACAAGAGACTACAACATGATCGGGTGGTGCAGGTGTTGTAAAGTCTCCTTCTTCCACCGTGGGTGTCATGTAGGAGGTGAGAGGTGTTGTCCACCTCCTCTATGGAGTCCAGAGGACAGTCCAGGACAGAGCTCACTCTAATAAGTCTGTTGAGCCTGCTCCTGTCCTCCTTGTAGCATGTTTATTGTAGCAGATATCCCCCTTTAAGTGACCTCATTTGTTTGGTGAGTGTGTGGAGATCAGTGTGGTTTCACAGTGACATACACAGCAAACATCACTGTCTGTTGCCTCATGTTACAATAAAATGTCCAAGTCATAAGCCTGACAGAAACTCTGACACGTTAATATACTTTGCACCATTTTTTTTTTCTTTGCAGGTGGGAATTCTGGCGTTGGCAAGGACTCGGCTATTGCTTTGGCAATGAGAGGGGCCCGGGTCATCATCGCTTGCAGAGACGCGGATAAGGCAGAGAAGGCTGTGAGGGAAATTAAGCTCAGGAGTCGCAGTCTTAACGTCCTTCACATGGAGCTGGATCTGGCCAACCTGCGCTCTGTAAGGGAATTCTGTAAGAGCTTCCTCCAGACAGAGAAGAGGCTTGACATCCTGATCAACAATGCAGGTCAGGGTACACTAAATACTGAGATCATGTATATTTTAGATTATTCTTGCCTGTTTTATTGTTTTTGACAAAAGAGTGGAGCGCTGTCACAATGGGTGACAGTGTTGTAACAATGTAAAAGAAGCAACATCAGCTAAAAGCCAAATGTTTCTATTTCCTCTTCCTCATTGTCTTGACCTCTTTCTTTACCCTCTGTGGTTCTTCTGCAGCCATGCCCAGTGTCCTCGACTGGACGGACGACGGCTTCAGCATGTGTTTTGGCGTCAACCACTTGGGTCACTTCCTCCTAACCAATCTGCTTCTGCCGCGACTAAAGGAATGTGCTCCCAGCCGGGTGGTCACCCTCACGTGCTCTACCTACAAATACCAGAAACTAAACTTCCAGGACCTCAACTACAACCTGCTGCCCTTCTTCACCTACTGTCGCAGCAAGCTGGCCAACATCTACTTCAGTCAGGAACTGTCCCGCATCACTGAAGGGAAAGGAGTAACTTCCTATGCTGTGCACCCTGGTAAGGGGATATCCCATTTATGGGATATTTATATTTTATTATTTAAGAACATTTTCATTTTATTACAATTTCTACTTAAATCAAAATATGAAATGACTCATGCCATGTTGCTTCCAGGTTTTGTCCAAAGTGGTTGGACGTGCCACTACTCCTTCCTGTTCCGGATGCTGATGCAGGTGATCATGTGGATGTTTTTTGTGCCGTGTGAGATTGGAGCTCAGACTGTCATCTATTGTGCTGTGTCCGACGAAGCTGCCAAACACAGCGGGGGTTACTTCGTCGACTGCCGACCAGCTACTCTGCGTCCTTTTGCGAGAGACGCTGGTGTAGCCAAAAAACTTTGGGAGGCCAGTGAGAGACTGGTGAAACTAGCCTGAAGGTGGAAGCTGAAAAACTCTTCCCATATTTTAATACTGAAAAGACTGGTGGTGGTAAAACTGTTGACATCAAAGTCTGTCAGACTGATTTTTTCTTTGTGATGTTCAGGGAGGGTGGAGAGGAAGTTATTTATTCGTTTTTATAAAGGTGGTGGTTTTTGAGTTCCAGACAATTTCAGTATTTATTTCATAATTCTCAAACAATTATTTGATTTCTGTTTTTATGCCAATTGTCCCTTTTGATGTGAAACACTTGTTCAAAAAACACTGTTCAAAATCTTGTATGTTTTCTACCTGGTTATGAGTTTATTTATGTCGCGAGTTATTTCTACAAATAAAACTACGCTGCAATTTTATGTCTGTGAACACAGAAACTGAATCACTTTTTTTCTATTTAAATGATCATTTTATTGATAACACCTTAACACATTTTCTTGAAGTTATAGAAACACGTGTAGCACGTAAGAGAACAGAGCAATAATCCGAATAATCAGAGAACTAGAGGATTAATATTATTATACAGAAGAAACCCAAACTGACAAAAAAAAACAGACAAAAGGAAACTAGAAAGAGCCAACTGCAGAGAAATGATTGAATAAGGTTGGAAACAGAGGGAATGGGAGAAAGAGTGAAAGACAAAGAGAAGCCAACTCAGTGTTGTCAGTGCAACTTAAGTCACTGACTGGAGGAAAAAGATGGCAGCGGTTCAGAGTGAACACAGTGGCTCCAGTTATCTCAGTAATGCTTCATCTGACTAAATAGCTGACAGAAAGGCAGCAGAGCTTGCACTGACCTTAAGAGACTAGAGAAGGACAGCTATTGTAGTTTATATGTAGGGCTGCACAATTAATCATTTTCTATCATGATTTGATCATTCACACAGAATCATGATTTGTCAGTGGCATTTAGTTAAGAATGTAAAAAGTGTGGAAACATTTTCTGATATACGATGAATGAAGGAGAATGATTTATTCCCCCCGAATCACAGAGAAACTGTAATCAGGACGGTCATTTTGGTCATAATTGTGCAGCCCTGATCAATAATAATTATAATGGAAGCTTTTTCTTATTCTATAGTCATAAACTGCTGTTGTCTCTGACTGAACTGTCTGTTAGATTTGACACTAAAGTCATTTTTTTATTGTGCAGCTACATTAGAAGCATGAATCTGCCATCCATCCGTGCGTGTTTGTGCTTTACTCTGCGTGACTGTGCCCCCTGCTGGAGCTCATTCACTCTTTGAACTGCCTCTAATCTGTCAGTGGGACTCTCGTGCTGTTCGTCAAAAGTGACAAGCAGGCTGCGTGAAGCACCAGCCACTCTCTGTGCTGCTGATGGTCAACAAATGCTCCTCGTATTCTCTTAGCTACGTACAAAAAGGCAGCCACTCTGCACTGACAACACAGAGCCCCATAGAAAAGCATGCAAGATAATCATCACATCATCATCATCATCATCACTGTCAAAATCCTCATAGTCATCCTCATAGTGCCACAGTCATTAATATCCTCCTTGTCATCATAATCACCTTCAATATATCATCTTGAGACAAAAATAGTTATATGCACTTAAAAAGCTGAGAAAATAGACAGAGAAAGGTCGAGTGTACCAGCATTCAGTAGAAAATGAGAACTCAAATAAAAATGAAAACACAAAATAAAAAGCGAAAACAAGTGTCCCGTTGACTGTCATGCAAAGAAAATGCCAGCTATGCTGCTATTTAATTGCAGTTGTGTAATACTGTGAACTCCCTCATTTTAAATATGTGAATCTTATTATACTGATTTTCAAGAATAGTAAACACACTAAGAACAGAAGAACAACACTTTTGTACTGTACATGCTGCTATTTCTTCTTTTTTTTCAGAGGGGCTAGGGGATCATGTTTGGTTAGCACGATCACGCATGAACGCTTTCAGGTAACCTTTGACCTTTTAGTATGAAACGGGTTCAACTAGGCATTAAACTGTTACTGGATGAGAGACGAGTACAATACGACGACTCAGTCGTTCACCTTGAAAAATAAACCTTCATTCGAAAAAAGAAAAAAAAAAAAAGCTTCATCACCTTAAAAAAGAGGCAACAAAACTTTTGGCGGGATAGTTCACACAAAATACAATCCTGTATTATATGAGTTTTAAAGTGATAGATGTCCCACTCTGGCAAAGTGGTAATGACCTACATGGAAGAAGAAAAAAAAAAGGACACCATAGAACTGCAAAAACAGTCTGAAACAACTTAAATCTAAAAGTTGCGGAAGAAAAATAGGAGAAAAAAGGAAAAGTAATTCACACCATGTTGGTCGTTACAGAAAAACACATGCAGGATGCCAATTTGGGTGTACTATCCCTTTAAAAACAGTCATGTTTTACATGGAACAGTGTCCCTTTGAACAACAACAGACAGTACTTGCACAAGTGCATGAGCTGTACAATAGGAAAACAAAACAAAAAAAAAATTAAAGAAGCACAATAAAAATATGCACTAAAATAAATAAATAAATATTTAAAATAAATAGAAACCTGAGGACTATTCACCAAACCAACTGCCCGGTCTCTTAATATCTTGGTCTGACCAATAGGGGCGAGACAAATATGAAGGCAGCCAATGGTGGACGAGCAAAGTACAGAGGAGTTGATCACAAGTCTAACCCCCACAAAAACAGTTTTCAGTGCTGCAAAGTCCATCGGATTTATTCTGCCACCCCTGGCACAAGCACTTTATATAATAAAAGCTGATAATACACAAAAAAAAAACATAATACTTAAAAGATGTAAATCATAGGGGGAAAAAAAATACTCCTGGGCTGAAGGCAGGGGACTGATATGTCCTCCGAAATAAAGCCTTCTCCTTACATCTCTCACACAACCTCGTTTCCCAGGTTTGTAAATAATACACACCAAGAGCAAAGGATTGATGCACTATACATGCTTGCAGACAGACACACACACACATTCACTCACATACACACACAAATATTGCACCCTGTGGCAAAGGGCTGCCCTTTAATGAGGAACCAGACCACAAAACAGCAAACGTATGGTATGGTGGAAAACACTTTTCAAGCATACATACCCTTCTTCATTACTGATATGAACCTAAATGTTAAAGATCTGAATGCTTGTGCTTCATATAGACAAACAGACAGTGGCACCAGCTTTATGCACTATGGCTTTGGAAGTGAGAAAGGTCACGCAGCCACCAGGATCCTTTCTTTAGAGCAGTGACTTCTTTTGTTTTGTCATATTGATTGAAAAGAAAAAGGACCTGCTGTTGTGTTTCAGAGATTTTAGCGAGTTAAAAATATCACAACTATTAGGAAAAGCGCATTGAGCTTCAAGCGGTTATTCAGCTGTTGCCTAGCAACATCAGGAGCCACCAACAAGCGTGTCTCTCCCCGAGGCACCTTTTAAAGCGCCATGAGCGGGGTGGAGAAAATACCAAAAAACACAGAAGAGGTTCTTGGTGGAAACAGGGGCCAACGCTGAATTGCTCAATTCACTCACTGAGATTTATATGAATCCTCATTGTGTGAGTAAAGACAGAGGTTTAGGGGTCAAAAGACAGTGAGGTTTAGTAAGTGACCCCACATTTCTTGTGAAGAAATATTGCACTTACAATAAAACGATTACCTATATATTCCATGATAACGCAAAACCTTTCTCATTATGTCTTAAGTTGGTACGTTGAAAGAAATGACTATTTTTTTCATGATTTGATTTCTTCTTTTCTTATCTGTCTGAGTTTTACTGAGCAGTTGAATGTTTAGTGGGAGACACAATACAATGCACACATATGAAAAATGTTGATGCATTTAGTAATTCTTTTTTGACTTCAACTTTTAAACCTCACTAGAGCTTTAAACATGAAGTAAACTGACAATTAAATATACTTGTATTGCAAGCCGTTTGTGTTGTATGTTTGAAATGTTCACGTTTTGATGCAGGAAGACACTGAGCCTAGCTAACCCCTTCTCTGGCCGTTCACATTGCAGCAAGGGAAAAAAACAACAGGTTCCTTCAAGTGTACACAGTCATTAGCACGCACTATTTGTCTGGCTTACATAACCACAGTCGCGAACACATAAGGACTCACTCTCTACATGAAACCATGACACCATCAGACACACCCGTTCAAAAAACAAAACAAAACATGTTGACCATGAATTTGGGCACAGTATTATAGCTAACATACAAGAAGCAAATTACAAAAACTGCCAATATCATTTTCCACTTAATAGCCACAATAATAATAATTAAAAAAAAACAGCTACTGGTAATATGGGGAAAAAAACATGCTTCCTTAAAAAGATAGAGAAAAAAAAAACAAAAAAAAAAGATTGCCTTCAACTCTAGAAACCACTGGCATCAAGAATTTCGAATTATACAAATTACATATACAATTGCAAATGTGTAATAATAATAATAATAATAATAATAATAATAATAATAATCATCATCATCATAATAATAATATCGTAATGATAATAATAGATTTTACTTAAAACTTTACATACTGTATTTCCAGTGCAGTGTTTATATCACACAAGTGTGGATTCACAAGAGGACAAGAGGGTTGGTGTCACAAAAAAAATTGTGGGGATGGGGCAAGAGACCACGGGAAGAAGGAATCACACCAACTGCTGAAAACACCCCCACCCCCACCAATTTACCCAGTGTGCCGGACGGAAGAAGAGGAAGCCGGAGGGGGTGAAGGATGTTCATCTGTTGGATGTTCAGTTGTTGTTGTTGTTGTTGTTTAATGGTTGTCAGAAGATCTTGTGGAGCAGGTGACAGATGAAGGGCAGTAGTAGTAAAAGAAGAGATGCATGCTGGGGGATTGAGGCTGGGGGTCCAGTGAGGGAGGGTTTGAGAGGAGCCCTGTTCCCAAACTGACACTGGACTTGTTCTTTCATCCCTTCCTCCTCCTCCTCCTCCTCCTCTCTCTCTCCAGCAGAGCACTCCTGACAGACAAAGCTAATGCAACCCTGGGAGGGAAAACAAAAAAGCATCAAATAAATATATTTATGACAATGAAAATGCAACAAAGGTCAGTGCAGCCTATCTAGGAAACAGTTAGCCTGGCTTAATGTGGTTTAGAGGTGTTGGTAGATGTATTTTTTTTAGACTTAATCTAACTAATCGTCTTAATGATATGCTAAGCTAACAGCTCTGGCTTCATGGATACAAGAGTGGCAAAGACAAACTGAACACTTGCTCCTCGTCCCACTTGAAAGAGAAGGGTGAGGTGAGGGGGTTGCAATCTAGCACTAAGTCATACGCAGTGTTCCTTAAAGCAAGTGTGAAAAAAAATATATATATGTAATGAAAATGCAACAAAGAAGTTTGAGTTTCACAAAAATGTTTTTACACTTGGCTATGGTGCAAAAGTTCTCATAAGAACAAGGATTATTTTAATAAATGATAATATTGCTGGACCTGCTGCGTGTACTTCTAGGATGCTTGTATGTATATCAAGATATATAGCTACAGCAACAGCTTATTGCTGCCATAAAACAATAATAAATAAAAATGTAATAACTTCAATGACTTGAATAATTTATTGTGTGTGAATACTTCAACTTGAAGCAGAGTTTCTACACTTTCTTTGGACTCTTAGCAAAGCAAAGGCTGATGGAAACACTGATTTTCTAAAACATCCACAACCAACATTTCTGCCTGTCAATCTATTGTCCTCTCATTCTATCTCATATTTCTACTCCTGGTCATTTTCCTTAACTATCAAGTCAAGTCAAACATTTGTTGTATTAACCTGGCTACTTGAAGTGTTTCATTACCCAAAAATATACAGGTACTGTACAGTACAACTGCTGTATCTCATTTCTGAAGCAGCAGTTTGAAAAATATTAGAGGTACAATATGTAAGACATTTACTATATCAAATCATGAAATGAATATGCGGTGTCATCAGAGATTAAGGAAACACGCTCTACTGAAATACAAGGTTCTTGATAAATTATTATAGTCAGTGTGTTTTTTATTTTGAAATTTGCCTTCATGGACCGAGCCGCCTGTTTTTGTTTTATACCGTGTGTTTTGATCCGGCTTGATAACTACATGGCTCATGCCGAAGCTTCGTGTTGCCAGGTATACAGCCATGGAAGCAGATAAAGTGGATCAACAAAGTGAACGTTAGATTCTGCCTGACCTAAGAAGCTCCATGAGCAGACACGTGGTAAAACACAGTAAATATTGGGGATGATTTAAATGATAAAGACGTTTAGAGCCCAGAGTGTCTGTTTTTTTCAGTGGGTTTCCACCTAATTTCCTCTGTGAATCAAAAAATATCTCTCCAATCATCATCCCTCTCATGGACACTGTAAGATTGTGTTGTGACAGAGATCTTGACCTACAGTGCATCGTGGAAAGTGACAAAGACAGTGACTCTTAGGTGATTTTTCCATGTATAAATTCATCAATTATTTCCCTCATAAAGTTTCCAAAGACAGTACCTACAGCAACGCTGTGGGAAGTTATAAAGTCACTGATTTCAAGTATTGAAATCATGTCACGTAATTATCATCTGTAAAAAGTGGGACCTACTCGGCTCTTACTGCCAGAGAAGGAGGCTGCTTTCCCCAGTGGAAGTGAGCCGTAGAGTCCATTGGGAGGACGAGGGGGGAGACGACTCTCCAGTGTTTTGAATTTGAGTTGTGGTGATAAATCTTACATATTGTACCTTTAAACAGTAGAAACATACTCTGAGAGGAGGAACAGTTTCTGCTGTCACTTTTCTGCCAGTTGTCCCAGTGCTGTAGTCCATACCTCACTGGAGTGGCGCAGCTGGTGCGCCTGAGCAGTGGAAGTGGATGTTCTGCCACTTGCTGTCTCTGCGATGCCAGACGCGAGTTTCCTCTGACTGGCTGGACCGCGGTCGACCCTGGCCGTCAACATACTGAGTCAGGCGGATGTAAGCGATGCAGGCCGCGTCCTCACCTATCAGGTGGACGTGGGGGTTCAGGATGGTGGTGTGGATGGGCTTGCTGTTCTTTGCCAAAACTAAATAAAAGAAAAAGACAGGAATACAACTACTTATTAGTATTAGTATGTCTTTACTGTCTTTCATAGAACCAACATGTAAATTAAAGCATGTATGTATATTAATAAGAAAAGTGTTTAAAACTTTGCTGTGCACTTTAGTTCCATTTCTTCCATTTTTCACTTCACGCTTCCTGTTAAAACATTTATTAATGTGGTCTATTTCTACCTGAAAGCAGCAGCTTTGCTATGATATGATAACAGAAATACAGAAGATGAGCCAGAACTGCGACAGCATGAATTCAGAAGTTATTTGAAAAATGACAACAAATAGCAATACATCTTTAATCTTACGGTTCTCAAAGTAGAATCTGTGGAAATCCATCCCCTCTACCAGGTTGCCCAGTGCCTCTGGCTCAAATGAAGTCAGTCCAGGGTCGCAGATCTTACTGAAGAGGAAAGACTAGGACATGTTAGTGAAGCCAAACATTAATTTTACACTGAACACAAGCCGAACACAAAAAAACAAACAAAATCAGACTCACGCGTATGCTTCAAAGTCTCCATTGTTGATTGCCTCTATCAGCTGCTCAGTGATCTTGATAATTTCTTGTTTGCGTGCTGAAGAGGACAGTAGGAACAGAAGTTAATCAGAAGTAATTTAAACCACTGGTCAATTGTAAAGTAGTTAGATTTCATTCTAATTTATTATCGCAGCAACAGAGATGCTCACGCAAAGGCAGTTAGAACCCCAGTGCAATCATACTTACTGTACTAGGAATACTGTTGGAAATATATGCTTTGTCGTAAAATATCTTTAAATATGCTAAGCGTGGATTTAGTATAACAAACTGCAAGTTCATTCACTTTTGAATTTGTTTGGGAATGCATTTCTTATCAGACAGATATAATAAAAGATACATACACACACACACACACGGTCCAAAACAACTGACAAACACCCTGTAATATAAGCACGCACAAGGCTTCTACTCCTCCTCTCACCACAAGCAATGTCATCTAGTATTTAGAGGCATCAAAACTAGTTCAAAGCAACCAAACGATGCAAAAATCTGTCTGTAGTAAACAGTGCTCTCCATAGCAGACTTGAAGAAAAGGTTAATAATGCTCATAAGCAAATATCACACACATCCAGACAGTTTAATTTCAAACTTTACTGACAAAAGAGCAGTTTAACACAATGAACGTCACTCCATGTAACCCTGTCTACCAAAAAGCAGAACACACTGACTGTTAAATACACTCGCTCACACACAGGCCTGCACTGAAATCCCGAAATATCATTCCATTAATCCCCACGATTGGCTATCATGCGTGGGGTCGGTGTGGGTCATGCTCAGTACTCACACTGGGAGGAAGACAGGGAAGGGCTGGAGGGGGAGTGAGGGGGAGGTGGGGAAGTGGTGTGTGCAGGTGGAGGGTTCGGCCTGGCACTAGGTACAGGTGCCGGTGCAGCGTCACCCTCTGGTGCGGGGGCCGCCGGCACCCTGCGAACGCTGCTTACCAGGTCTGTGAGCCGAGACACTGAGTGCCATTCAGGCAGGATGGATGGGTGATGGTGGAGGAATGCAAAAGAACAGATTAGAAACAGTGAAGAGTGAAACAAAGAAAATAAATGAATGAAGAAATGAGGAAACCCCTTTAGAAATATGTGTATTTGTGCTCACGGACACTAGATGTCCTCAATATTGCTAATTAACAATTTTGCACATAAGATGATTTCATCTATACACATATATACCCACACATCGGCAAAGCCTTTGTGCTACATACTGCACAGTGCAGCATTACAAGAAGACTGAGGATTCAGCAGTCAAAAAGTTATGCTTTTATATGGGAGTTTCATAATCATAGTAGAATTTAAAAAATATTTAATATGACTCACTTTATTTGGTCTATATTGTGCTGATTAATGTATGTATCATACAAAGTGGAATTTAATTTAAGTCTGTCTATTTATACTTCACAATTTTTCTTTCTGTGTCTTTGACATTTATCCATAATGAAGTAACTAATGATGTAAATCTACATGTATAAAAAGAGGAAATAAATATTTTGTTTAATTTTTAAAAAATGCTCAGCAGTTTCCTGAATCAATGGGGCACTGTGGGTTTCAACAAATATAACTATATAGGAGTAAATAGTGTATTTGTTTGGGACTATTTTCAGCAGCGGAATAATACACATTTGGTGCACTATTAAGTATTTAAAGCAGCTGTGCATGTGGGGCTGACTCAAAAAAAAAAAAACCTTGAGTTCCCATATTCACTGTAACAAAGGAACATGTCACTCTCTGTAACAATGTGGCTTATTGTTCAGTAGCTCAGAAGAATAAACAAGACATTTGATCCATAAGTAAATTGAGATAAGAGAGTGGTTTACTGCTTGTGCAACTTAGAAATAAGCTGTTTAACTCTTTTCCCTTCCTTTCCCAAAATGACAAATAAAATACACCTTTTCTTGCATCATCTTGTGACGGGATCAGAAGAACCGATTAAAGTCTCATGGCCAGTGGTTGTCTACTGTACACTCCCTGTTCTTGCTCTTTTTTTACTTACTCTGCATGGGGACAACAGGGGTGTGTGGAGGGGAGGGGGCTGAGAGGGCAGCGGGAGGTGGAGTGCTGGATCTCCCTTCCCCGTCAGCTATGGGCCCTGAACCCCTACGCACTGAGCCCAGCAGATCAGCAAACTTTGTGGCAGCTAAGTTCAGGAGGAAGGAACATGGGAGACAGTGTGCATGAATGGATGGTTGTGGCCATTCAGATAAACAAACATTGTCTTGGAGAGCACTAAAACAAGCAGGGCATCCAGACCAATGTGAAAAAGGTGAAATGTATTAAACAAAAACAGTGATGAAGTCTCATTTACTGTAAAATCAGGGTACTGGATGTATTATTAGAGCTCTCCAAGATAAAGTCTAACTCAAAGACAGTGGCGTTAACATAAAAAAATACCATTCATGCTCAGAAATGTCTGAAAAACAATGTTAAGACACAGATTGTCATGGAGCAGTATTGTGTAGCTATTCCACATTTATCCATGAGATGGAGACGAGGAGTTATTCATGTGCAATGGGCATCACAGGGAGGATGGGATAGTAGAGGAGTAGAAATACTACAAAGCATCTCGCTGTTTTTCAGAAGGGCTTGTTTTTTTGCCTAGTTATGTTATTAGATTTCAAAATGTCAGATGTAGGAACGGTGCTGACTAAGAAGACGAATGAGGGAATGAGGCACAGTGTGAGTCAGGGTACTTTAGGGATTTAGTGGTGCTAAACGGCAGCAGATGTAAGCTTTTAATACATACAGGGATGCTGAATAGAATACACATAAGGTAGGATTAAGTCAAGGTGAATGTATAGTAGAGCACATGAATGTGTGTATGTATAACGGACTGCATTTGCTGGGCCATGCTGACTTACAGTACACAGCAGCTGAGGAGCCCTGAGAGCTATCAGGCTGGGAGCTTGTGCTGGACTGCGCCTTAAGCGAGCTGTTGTCTAAGCTCTTTCCTGATAACATGCACACACATACAGAATTAGAGCAAACACACACACACATGTTTGCAAAGAGAGATGACAATCAGTCGTACATATTGAAGGCAAAAACACAAAAGAAGTGTCACAGTGAAGAATGATAGGAAGGGCAAAGTAAGATGACGTGGTTAGGGCAGATAAATACAAAATGATAAAGCCAGTGGACCTTTTCACGCTCTGAGAAATTGCAGCTACTTTTCTGAAGACTTCAGATGTCAATGAAACAGAACAAAAAAATCCTCATTATTCAAGTTAATGACTCCATTACAGCAGGATTTACAACTATAGCTGCGGCTGCAAGTGAGGTTCTGCTGAGACTTTAATGGGAGTCTTGCCAGTGAGCAGAGGATGGATGATGACAATGGTGATGGCCAAGATAATGAGAGAGAGCTGGATGTTACTCATTATTGCTCGTCTGTTTAATCAGCCGGCACAGAGGGGGAAACGCAACACATGAACACTCATTGAGAATTAGAAGGAAAGAAAGCATCCCTCCAGGAGAAAATAGATGGCACAGAACTGGCAGGAGAGAAGACAAAAAAACAAAAAAAAAGCAAACAAACAGGGGATTCCTGCCACAGTTATTAGAGGTATGGCAGCAACTACGATCAAATGTAATTCACAGACCAACACAAACAATCCTCAACATGGAGAAACCAAACATAATCAATGGTATCCAATTACAGTAGCGCCACGCTATTTAACAGGTGATCCCTCAGAAATGCAGTTCAGAAACATGCTGGCAATTAGCACGTAATTCCACAGATGTCACTAAAAGACAACTACAGGATTAGCAATTTAACAGCAAGTAAATCTATAAATCATAACTGATGTAAAAAAAAATTATCACCTATACAAAAAAACTGTAGATTAAGGACTCTAAACTCACAGACTTTAGAAAACATGTCTGTAACATGTACAACAACTATATAAGTACAGAAGAGTAACAGAAAAGATATGTGTTGACATGCTCCAAACTCCAGCACAGGTGTTGTGTTACAAACCAGCTGTCGAGCGCTCAATGACCTGACAAGATCCTACCAAGGCCAACATGACACAAACTATTCCACCCAAACACGACTCCCCTTCCTCTCGCACTCACCTGGCTCTTGTAGTTTTCTCTGGCGCTAACCGTGCTATCCTCTGGTTCGTATCTTAAGAGCCTTAAAACTGCTGCGGGAGACTAGTGCGATCTAAGGGTGGCGCTAGCAGAGCGGTGTGTTTTTAACGCCTCTCTGTCTCAATTTCATGTCACCGGGGCTAAATTTAGTCACCTCCCCCTTTAGCCCCGACCCCCCCTCTCAAGGTGCCCTTGGACCTCTCCACTCTGGACAGTGGGGTGGGGTAGTGGGGCTCCAATTTGGGACCTTGGACGGGAAGGCAATGGGTAGGAGGAGGATCCCTTTCAGTGTGTGTACAGGAAAAGTACAGTATGGTACAGTAGAGCCTGTGGGTATAAAGGATTTTCAGGGGATGTAATGCTCCTACGTACAAAGGTAATTTTAGTAACACACATTTTTTAAATCATATTCTCAGGCAAAGGGAATATTAGCTGACATGGAATTAATGAGGTTGTGCAAAACCTTCAAGTAACATATAACAAAAACAATTTAGAGAAGATGAGAAGGTTATAACAGGGGGCAACATGACAACATCCCCTTTCTGCAAATCACTGACTGAACCACTGATTTTTTATTTTTTAACTTTGCTTCATTAACTTGCTGGTAAGCTACCTAATGAAGCCAAAGGTTAGATGTTTCAAAAGTTAGATCCCAAGAGGCTGGCGCTAAAGATAGTTAACAGCATCACACTGGTCAAAACTGTTAAACAAGTCTTATCAAGCTGTTCATGCTGTTCTGTTTTCTCTTGAACATTAAAGAAATGTCTGACACTGATTGACACCACTGTTCTTCCAAATACAAGGATCTCCTTTTCTTGCCTAGTCATCACACTTTGTGTCCAGCAAATACATGACAACACATGGTGCTAAGGCTGAAGGTAATGTAATCCATTTATCCTTTATACTGTTATTGGGTCAAATATTTGTGCAGTTGGAACTGTTTCTACTAAAGTCACACATTTACTGAAGTTGTGTCCTTGAGTGCAGTTAACATCAAAATCTAATATGTGTACTAACTACGTGTGTACTTTTTGGAAACATGGACACTGCAATCTAAATTTTTAACATGTACAATCTACTTAATTTCAAGTTTTTCTCCTCGAAACACAACATAGTTTGAACCTCAGTGTCTTACTTACTTTTAATCTGGCAGATTTTAAAGGAACTACTCTTTCATTTATGGAGATATTTAAACTAGAATTTCTAATTTTACAGATCAAACAATAAGCATTAATACCAGTAAAATACTTCCACACCTCTCCAACACTGGTACATTTTTCTTACAGACCTGCATGATGGCTCTGCCATGGTTGCTAGGGAATTTGTGACATAGCAGCAAAGCCTCTACAGGGAGGAGGACGAGGAGAAGGAGGAGATGGAAGTGCACATGCTGTTCTGTATGCCTGGCACCAAAATGATACATTCATGACCCGATTTAGACGCATTGTACTCTGCTTGAATGTGGAGAACAGAGGTGTTTGAGTGTGTTGCCATAGATAAGCACGGGCAGAACCCATTAATTCACACACACACACATAAATAACACAATCACCCAAACATACAGTAGTCAGTCTTAAACAGTTGACAAAAAAGCCTAAACATGAAAGCAAAGTTAGATAGTGCAGATATGACTTATATGTGCTACTAAGACAGCATTTCATTATTCTAGCCACAAGCAACACACACACACACATACACACCTAACACATGCTCACAACACAAGCACACAACTCTGCAAGCTGACACCCAACACAGGCATGTTGGTATTTCAGAGGTGTGTGTGTGTTTCTCTGTATTAATATTTCAGCCAAACGCCAACACTTTGGAGAAAGCCAAACCACACTACAGCATTACAAGGCCTCTTACATTTCTCAGCCCCCCTCTCACCTACCAGGTGCACACACACATACACACAAAAAAACCTCTTCAGATTTTGTTGAAAAAAACAGCAGAAGGAAGCAATACAGCCAGGCTCCATGAGGGGTCAGTAAGAGGTCAGCTATCAGCTGGTTGACAACCTCATGACAATGTTAGAGTCACATATACACAATCCATACCACACATGAAATGCACATTATTTTACATTTACATGTGGCGTTGACATTAAAAATATCTTCTTTTGGTGTTAACACATTAACTGAATTAAAAAAAAAAAAGAATCCATTAAGCCATTTTGTTCCACATGATACCTGAATCACGATAACACAAACGTTCGCTCTGTCAGAAAATAAAACACATCTCAGTGAGAGAGAAAGAAAATTATCCAATAAACCGCCACAAGGACAGAGCCAGTCGCAAGAGAGAGTTTCAGCAGTTGGCATCAAACTGCATTACCACCCTGAGGTTTGTGATTTTGCTGTCTAATAAACAAGAAGCCCATGCAAAGCAGAGCACCAGCTGTTAGAGGCTTTCTGTAGACTCTCTGGATTGTCAGAACATTTAGCTGTAATGTTTTTAAAAAAAATATGTGCCCAATTTCATAAAAACATGTCAGTAACAAATAATGAACTTTAATTGTTAAAAGAATTAAAAAATCTTCCCACGTATACTTTAAGCTTGCCACAATTCACCATTACAAGCTGAAAACTTAACAAGCCCAGCTGAAAGGTAATCTCCTCTACATTCTGGTTAAGTGAGTTATCTGACGATTGTCATACACTGACTGGCTCCAGTGAAAAAAAAACAATTACATCAATACAGTAGAAATATCAAGAGATGATCCAAAATTTGTCAAGTTCCCAGAAGTATTCTGGCCTTTCATTTGCAGCAAACAGTTCAGTACTCGACTCTTTTGAGCTTCAGAATTTGTCGTTATGTTTTGTGTCTTTGCAGTCTCACCTTTAACATCTTCATCCTCCACAGTGGTGTTGCTGCTGTCTGATGATTCCTAGAGATCAGAGATAGACAGTCAGAGATAGGCAGTGCACACGTTTGTGTTGAATGCACATGAGGACACACATCCCATGAGTGGTATTTGTTTTACATAACCAGAACACAAGCCAGCAGGAGGTATATTACAATGTTGCCATGTCAAGTCTTCACAAAACAAAAACTGATTACAGAGCAGCAAATATATCTAGGCCAATTAATGCAGATTCAATTATATATTATAAACATATGCCAAACAAAGACCAAATCCCAATATTGTTCAATGTTGTTAATGTGTTAAGTATCATAACCATCCAACCTTTGCAAATAAAAAGTCAATCCATGCCAGCCTAATAGACTAATCTGCCAGTGTATGACTTTTTAAACTTCTTTACTCTTCATCTCCCTCTCCCTCATCCTCAGTATGTGTGTATGTGTGTCACACCATGTGGACAAGTGACGTCTTTTCTCCACAGGGTGCTCTTGTCTCTTGCTGAAACTGACAGAAACTCAATGGGATACGCTCCATCCATCTATTTCTTCTACTTCCATCTAATATGGATCTCAAAGTCCAATTAGTTGTCCTCTTAAGCAAAGCTTTAGATCGCACAATCTATCCATCTACCTTTCTGTCTGACTGGCTGTCATTCTCCTCGGTCTTTTTCACCAGAGGAGAACTTAGCTTTCTGATTTCCAATTAGCAGATGAATTCCCCCTACATGCAGAGAGTTGAGAGACTCAGTGACCTCATTAGAAGCGCACACATGCACGAACATAATCATGAGCACAAAGCACAAAAGTGGTTTCATAACCTCCTAAAGAGCAGCTGGTGACCTGAAGAGAGGAACGAGTGAAGAAGTTTATGTGTGTGTGACAAAGAGAATTGTGGCAAGCATCCTCGTATATTGGAAATATCACTAAAAGTGTGATCACACCTACAGTTTGTTTGTTTGGTCTGAATCATGAAGAGGTTTTATTTGCGGCATTTTGCATCTTATTCCTTTTGTTTCATCCTGCCACATGACAGGCAAGCGAAGGCTTGTAAAAAATGACCCACATAAATATGATACACTTATTTGTCCACGTTACCTCACTGGTGTTTATACTAAATACATTTCTCAGTCTATATATTAAGCCATACAGTCTTGACACTATTCTACGTTTGCGCTACTATTCTGCAATGCCAGGATGTCCAGTCACATACCATTACTTAACTCATTAAACCTTGTGTTTTGGGTCATGTCCTGAACAAAATTGACATTATTATGGGCTCACAAAGGTTAAAATTAATCTGTCTCACATGCCCATATGGACCAAACTAAGTGAGCAAATGGATATCAAATAAACTGCTTTAACCCAGGACTCTGTGCGGACTGTCAGAGACTTGCTGTTGTTCACAATCTGATGACATAACAACCATGATGCATTTCTGTCTGTGAGGTTTGCCCAAAATATAAGACAAAGGTCACTCTGTTGTGATGCAAAACCTGAATGTGGCTTTGGAAAGTTATGTTCCCGGTTGAGTTGTGCGCATTACAACTCAGCAGAAACAACTTGAGCTAACATAGTAGCGCACACACACACGCACACCCACAGAGGCATAATAAATGCTCAGTCATACCTATGAGGAAGGGATCTTACTGCAAAGTCATGCAGGTTCATGCACAACCTCTAAACACAGACACATTCGCACTAACTGTAGACACCACATCACTACATTTATAAGGGATAATAGGTGATAGGGCAGAAAGACCAAAAATCTGTGACAATAATAAATATATAATATCTTTACACTACAATATATCAGAGCGCAGATCTAGATTCTATCATCTGGTAAAAGATGTTGTTTTTACATGTTACATAAAATCATTAGTGATACTGCTCATTATGCTGCACAACGCCTTGTTTGAACAAAGAACACAGAACAATGGCAAGACAAGAAAGAAGCATCTCAAATATGAGACCCAAACCTCTGAGTCTATTATTTTTGTTCATTTATTATTCTGGTGATATCACTGCTGATGCCATGTTTAAGAAAAGAGAGGTACTGTTGTAATTACCCAAATTCCCTAATTATATACACTTGTTCATGTACACTGATGGGGATTTTAATTAGCAACATTCACTGTCCCATCCACCCCTTGTTTCCTGAGGCATGAGGCATGATAAAAAGAAGGATCAAAGGATAAGAGAAGATGACGAAGAAGAGGAGAATGACAAAGAGGATAAAGAATAGTTCAGGACTGGGGAATGATGTATACCTTCATCCCGTCCACTGGATTATGGATGACGGTTGTCTGAGGTTCCTGGAGGAAGAGGAGGAGGAGGAGGAAGAAGAGGAGGAGGAGGGGAGATGGAGGAACATGGAATACACAAGAGAAAGGAAAGAAAGGGGGAGAGAGAGGGAAGGAAGGAAAAAAAAAGATTGTGACATAAAAGTAGATAGAGATGGACAAAGTGTAAAGGAAAAAAAAGGGATATGAAAGTTGGATGAAGAGAAAGTGCTTGTTAAAGTTGACAAAGGAGACGGGGAAGAATCCTCCAAAATGAAGTGAGTGGGTGGATGAGCTGAAAACCGTAATTTGGAGTTCTGTTCTCTGTACATGTGGCACACACACGCACGCCAACATCAGACAGCACTGAAACTTAGGGTGAAGTGTCTGTCATGAACACACCAGTACCCACACCAATTCTCTCTCTCTCTCACACACACACACACACACACACACAGATAAAGTCAGTACAGTCCCTAAGAAAAGGGACAACATGAAGTTTCCCTCAGACTTTACTGAACACGGGTGCTCTTTGTTTCTGCACTGCCCTGCTGTGCATGCATAATTCTAAATTTACTCCGATGCCCTTACATGTTGCAAATATGTACGGAAACAAGGAAATTGCATATAACAATTAAGAGAAAATCAGCCAGCTCATACCTACAATACATAAACAAGAGTCACAACATTTTACAAGGCAGTGGCAAACCCAGCCAAAAGACTAAGTTGCCCCACAAGATGAAAAGATGAAAACATTTGGTTCCTTCACACTCATCTCAACAGAAACAATGAACACTGCCAGGCAGATATTGGGATCATATCTGGCTGCACTCTCTAAAAGAAATTCAATCTGAAATCAGTTACTCCACAAGATTAGATGTACAGTATAACTTTTCACTTTTTTATTTCTTCTGCTTCCAACCCCAAACTTTATTCCTGCTAAAAATAATCTATCACTTCCACTTAGAACACAGTAAGTTACAGCATCTTATATTACAATTTCTGTTCTATTTTTACCCCAATAAGTGGCTCCTTTCAAACACTGGTACTCCACCTTTATGACTTACAAACCCAGCAGCATTACATGCTTGTCTCCCTAAACAGCTGATGGTTGCTGATCAGAATGGATCTTTTATACATATGTCCACAGTCTGCTAAGAAACTGTAATGTGTCATTTGGTGTACAGTAAATCAGAACCCACCATCACCTGCACCCTCATATTCTCTGCAGCATCCGCCCCCCACCCAACCCACCCCCTGGAAGTGACACCCCTGTAATGGCCAATCATCAGCTTTCTCCCTGGTGATGATGGTGGTGTTGTCAGGGCAACTGTCACCCAAGGCAACAAGCACTGGTGGCAACTTGGGAGATGACGGTGAGTGAGAACAAAGTACTTGGGGTTTGTAGATTAGAAGGTGGGGGCGAGCACTGATGGCATCATATTATCAGATGGGGAAGAGTTTGAGTGTTACACATGGACTGGACTGGACTTACGTTACGACTGCTGCTCTTACTAGGACGGTCTAGTAGTGCAGCTAAGTTACATTATTTCATTTATAAGATATATAAATAGAGCCAAGCCAAATATAAATGAGTGGAGTGTCTCTCCATGGCTCCGCAGCTCTGTACTGAAGGAGTGAACATACCAATTGGCTAAACAGTAACTTGCTCAAATCCCTAGCAACGGCATGGAGACCCCCCCACCCTCACTCTCTTTCAGAAAAAAACTCTTCTGCTCTGTGGTTGTGCCCACACTTCCATTCACTCTTTCTCTTTCTTAAGCACATGAACGTACATTGCCCTATCAAGTGCTGCTGCAGAGAGTATGCCTGCACATGTGCAGAGTGGACTGAGGCTTAGGCTAATATCAGATGCATGGCCACATAAAAAACAGAGACACACTTACTAAAGCTGAAATCATAAAAATATGCTCATGTGGCAGCACCTGTTGCTCCATCGGTGTGTATGGCAGTGTGCTCTGCATTTTGTCTTCCCTAACAAAGGTACTGAAAGCAGGGGGCTGGTTCTTAACACTGTGTCAAGCCGAGGCTAGGTTTCTGCTGGTGATACACACCATCAACACTGTAACCACTGGGTTATTGTGACTCACTGACCAACAGCCTTGACATGATGTATTATCATTACATGCTTAGATGGAGCTTTGTATAGCCAGTGTGACCAAGCTATATTTAGTTTGCACCAGTTCCAAGGAGCAAACCCAAACTTGCCCAAGTCCTCAGCTGTGTTACATGTCTAAGCTGGTGAGATCATTAGTGTGGCATCTCAGACTTGGTTGCCAGTGATTTATGGCCCCTGGCCTGGGCATATAAATGACATGATATAATGCACCTCTTCTGGCTAAATAATGTGCGGTAGGAAATAGTGTCAGAAACATTACGCTCTAACATACTTGCAAATGTACCTCACTGCTGGAAAACAACTAAAATAATTGCATGATTAATGTGAACCATATGCACAGAGGGGATTTCACAAGGAAATTGGGTCATTAGAATAACATGATGCTAGTGTGTAGAAAAAAAATTCTGATGTTAACAAATGTCCCTGCATGTCTGATAGCTATGTAGTTATCCCATGATGTCTATAGACAAATGTACATGGCTTAGATGTCCGACCATGCAGGCTTTTACAGGTTGATCCTACTCTTACTTTGTAAAGCAGTTGGACTGGAAACCACAAGCCTTTGCAAAAGTGTCAGCATTAATATAAATTTAATATACATTTTATAACTAGAAATGATGATTGTAAACATAAAAAAAAAATTCTACACACAGATTACAAGAAAACAACTTAGAAATATCCCCTGGAGGCCTGAAGCCAAGTAAAAGTATAAAAGTGGTTTGTGACCATGTGCCAGAAGATCTAATAGATGTAGGTTTCACTGATTTTACCACCCATCAAGAGAAGAGAAGAAATTACTCTCTGAAATAAGCTGGTGTGTTATCTGGCTGGAAGGACAATCTGTAGACAATCTGAACTGTGATGCTCACACAGCAGGGAACCGCTTCGCTATAGAGGCACAGATAGGAAGGAGGGGGTAAATTGCAGTGACAGCTCTAGCAGGCATTCGCTGTCTGTTCCTCTTTGGCAAACTTTCACGGACAGAGAAAATGACATGGCACCACAATATCAACCTGAGTGCAAGTCACATAGCATTCACACCTTCCATGGGAAAATGTTTCCTGACACCTCCTCCTGTTTTAAGACCTTTCCAGATGATGTGGCCATTGCAGCGGCTCGGCAAAGATCAACCACAATCCACAAGACACACAAAGAGGATTAACAGACAAAGGTGAAGGACTAGGGGAGTCGGGTAGGGTGAAGGTAGGGGTCTTGAAGGACAGACAGGAGGTGGGATAGACTGACACGCACACACAGCTGAAGGTGTGGCTTAGGAGGTAAATACCAGAGCAGGTGAAGGGATGTTTCCTTTGGGGCTGGTGACTATGCTGTTTTTGGTGCTGTTTGTCTGGGGCTGTGCAGGAAAGGAGAGGAAAGGGAGGAGACACAACAAAAGTGTTAACAACAGCTCGACGTGACTTTGCGAGGGTGTCCATGCACGTGTATGTGCTCTCTTAAATATAAGTGTGTGTATTCCTATAACAGCGAGAACTGTTTCACCTTGGTGTTTGGTTAATTATCACATCTTTTCAGTTAGAATAAAAAAAAAAAATGAAAGGAGGTTATTTTAGGTTTAGGCTAAAAATAACTACATTTAATAACACTTCCATGTCTTATCATAACTGTCCAGGTTGCAGTTTTCTTTATTCTCTTTAGATTAAACTACTGTCAAAAAAAAAAAAAAAAACTTCTACTGTGATAAATGATGAATGACCTTCTTAAAAGAAATTAAAACATCAGCATGGTTTAGGGTTTGGTTTAGTGTTTGCAATAGGTGTGTAATTTAAAATGACCAAATTCTATTTAAAACCGAACTGAAGGTCCCCACAGGCACAGCAAGATGACCACTGTTTTCTGTGTAGCCGGGGAGTCCGGTAGACGGGTTGAAAGGGTTGCCTAAAATATTCGTTCACAAGACTGATCTGTAATTCTGACAGGTGACATGAGGGGGCGGGTGTCAGTGTATGACATCATGTTGTCACTGGCGACTTCCGCTGCCAAAGAGCCCACATCGCAACAATTCAACCATGCTGTTTGGCCGTAATGAATCACCTTTAGAAGCCATGATCAAATGCTCCTTTGAAGACTGCACATCAAAGAGGGGCCAGTCCTTTATAGCTTAGTTCAATCATAATGACATTTGCATTAAATCTACATTACATTATTTGTAATATTGTTTCGAAAACTTGAAATAGCTAAATGAGTCCTGGATGCGGATGTGAATCACTAGAGTGACTCACTCGAAGAAGTCAGCCACTATTACATAAAACACATTGAAGCACTTTCTGCTAGTCAGTGACAGAGCTCATGGATAATTTGTAATGTAATTACGCCTTCAAATGGTGTGAATGTTAAAAGGGGAAAGAAATCTTTCGAAGAGAGAGAACTGTCTTGTATCACAGGTTCTACATGAATTTGAATGAAAAGAAAGTACGATTTAAAAAAGACCAGAAGATGAAATAAATAGTAAGAAAAATAAAGTAGTGTGTATGTGTATGGGTGCATATGTTGACCATAATATGAAATGTGTAAGCCACTGGACTTACTCAAGAGAGGAGAGGAGAGGAGAGGAGAGGAGGAGAGGAGGAGAGCTTATAGAGCAGCACACACAAGTACAAACACAGAACACAATGCATACACACATAAAGTAGCCATAAAAAAATTAAAGCTGGTTTAAGATGACAATAAGCTGACATACTGTATAGACTTTTCACTCACACATGTGCACGTCGAAACAAACACTGACGCACACATACATTAAACCCAACCGACGCTCCAGCAATCACTCTGCTGCCTCTGCAGAGCAGGAAATGTATTCCTCACCAAAGTAATGGTTAGAGGGCAAGAAGGCTTACTCAAAGCTTGTTTGCATCAACTCAGCATTTGCGTCATGAATGTCTGTGGGCTGAAATCCCCTTGTATTCCTGGATGGCAGTTAAAAAACTGGCATGATGACACCAGTTCTCCAGTGGTGCAGACAACTGTAGTCCAGAGCTAAACGCCAAAAGCCTCAACACAGTTATACAATTCAGTGTGTACAGCAGAGGATATATGTCGAGAAGAGATCACACATCTTTACCCAATCAATACCGCTTAATGATGTTACCAAGAACAGAGAGAGTGGGTAAAGGTTTTCACAGGTGGGCAAGGAGGAAGAGGTGCAGAAGGGTTGATGGGTATGTAAAAAAAAGTGACATGACAGGGAAACGAAGGTGCCTGAAGGCAAAAACAAGGGGTCAAATTCCTTTCCAATTCACTTACCTGGAATAAAAAAAAAGGTCAGGTGCTGTATTCAGTGCTAAGAGGTGGTACCGGGACCAATTATGTCCCCACCTACTTTTATTTTTCCTTTTTGTTTTGAAGTACATGCATGACAGAAGAGTTGTATCAAAACTACAAGCACAAGGGCTGCCTCTATTTCTAAAAGCGTACCCCTGACAGATCTGGAGCAGCATCCCTGGAGTAACTCTGATGGAACTAAAACATCCTGCTTCCATTACGTTCTCAGAATAATGTCAGGGGTAGCCTTACTGTGCAAGGGACAAGGCTGTGACTTCTGCCTGGCATTGAAGTTTGACTTTCTCTCTGTATTTATTCTTTATCCATCGCTGCTCATGTTAACTTCTAAGTTTCGGTAATTTCTAACATAGTGCTGCGGAGTTGCCAAAGATTCACTCCCTGTACAGGTGAGCATTAGTCCCATGAAATGCCTGCATGACACCTGAGCTGACTGATTAATACTTCAATGGAGAAAAGGCAGGGCGAAAGTGGATAAAACAAACACAGGAGATAACAAGTGAGCAAAAAAAAAGGAATGACTGGGCAAATGCATAAATAGCATGCTCACCATATACTGGACAGTAGAGCTGGACTTGCGTTTCTGTCCTCAGGCGATTGATGGATGCATTAATTGATGAATGGGCAGATGAATGGATGGATGGTAGAAGAAGGAGGAAAAAGATAAAATAACCAATGACAAAAAGTTAATGTACTGGTACAACGTATACGAGAAAATCTGTCACTCTAAACCAAAACTTGATTTTGATGGTATTGCAGCTTTCAATCCTTGATAAGGAAAGGGTCAGACTTTTCCAGGCAGCATGGACAAAGCAGAAGAAGGAATGTTTCCAAGGAGGCGCAAGTAAACAAGAAGGTGCTGAAGATGAAGTCATCAGGACATAAGGAAGAATCAGAAGAATCGTGCAGGCAGCAAAACCATGACCCACTGTTCTTCTGTCAGAGAACAATTGGGGCAACAAGGAGCAAGACAAAGGCATAAAAGATTCTGTCTGAATACAAAAGCCTCTGCCCAGAATTCACTTTAAATTTAAAATCGCAAATCAAAAAAGTTATTACATGTAGCATTAATTATTAGCCAGATAAAAAGGCTAAAAAGACACAATGTGTGTTATAAATATAACAACACTGCATAAAACACCGATTGGAGTGGCTTTCATGAGAAGTAGCTGGCAGCATGCGAGGCTGACAGTGGTTTGTAGTTGAGAGACAGCGTGTGTGAGCTCAGCAGGTGCTACAGCTGAAAAACGTCAGGTGCCGTTACACATTGATGAACCAGCAGGAGAAGAAGGAGAGGCCGAGGAGAGGAGATCAGAGTCGCCAAAGAGAACAAAAAGGGCATGTGGAGGGAAGAAACAGAGGAGAAACAAGAGAAGAGGGAGAGAAGGAGGAGACCAGGGACGGCAGCGAGCGAAGAAGGCGCTTTCAGAAATGGTTTGGGGCGAGTGTGCGGGGAGCCTGTTGCTAGGCAATGAGTGCACCGCAGTGGAAGTAAGCGTCTATTTCTGTCGTCTGAGTTTCCAGGGTCCAGACTGGCAGCTATTCCTGGAACCGGAGTCACATTCCCTGCTGAACCAACTGAGCAGGGAGAAAGAGGAGGGGGCCCATGTGCACGCACGCACGCACACACACACACACACCCTGCTGCACATGCACACAAGCACACCGCAGATGTGGACACCTACACACTCTGGATGTGCAGGCATCCTCACAACCGCAATTACGCTTTCATTCTCTTTTCAAACTGACAAAACAGATGTGACGTATACACACGCACGCTCACAATTATGTACACACAAAAACACACCTGAACGTGCAAAGCTCTGATGAACATAATGAACAATGCTAAGAAGCAAACGCATCAGTTTGCATGTACACCATGTTCTACGCTTTGTCACACACTATCATGCATAAACACATTGGTGGAAGCTGTGTGTGGGATGTGTTACTGCAAGTGCGTGTGTGTGTGTGTGCGAGCGTGGGATGGTGAGAGATCTTCATTAAAGGATGAACAGGAATGTGGGGTTAAAGACCAGATGGGGTGAGCAGGAAAAGGAAGCACTGAAAGAGGAGGAAGAGACAGAAATGGAGAGATGAGAAGCAGGAGGAAGTGATGAAAAAATGAATAAGGAGGGCTGACAGATGGTTACATTTAATAATGGAGATGGAGAGGTGGCAATGAGCTGAATAATACCAAAACAAAATAAAGGGTGCTTTTAGAGGGGTGTGCTACTTAAGGCCTGTGCTCTGATAAGCCACACAGATGCACATACACATACATATACACAGACACATGCTGGCTGTGGCCTTTTAGAAAAATAAATCTCAATATCTCTGCTTTACACAGCCATATATGTGTGCCAAACTCAACAGAAAAATCAGCAGCTCCACATATATCACAAGAACTAACACATCCAACGAGAGTATGACGTACACAACATGAACGAGACAAAAAAAAAAAAAAAAAAAAAAAAAAAAAAGCTACAGCAGGCAGAAGTGAGATTCACCAGATTAGGAAAGAAGTAAATAGCTAAGAAGAGAAAAACAGCAAAGAAGAAAAAGAGGCAGAGTTTATAGCTCTGGAAAAAGTAAGCAAAGGGTAGTCCTGTGATGATCCTTACCTTGACATCTGCCTTTTTGTTGAGCAAGGTCTTAGCTGCTGCAATGACAAACACAGGAGAAAATAACCTGTCAGAGGTAAGGCCAAGCAGAGAAGTTAAGCAACAATAATTTTTTTTCACTGAATCACAGTAACTGCTACATCTTTAACCTAAAGTTAAGATATTATGTTCTTTTAACTTCATAAAAATGCTCTTTATTGACCTCTGTAGTCACCTTAGGCTGAAAGTTTTGGATAAAGTGCTTAAACTTAAATTGTGTTTCACAAATGCACTGTGACTCACCATGTCTGGTCTCCAAAAACAACATGTTGTATAAAATCTCACAAATAATATGCTTGGTGACAGACAGGTTGTACGACCAAATAATGATGGAAAAGTTTGGTGCTCATGTGTGTTGTAATCCACAAATACATCCTTTTTTTTTCTAGTGATGTTGTGCAGCCAAGATGTCTTCTAAAAATGAACGTGTGCCAGAAATCAACGCAGACGTTTGTGTGTATCGAGCTCATTATGCAACCACACGATCTGTCAGCTAAATAGGTGCATTAGAGTGATGTTAGGGCTTTTATAGATCTAGCAGGATACCATTCGGGTCCCACGCTCTTCAATGCTAAAGACCAAAAATGGACTTGGAATTATTCCAGTGTTGCTTTTGAACTCAATATCCATTACCATATTTACTTTCCCTGTCGATCTTGAGAATAGCTACACAGGTCTAGGGTCACAACCCAGTGCTTTGTTTTTTCAAATACATTGTTGTCAGTGAAATAACATTTATTGGTACATGTCAGTTCTTGTGCCACAGTCCCTTCATGGCTACAAGGAAAAAGCCCATCAGTAAGCCCTGCCTTAAAGTACTCTGTGGGGGCCTTAAGGAGGATTAGTCTTCAGTCTGCTCTCTAATGAAGGGTAATGTGGAAGGAGGCTAGAAGAGGAAGAATGATATTGTAGACGCAGGTCTCTGATGAGCATAATACCCATAATCTCTTACAATAGTGGAAACTGTATGTAGACAACAGTAGACAGTCCACAGGAGCATTCACTGCACTGCTAAAGCACGGAGAGCAAGGTGGTCCGATTGCATCAGATAGATTCACCCAGAGGGGTGCCAAAATAAGAGCCAAACTCTCTGTGATGTTGTGCTGGTGGAGGCTGTGGGTGTGTCTACAGTAGGCAGAAGATTAACACTCACAAGACACCAGATGTCGAGGTGATTAGATGAGCAAATGTTTATAATTTCACTGCTTAAAGGTTGTCAACAATGCACTAGGAGACTTGTTGGTACTGTACAACTCCAACCCAGGACACAGACATACAGGAAAAGGCCTCAGGCAGACAGGAAGTGGTGAGCTTTACATTTCCAATTATCTGCTTGGCTACTATACATGTCCAACAGCTAAAATCTATATTTTGATTCTCTGTGGCTGTGTCTCTAATGGTTAATGGTTCAACATTTTCTTTATCAGCAAAATAAAAGAAACTCATCTTCTTCATGTCTGAGCTAAATAAAAGACATAGGCATCCTAGCCATAACTTGGGATTTGATTTTCCAAGTATTTTGATTCCAATAATTAGACAGAATTGTAATTTGTAAATTCAGATTTTTCTTCGGTAAAAGTTTAAAAGTGATTTTTGTGACAAAAAAAGGCAAAATAAAAGCAGTATAAGAACCACGGTAAGGTTAGATTAGATCTATATGGTAAGAAATTCCTCTGATTCGTTCTCTATAGTTTCTATGAGTATGGCTACATTACAAAGAATACACAAGCAAACTTAATATGGGTCCAAGACATTATCCTTACTGGGACTTTTTAAAGGGGCTGAGTGCAATTTGAAGTATAATCGAATGCAATCACATCAGCAGCTAGCCATGTTACATAAAACATTATTTCTGGTGGTCTGTTAATTTTGTCTTTCCTTCATTCTTTCTCTCTCTGTCTTTCCTCTCTCTCCCTGAATATGAGACATAGCTCATTTCTGATTTTCTCACTTTCCTTTCCAAACAAGCCTTTAAGCTCCATTGACTTTTCAAGAGAAGCTTGAATTTCACTGATTTCTGTTCCCCCTTTCAGTGATTACAGGGAACAAAGGTCCAATCACAAGGAGGCCAGTTAAAAGTCTAGTAGAGGCCTGGTTCGGCCCTTTTAAGTGAAAAACAAAACAAAACAAAACAAAAAGACATACACACCATGCATTAGTTTGTTCGACCTCTTCCACTCCACTGCTCTTTATAATTTACATATTTTTGTCGTCTTTTTGTCATCATCTGTATGCTCAGTAATGTGTTTTCTACTCATAAATATGTAATAAATATTGTGTTTTATATAGGCAAAATGTATAATGCTTAATTAGATTTGATTAGGTATATACTTTATTCATCCCACCATGGGGGAATTCACTTATAACAGCAGCAAGAAAAGTGTAGCATACACTATAGAATTAGAAAAAAATGCATATAATACATTATTAATGAAGAATATGATTCATATTTCCATGCACTCATTATGTCTCATAAGTTGTTGTCTAGGTTGGTTCAAAATATAACAACTATTTACCATTCAGAAACTGATTTAAAAAAAATATATATGTATATAAAATATCCCTCCCAATAACAAAAAACACACCAAGAACTTGAGGAACACCATAAACAACCCATGCTGTGACTCGGTATCAAACACTTTGGACCTATTTATAAAAATGTATCTAAGAATTTTGGGTATATCTAGGTATTTTTTGGCGACTGGATGACCAGTACTTCTCTTCGGGAAACTGCTCAGAACCCTCCTAGCTGTGAATATACTGAGGGAAGTCTTACATCCTCTAAATGTTACCATGTTACCATGGAGATCATCACACATGAATACAGTTGGGCTAATTAAATCCACAAGAGTCTCAGCTTTTCAGTCATACCCAATTTATGCAATTGTTTTACTCTTGACTCCAGTATGCAGAAATATTCAAATACACATTTATACTGCAAAAAAACTGCAGGGTGTTTGGCGGAAGATGCATGGGATTAGCAAAAAGTGGGATGTCTGTAAAAGTGAGACTCGTGGGTATTTATAGAACACATATTCATCCAGATATCTTGAGGTGAGCGGTCAAGGGACCTCTTTGAGACCTGCCAGCTTTTACACTGCCAACTTAGCCTAACTTTGGAACTTCTAGTAGTAGGAGCTTCTAGTTTCATATGATACCTGTATCTTCACTCTAGCTTTTTACAGTAACTAGCCCACTACAGCCTCCAAAACAGTAATGTCAGCCACAGATGCCGATGTCCACATAGAGTGGAAGAAGTTAAAGCTGGTAAAACTTGAAAAGCAGGACAATGATTGAGTGATACAGGATTTTTACTTTTCTCCCTCAGAGATATATCATCTCATGTCTAAAGTGAGGTTTGCATATTCAGCAGTTCATAAAGAAGGCGATAAAGAAGCTCTCAGTAATCTGAAGAAATGTGAGAGTGGCATGATTTTGCATGGTTTATTGTTGTGCTGTTCTTCTTCCTTCCAAAAGCTGGTTGTTACTGAGGAAAAGAAATGGGGTCAGAATAGTGTCAAGTTCATTCTCTTCTATTCCCTGATGGCTTGGTAGAAGAGGAAATGATATGAAAGGAGAGCAGAGAGGAAGAGTAAGGAGGAATGAAAGTGAGAAGAGTTTTTCACTGTACTCTTTCCAAACACCACACATTATTTGTGTGCCATTTGATCTTCTAAACAAAACCCAAAAGAATGAGGGTTGCTAAAAATGGCTTGAATTCCATTTGAAGAGAAAATCTTGGTGGAAACCTGAAAAATCAAAGGTAGCTTGATTTACACCAAAGGTGTAAGCAAGTGGCGCTCCTTACCTTGCCACAAATTACACATGAAGCAAGAAAAGAAAGGAGGAACAGATTAAAACAAAAGTACCGATATTAATTCCCACTAAGAACAGGCAAGATGCACCACTGCAAGGGAGAAGCAAGGACGGGCATGGATTCACTTAAGGACTCAAAAGTACTGGCAGATGCAACTTTTTCAGGACACTTTAGATACTGTACCCATGCATGAGGAGGATAGGGTGAGGTCTAGTAGATAGTGACTGCATTTGTGTGTATGAATATGCAAGACAGAACAAGGCCTCCATTATGCCAGTGAGGCAGTGTGAGGCTGATAGGGGGAGACAGCCCACTATAAATATTTGATAGGAGCTTAGTGGAGGCTGTGTGACACAGAGAGGACCGTGGAGTCCCAGTGGTCCACAGAAACAAGGACACTTCCACTACTTCTGTCTCCTTACTGTAGCTTAATGTTGGCCTGTCACGTGACGCTTTTTGTCATTTATGCCTGCGGTTCAATCCTGCATACCTAGAACAAACAAATTAGGTCGGATTGACATTTATTAAAAAAATTGCTCTTGCAAGTCACTGTTTACATACTGTAAAACCTCAAAAAGCCCACTCGGGGAAGCTCAGGGCATTGGTGAAGGATGTAGATATTTCTCTCTATGACCAAACAACAGCTAAGAGCAAGAAAATATTAGATTTACATCTGCCGAGGGGCAGAAATAAAACTCATGCCCATGTTGCTCTGTCAGTTGCATTAATAGCCAATTTTTTACGAATAGGTTTAGCCTTAAACAGCTGATATGGCTGTAGCATGTCAGTGTTTTATTTGTAACACTGAACTGCGGTGGTTGCTGCTTGCTTTTGCTTCTAACTGAACTATATAGTCATCAGATTCATACTGTTATATTCATCTCCCCTAATTTCTCCTCTTGTATTTCTATGTTTATAAAGCACACTCCTAAAGCCATGAGATAATCGCTTGTTGCGAAGTTTTCTTATTTGCATCGCCCCAGACAAATTTGTGTCAAATCACGTTTCTATAGACTTTATATGCAATAGCACTATTTCCTAATGTATATACTGTACTGTATATAAAGGAAATATAGTATATGTGTATGTATATACTGTATATATACATTTAATAATAATAATAATGAAAGCAACAGCTTCAAAAAGTCATCAACTTCATAAGAACCAGCCCAGCCTTGCATCTTTCACAGTGTTCACCATGCACCAAAATCCCCCCCTGCGTTTTGCAGCGCATGCACCAGTTCAGCGCCCCATGCAGCATTCACCGACAGCTTTTGGGCAGTTCCATCCTTAAAGTGACAGGGGCAAACTTTCCAGTGTCATTATAAGACAGAGAAAAGAAGACAGAGAGAGGGAAAGAGGAGTGAGGGGAAAGGTTAGATGAGACATGATGAGGGGAAAGGGGGGAAAAGAGTAATTTGTTAAAGTTAAACTGGGAGACAACAGTGACCAGGTAGAAATTGAAAGAATATAGGGAATGGGGTGAACTGGGGTGTGGAGGAGTGATGTGACGGAGGTGAAGAGGGAGGAAAAATTGAGAAGAAAAAAGAGAGAGTGGACAGTAGTTTTGTTGGGTCAAGGCCATGCTCTGTGGCTGCATCTAGAGATGATGATGATGGGATGAACATCACTGGTGATGACAGAGCAGCAATGGGCACTGCAGCCACCCTATCAGATCTCAGACAAGAGGTGACAGATGTGCTGATGTGGAAAATGACAGCAGTAGCCGGGCTTCCATCTAAGTCCTTTATGAATTGTGAAGCACCAACACAGAATGAGCAAATAAAAACTGAAATATATCTTTTTTAATAATGACTTCCTTGAAATCCTTACATGCTTGTGCCTGTGGATGGAAAAATGCCTTGCCACATTTTATCTTTTTTTGTATAAACCGGCTCAATAATTAGATGGAAACGTATCTAATGCTGCAGATGATGATTAAATGGGAGATGGGAGTTAGCGATACAGTCAGCCATCATGCTCTGAGCTCCCATGCTGAAGAAGGAGGGAGGGTGAAGATGAAAAATGAAAGAAGGTAAATAGAAGAAGAGGAAGGAGGAGGAGAACAAGGCAGGAACAGAGACAGGGGAAGGGAGAAAGGGGTGGCGTGCCCTGGATGAGCCACCACGCTACCTTGTTCCACCAGCCCTGCGGTGGTGCCGGCGGCTGCAGCCACAGCTGCTGCGGCCGCAGTGACAGAGGCTGGAGCGGTGGTCTGCCTGCTGCCCACTGTTAAAAGTCAAATACCCAGTCACACATGGAGAAAGAGCAAGATGAAAGGAAGATGAGAAAGAGGTGGATGAGGGTAGATGAAGAAAATGTGGAGTGACATTTAGAAAGAAGGGGAAAATAAAAGAAGAGGTGAGTCAGAGACACAGCAGGTGGTAGGTGGGAAGGGTGGGGGAAAAGAAAGAAAAAGGTGAGACAAATAGGGCTAATTAGTTTAGAGGAGGGTGATTAATTCATATACAAAAAACACTGACATTATTTGGCTGTGACACAAATTCACATACAGTATGTATCCGCTACTGTGACAGAAGGATCACCAGAGTAAAATGTCAGGGAGAGTCACACATCTAAACTTTCAGTCTTTCATCTGATGCCTGCATTTTGTCTCTATATATCCCTAAAACAGTGTTATTGTTAGGGTGATGATGATGATAATGACAAAGTTTAGTCATTGTTAGTAAATGTTAAATTTTCTAGTGCTCACTGACCTTAATAACTGTCAGCGGTATTTCTAATTTACCATCAGCAGTGTACTCCATCCATGCATCTTGCAAATCAACATATTGCCATCAAGGTAACATATTGGCGTCTTCATTGATGATTAATGTACACCCGAACTTCATCATTATAACCTTAAATGGTACCAATACTATAAGACATTACATAAACATGTGGAGGTATAAATAGAACCGCCTCTGTGTACATGATTTATATTATGTGATGAGAATATAGTAACCCGTTACGTGAAGTGCTATTGCTATCTTTTACTCTCTATCTTTTAGTCTCTATTTTTGACTTTTTAGTTATTTCTCATTCTCTCTCTGACTCATTCACTGGATGACCTCACACTTATTATGTAGCGCTGCTTCCTAAGACAAGAGAGAGCAAGAAAAAGACGTTTAAGACAAAACCAGGCCACACACCTGGGTCAATGTGTGTAAAGAGCTTAGTGGTTGTTTAGCGGATGTTAAGACCATTTCTCATTGCAAAGCTTACAGTGGCTATGTTTCCGAAAGCAGCATGCTTGCACGCGCACACACACACACACACACACACAAACATCAGTCATGTCTGTATCTTCAAAACACAGACATACTGTGCATGAACACAGACTCAGTGGTTGTGATTGTGAAAAAAAAGCCCTTAATTTCAACAGTTATAAGAATTAATTAGTCTCCCAGCCAGTATCATGATTACCCCCCGAGGAAGCTTCATCCAAACCTTGTTGTACTTTAATACAAATGCTGACTTTTTGTTGCATGCTGCATTGAAAAATCATTCGAGGATGAGCTCTTATTTCACTGACCACAACTGAAAATTCCTCATTAAGAGAAACTGATAGTTATGTTTGGTTGATAAATACTGAAGAAACCACTTGTAGAATTCTGATGCAGCCTCAAGAGGTCGGTCGTACAGATATTTAAAATCAACGTTAAACCGTCAAGATAGTGTCATCTATCCATGACAGAGATATACACAAATACAAAGACAAGTACACAGACGTAAACACATCCACAGCTTGCTGATCAAATTCAGTGTTTCCCTATATTTTTATATATGTATATATACTGCAGGTTCAAATGGTCTTAGGTGTCGCACCTTAGCACAGTGAGGACATTTAGAGCAAATTATAAAAAAGGTAAGTATGGGAGTGTGGTATAATTACTGTCAAGTGTGGGACTTTCTCCTCAGCTCAAACATCGACACATCAGAAAATGAGACCAGGGGAAAAAAACACTTGCGTAAGAAAGCTACAAGTTGGCTAAAAATGCAATTCTGACACCTGTTCTTTGCTGTTTAGTTAGTGTGAAGCTTTTGGGTCACAAATCCAAATTGTCATCTCAATGAACTTTTTTAAAAACTAAAATAAAGATATGAATATTTTGTCTAAAAGACACATTCATTTATTTAGCTAAAAAGAAAAAAAGAAAAAGGGAAACACTGAAGTTGCTGAGATGAAATGAAAATGTGATTTTGCCTTTGGCAACTATGTAAACTTAACATTAATATATATCTATTTGGTCAAGAGCGACAGATAGATCTGTCACTGAATGTTTACTGTAAACAGTGTTTATAAAGGCACATGCCATATGTATTTGCATATAGTAATATAACTGGCATGCAGGCAATAAAATCCCTACATTTATGTATACATGTGTACATAAACTTCATATTGATTAATATGAATGGTAAATTAACAGTAATGAGGGTTTAAAGAATTATGTCTACACAACACTTACCAGAGAAATTTCGAGAAACCAGCATAGTAGTGAGAATGGCCCCCTGAGAGAAAAAAAACAAAGAAGAGCTATTCAATTTAAATTGCTTAAACCAGTAACATAATAATTTTGACATTTTCAAACAAACGAAACACGATGTACACAGTAGTGATTTAAACAGTATCCAGGTGATTCAAGCTTTTAAATTCAGTTCTAACGAAACAAAGATAGGCTTTTCTTGGAAAAAAATACTGAATCACAGAAGGTCAAACTTTATGAACAACGAATCCAAAGAAAAAAGTGCAATCAAAAAACTACAGATGATGTTTGAATGACAGATAATCTCTGAAATGTGAAGTGTAGACTGTATGCTAACACGGGCTCGAGTGTTTCACTCACATCTGCTCAGAAACTGTGAGTAAAGATTATAACCTATCACAATTGGAATTAATATTATGCTGTATGTAATAGTATACTATTATGAATACACTAACATTATACAATTCATATAATATTATACAAACATTATATTACTATAGTAACATTATACTTTTAAATTAATGTTATAATACAATAAATTATACTAGTTTCTTATCCAGATTGGGGATAGTGCATCATCTAGCGTGGAAAGATCCATGCTTAGTGTTCTTGCTCACCATGAAAGATGTAACCACAAATAAAACCATGCCAGAAATTACACTGACAAATTGAGACAGAAAAAGAAAGAGAGAGAGAGAGAGAAAGATTCAGAAGTTCAAAAGAAGACGGAGAGAGAGACAGAGAGAGGAGTGAAGCAGCTAATCTTGACACTTTTTTTCTCTGGAGACATCATTTACAACTGGAGCTGATAACTTTTTATAGGGCTATAAAAATGGTACTGAATTGCAAATAGACCATGGTATTTAAGAGCTGTGGGGGTTGATAATATACTTAATAAAATAGCTAAATTGAGCTGCCTCTCTGTCATAACTATAGCAGAGATGGTGCACTTACTATAGAAGACTATTGCTGCAATGAAAAACTAATTCCTAGATCAAAATAAGTGTGGGAATACATATAAAGCTTTTAGCTGATTTTCTGATGATGTTTTGTGCAGATAACAATGTTGGCAATGACAGATAACTTCTATCTTAAGAATTAACTGATTCCTCTGTCTGTGAGTTATTTGTTTTTTGTTTACTAAATTATCTGATCATTGGTCCAGTGTTTGTTTGTGTTGTTTACAATGTAACTGTGTAACCTTGCCAGTGTCAATTGGTTCATGCTGATGGCATGCTGGTTGAACGGTCCAACATTTGCCTGCAGCCACCTGCGTTTCTGCTTCCAGTTTACCATGTGTTGGTATTTGAGCCATGCCAAGCCTGCCCAAAAGCAGCAGGATAATAGTGACGTGCTCCAATGGCTAAGCTGTTGTATCCAAACAAAATGTCAGCAATAAATAAGTGAAGATGGGAAACTATGCACCTCACATAACCTTGGGTCTAAACCTTTCATATAACCTCAGCACCACAGTCAGGTAGCACATACATATGCCATCTCCTTTAAATGAATAGATTCAGAAATATTACAGGAAAACAGAAACAAATACCATGCTTGACAATACTTTGATGGCCAAAAATATACAAGAGCTTATTAGAGCAGAAGAGGAAGATGTGGGAGAGAGTTTGCATGCAAACAGACCTTGAGTTTCCTCCTGGCATTGAATTTCTTCAGGCACTCCACGGTCTCCTGTCTGTGCATCATAGACGCCACTGTGGACCGTTGCTGTGAAAAGAAAAAGGACAAGGAGGAGCAAGAGGAGGATGAGGAGGACAAATAGGGGGAAGTTTAGGCAGAGATGGAAGAAAAAAACAAGATGAATTTAGTTAGCCAACCACTTATTTTTTAGCCGCACAGTAGTGCAGCAAAGTGTGAGCAAAATAAATGCTGTCTGCTTGTCTGCCTCAAGCACATGACACTTACGCAGACCCATGGGTGTTTGAGGGCCTCCTGAGCAGTGATCCTCTTGGCTGGGTTGATGGTCAGCATCTGGTTGATCAGGTTTTTGGCCTCTGGGGTGACTGTATCCCACTCTGGGGAAGGGAACTTAAGGGAAAAACAGAAACTACATGTCTTAACGTCTTGATAAAATCCCTACTGACAAGTCTTTAAATACCACTACAAGACCAACGTGAAATATTTAAGTATTAAATGTGATACAAATCAAGTTTGCTGCACTGCTTATACCAATTCCCTGATGGTAATTAACGGCAATGATGTCCAGTGAGAGGGGGTGCAGTGGTTCAGGCCAAATATGAACCCAGTAGTATCTGTTCCTTCAACATGTTAGCCACCCCATGTGGGTGTGTTTTCCAACAATATTAGAAGGCCAATCCAAGTACAGCCCCAAGCAATTTGTTAAAAAATTCAAAACCCATCAGGTCCTGTTGTGTTTAGGCATAAATATTGAGATCTGTGTCCTGTGAGACCAGAATCCCTGCCAGAGAGTCAGGCAACCCACTCTCTCTTTCATTTGGCATGGAACTTAATGTGATCTAAGGTGAGTGTTCCTCTCTTGCACCCCCTGAAATATGAATGAGGTGACTGAGTTACATAACAACCATCAAAAAGAAACAAAGGTAGTGGGAGGAGAGGAGAGGAGGGGACAAATGAGAGAGCAGGAGAGGAGAAAGAAGAGAGTAAAGGAGACTCACATCGTAAGCCCCAGCCTTGATCTGCTGGTACAGCTTGTGCTGGTCCTCATCCCAGAAAGGAGGGTAACCCACCAGCAGGATGTAGAGGATCACCCCTGAGACACACAGAAATGCATATGGACACACACACACACAGAATACACGCACAGTTTGTTAGAAAATGTGCTTCAGTGTTTGTGATTTCTTTTGTGTATAATCATCTAGTTAATGCCGTATGTGTGTTAAGTGTGTAAATGAGTGTGTGTCTCTGTACAACTCACCGCAGGCCCAGATGTCCACAGGTTTGCCATATGCCTCCTTCCTCAATACCTCAGGGGACAGGTACCCCGGTGTGCCAGCAAATCCTGCAGTAAAAACACACACACACACACACACACACACACACACACACACACACGATTGATTGACATGCTTAAGGGAACAGATTGTGTATCAGCTGTCCTTGGATCAGCTTGTATAAAAAAGCAAGATAATCTTCTGTGATTCATCCACAACTAGGACACATGTCTTAAAGACACATTCAAGGCTTGGGTCAGTTCATTGTGAAGGATTGGCAAATCTCACCTTGAGAAAAGTAAGAGACATTAGCACTGAAGGGTACAGATGTTTGTAGCGGATCCAGGTGAGACGTGAGACGTGTGCCTCAACAGTGCTAATCTGAGACTGACAGATTCATGCCACTGAGTTTTTCTTTGCTAAACTCCATGTACGAACAAAAACGTTTGATGTTACTGACAAAAAAATAACAATATAATCTAGTTGTGAGTTAACATTTATAAAATGCATTATAAAATGCATACATTACAATTCCTTTTCTATGACCACAAGAGGGTGTGCACACAGAGAAATCAAGCACAAATGAAAATTTAAAAACTTAAGGGAGATATAATATTTTCTAGTAGCGCCCACTGTCTTTCAGCTGAACCATCTTATGTCACTCTTTTTTATCCTTTATCCTTTATTTAAAAAATGCTTGGTGAAGGTATAATCATTCTGAGGCTACTGTAAACTTGTTGACCTTTGCAATCATTATGACTGACAATAACAGAAACCCATTCTAGTCCTGATGAGCCCTTTATAGCTTTAGGTAAGGTATACATATAAAATGTAGACACGATTAACTGCTGTATCCGCTGTACCTACCAAACCAGGCCTGCTGATCCCCCTGCACCTCAATGGCCAGGCCAAAGTCGGCCAGCTTCACTGCAGCATTCTTACATTTACTTGCAAGGAGCAGGTTCTCTGGCTAAAGTGGGAAAGGGGAAAGAAATAAGGTTACCAAACCTTTTGAAATGAAGCACGGGAGTACAAAACATATACACTGTCCATACACTGTCCTAGTGGGGAAAGAGTTGGAAGTTGACAGCTGTGCATGCGTTTGTTTCATATAGTGCAGTCTTATCAAAATATTCAGCACAGACACAAACACACAACACAGATAGACACAGGTCATAGATGTGATGTCATGAACATGGACACATAAGGCTGTACAGTAACAGATATTTCACATTAGAGTGGAGAAAATGTGGATCAACTTTTATTGTACAGCCTTATGTGTCCATGCAACTCAGTCAGTCTGCAGGGCATTTTTGTCCTAGCCTCATGTGGTGTGCTGTGGTCTATAGGCTTCATCTCTGTGGCCCAGATAATACAGTCAGCCTCATTATTCTCTGTCAGAAGAGGGTTCTAATAATGGGATGCAATCCCCACTGGACCCTGCTCCTTCTTACTTTGTCTCTCTACATCTCTCTCAATCTTACTTAAACACTGCCTCTGTAGAGACAATCTTGAATGACAAATAAAACACACTGACTTTTCACATTCATTGATGTACGTAGTATTCATGATGCTTGGAAATCACCAGGTCAATTAGGCTAACAAGGTAATACATATATTATCATCATCATCTGTAATCCTGGTTTGTGTTTGGTGAACATAGAGAGCAGTCTTGACGTGCTACTACACTATGTTGCATAAACTGAATATAAATATTAGTATGTGAGTATTAGAGCATTACCCACATGCCAAATGTTCGACAGATGTGGATCTTCAATAACCTTGCACTTACACTGATATATGCATATTGCTGAGGGCTTCTATTATTCAAATTAAACAGTAGCCAACTGTGCATTGTTAAATCGTAAGACATTTTCTGCTGTCTTTCAGGGACTAAACTCAGTCTCCATAACATTCATTAGTCTTAGTCAGGTCTTCCTTCTCTTCCACTTAGCTTCTGTGGTTGTTTCCTGAAATACACTACTGTTAAACAACAACGTAAGTGCAAACTTACAGCATGGAGAAAAGACATTATATTTAGGTTGCATTTCTCTCACTACCTCCCCTGCATTGCAGCAGCATGCGTTTTTGCATCCTCTGCCTTCTTCCTTCTGTTCTATCCCCTAAGCAAATTTGTTTAGAGGCACAGGAATACTGTGCATTTAAAGTGCAAATACTTAATATAAGATATGCCTCTGAGCCCATTGGTAAGAGAAAAGGAAATGAACAAGAGAGAGAGAGAGAGAGAGAGAGAGAGAGAGAGAGTGGGGGGACAGTGAGTGAGCGAACCAGTAATCCTAAGGCGCTGTGCCTACCTTGTGTCATCACATTCTCCCAGCTCTACCACTTGGTTATATTTTACTCTTTTGTTAACAAGGGAGTTAAAACTTGCCAACATTGCAGCAGTAAGATAATCCGTGAAAGCGGATGTGGGAGAGAAATTCTGATGAAGCATGCACTTCCATCAAAAGGGTGCATAAACGCAAGGCAAAACATTCAGGCCACGTGTTTAAACATAGCAGCAGCACTGTTTGACATAAGCATCTCTCTAGCACGGACACACATGTACGCACACCTGAGCACACTGGTGACTAGCAACTACTTTGACTGAAAGAGAGCGAGAGAGAGGGGGTATATAAAAAATAGAGAAAGCTGTATTTGATAGCAGTTCATGAGTGTTTCAAATGGAATGATTCCCATCTTTCTCTTTTATCTTTTATTTCTCTGTTTGTAGAGGATCTGGAGCTGCTGTGGTATTCCCGACTAATGCAGAAATAGATCTCCACTGAGAAGGCACTCCAATTTAAGCAGATTGCTGTAGTATGGAAAGAAAAACTCATTTAACCTTATCTTGAAGACGTTTGTGTGTCTAGATTAAAGTCAGAGTTGGATATCGTTTAGACTTTTTTGACACTACTGCCAACCAGACATCTGAAACTAAAGAAAAAAACAACCTAAAACCACAAACCTCTAAATCTATCGAATGAAATGAAAATGTATGATTTAATCTGATCAAAAAATCAGTAAAGATGGTTCTGAATTAGTCACACTTCAGTTTGAATCCCAGTCCTCATTAAACCTTATATCAACTTACTCTATTAATGCAATTTTCCTTTCCTAGATTACTTACAGACTAAAAATACTGCCTTTCACATTGACATATAACCTGAAAGGCAGAACACTTTTAATTTCTGTACAGTGTGAACAATATAGGGCAATCTGGCGTTACTTTTTTTGGCTCATATATAAATCTGTTTGCTGTGTTGTCATCTCATTTGCCACAACCCAATTCCTAATTTGAGGGATCTTGTCACCCAGGCTGTCCTCAGTCATCACACTATGACCTATTGCATGAAATGCTCTCCGATGCTTGGGTGTGAAACCAGATAGGCGTGTCGGCTAAATAAAGAAATAGTCACAACAGTTCTGATGAACACAACACGCCTTTGCCGGAATGCCGGGACTGACATTTGCATAGAAGAAGTCTACTTGACAAAATGCTCCATGCACAGCGGCATAAGATACAAGCATGCACATATAAAACACACAACCAGGTACAAGACATGACAGTAAGATGACTGGAAACATGTATATGTATAAATATATATACATGATTGCATAAGCACACCATTAAGCCAAATTTAAAGACAAAATTCAAAACTTCAGCTTCGTTAAGTCAGTTCACAGTCAGAGATCACATTAAACAAAGTCCCTGATTGCCATGCAATCTTGGTGAAAATGCTCAGTAAAAATATGTGATGTGAATCATTTAATATGTATCTACAGAAGTCAAAATACAGTACATCTATGAGGCAATCCCACGGTTCTAAGAAACTTGTAACCAGTTTGAAATTAGCAGCTGGCTCTCAGTTTCCAACCCTAAAAAAGACTGTGGTACCAGTCAGTCAGCCGATATAAACAAATGTCACAAGTCACAGTTTACAGAAAATTAGCTGTCACATTTGAAGCACTGAGGGTCGATAAGTGATCTATAGAAGTAATTGAAACCACACAGGGTGTCTCATAATCAATAGTTAACATCTTTGTCTGACCAAAGGTCAGATTAAGTATCCTCCTGGGCCATCTTGGATAGCTGGCTATGCAATGACAAGATCCTCTTCTAAAAAGGTTACAGTGCAGTGGCATCGACCAGCACGCAGCGCATGACCAGCGTTGCATGCTTAAAATCTCAACGGACAGAAAGTGTTGTTTACACAACAAGAAGGTGACTGCACAGAGCTGGAGGCCGTGTATGGCAGGGCAGAGTCGGAGAAAGGTCGGAGGTGGTATTGACAGTCTCATGGTGACTGCAAGAAAACTGTGGGGACTGTTCTAGCTTTGAGTGAAGAAAGGCACTTTGGACTGACTCTAAATGGCTTTGTAACTGCACAACCAACTATTGTGAAGCGTCATATAGAGCTGTAAAGTGATAAATTACGTTTATATCAGACTTCAGGAGGAATAAGATGATTCAAAACCACACGTTCTGAGGCTTTGCAAGTTACATGATATCCACAAACATTACAGACAGTTACTCATTGACTTATCAGACTTACGCAGACTCCACAAAAAAACACACCAACAAACCCCCTCACACAAATATCTAAGCACACTCTCAAGGAATAGCAATGTGACCCTCATCACTCACCTTCAGGTCCCGGTGCACCACACCCATTTGATGGCAGTGAAGCACCGCCTCCAGGATCTGCTGGATGCAATGACTGCATGCAAACACCAAGGGGGGAGGGGGGGGCGCATGTTAGTCTGAGCAGTGCTACAATCCCGTGCACAGGCCAGGGGTGTGGGGAGGGAAGGGTAAGGAAGGTTGGGGTGGGGAGGGTATGATGGAGGAGTGGGAGGAGATTAAGGGGTACAACAGGGGTTGAAAGGGCTCTTCTGTTGCCAGGCGTCACACTCTCACCTTTTGTTGGCTTTGGCTGACACACAGATAAGCACACACTCGCAATAATGCAGACGAAGTAAGTAAAAAGGTTCCAAATAGTTAGCTACACAGGCGAGGTTAGCTAACCATTGTGGCCCACATGTAAGACCTACAGTATGCTAACTTACGTGTTGAGCTACCCACATAAAAATTCAGTTTAAAACTCCTGCAGGATTGAAGCTGATCAAAAGTCAATAATTATCTTCATTAGTGAGGTGTGTGGAAGCTGGCTGCAGCTATGGTTTTGACTTGGTTAGCCTGGAAAGGCTATGGGTGCTCTGCAACAGAAGATTCCTTTGAATCAATCTATTCTACAACTTAATGGGTATACTCTAAGGTCTTTATCTATCTATAGATTTATCTTTGCTACTTTATACTTAAAAAATGAGTATATCCATAGAAACACATTTTAATATGGCTGCAGGTGGATTCTAGATACACCACCTCCCTCCATATTTTAGGCAGCAGGCTTTGGGTGATGAAAGAGGGTGTGAGAATGTGGCTGGCCTTGGGAGTCACAGAAGGCGTTGATGAAGGCGGTAAGGGAAGGAGTGAGTCATTGTACAATTAATAACATTTAAAAGATGTGTCTGGGATCAACGCCATGTCTATTGCCAGCCTCGCTGGCCTCTGCTGACATGAGCTGTCATTCTGATGTCAGCTAGCTACCGGACACTAAAAATAAAAACCAAAAGTAAAAAACTTGTGTGATCCAGCTGTGGGATGTGTCTTTTAAAACTAGATTCATTAATAACACAGACAATGAATATGCCAATGAAGTCCCTCCAAAGAAATATGAGTAACAGAAATGATTACGTCTCACTTTAAGTAATTAAAGCACCTGACTATAAACACACAAAACGTAAGTGTTTCATAAAATAGTCAGAAAATTAGATTAATCGTCTGTTGAGAAAACAGCAGTTTGCCAACGTCTGGGTATTGTTGAAAACGACGGCTGATAAAGGAGAATCCCTATGTGTGTCAAGAAATCTAAACACACTAACAGAGAATAAAATGCATATTATGTATTTGCATTCAGGGGGTTGCAATGTATAATTGACTGTTTCTTGTGAGCTGCCTTTAAGTTAACATGGTCTTCTCGATTTCACTCCTATCTAATAGGAAGGACTTTTTCCATCATGGAATCTGGAGAAAAGTGTGAGCAAATTTCTGAAAAATTCTGCAGCTTTAGGTGAAACTAGCAGCCCAACAATTAAAAACAGAAACTGGGCTCTATATAGGGGGCAGCTTTAATCTAACAAAAATACAAGACCTGGAAGGGACTAACCATAATAGATTACAAAAAAGCAGGAGTCTGCAAAATATTATAAGATGAGAAAGAAGAGAGAGGGAAAGACAGAAAGTGAGAAACAAAAACAGAGAGAGAGAGTAGGAGAAAGACAGACTGGCATGGCTGTAAAGTTCAGGGCTATAAATTAGAATCCTGTGTCTTGTTTCTAAAGGTCTCCCAATAAATAAATACTAGGCAGGTCACATTTACAGCCAAAATGCTAAGAGCTGAGTGTGTGTATGTGCTGATCACCAAAAGCCAACACGAGCATGTGACCGCATGTGTCTGCAAATGTGCGGTCAAGGCTAAAACTATGTCCACCTACGAAATGTGTGTCCGTTCTCTCACATGCCCCTTCTGTGTAGGTATGCATGCAGTTTAGAGTGTGTGTCCATGTATCACCCCACACACACACACACACAGACACACACACTTTATCAGCTGTTGAGCTCTGTAACCCACAGGGTAAGAATCCTCTGCATGTGTGTGTGTGTGTGTGTGTGTGTGTGTGTGTGTACTTGATGGAAGGACACCATCCCAAACGTTCCTGTGTTAGTTAGCAGTTAGTGGTGGTGACGTTGTGAATATGACACCAAACATTTGCTGTATTTTAATCCATTTTGTAGCCTTCTTGTTCACGCTTTGATTTAACTACCCTGAAAGCACGTCTGAACAGCAAATATGTAAAAACAAAAGAGTTGTCTTCTTCAAGAGGTGTCTTCATTTTAACATTTAGATTAGAATATGTAGAAACATACACAGCTAAACCTTTTATCCAACTGTAAGATGACATATATCCTAGTAACACATGTTTATTTAGCACGTTGTCTAGCAATTTACCCCACTTTACAATATTCTTCAAAGACGAACTGAGTAATTAGGTCTCCAGATAACTGCCACAAATGCACCATGGGACTGCTCTTGTTTTTCACTCTAGTTCTGGATAAAAGTAATGCTGAAGAAGAAAATTAAAATAGGCGTTTAACCAGTTTTGTGAATTGTTTACTTATTAGCTGTTTTACCAGTTCTTACTGTATCTTTGTAGCAGCGATGTGCTTCAAATTAAAATAGCATTATGAATAAAATGAGCTACTGCATTATCTGTTGAAATACTAATGATCAGAGTAGAGTACATTTCTTTTCCAGCAGTTGCAGTTACTGTATGAGCAATAATTAACATTAATATACAGTAATATATTAGGCTCAAAGTAAAGATTTAAATGATGATGGCTGCAGAGATAATCAAACTGGTGACTTAATTATGATCTTGAGTTGGTGATCATCTTACGGCAAGCTTCTTTTTTTTTAGAAACGGGCACTACTCTCTACTCATTACTCATTAACTACATCAGTGTGGCAATACAAAACATGATTTATTCCAAGGTGAACATGTGTGTAAATGAAGAAATAAAAGAAGAAAGGGAAACCAAAATCTTTCAGCATTACACTATTCAACAGTTGAGAACACAACTGTGGGATTTACTATGTCATTTCTGGTCTGAGTCTCAATATTCAGAGGTAAAATTCAGGACCAAAAATAACACGCAAACAAAAACAATCGTATTTTTTTAAAAGCCCAAGATCTCTAAACACCTCTAGAAAAACATACTTCATGTTGAATGAGGCTATCTCGAAAATACACAGATCAATACAATAAAATAAATGACTCAAAGCCATAGTGAAGGGAGGAGGCGTGAAGAAAAGGAAAAAAATCAATGAAGATCACAATAAATATAACTGTGGCTTTTTTAAACTAGCCTGGTGGGAGAAATTGATGGTTGTACGAGCATGTGTAAATACTGGATATTTATTGCACCTTGCAGAAGGATGTGTGCTCATGTGCGGGGGTGACTGTGTGTGTGTGTGTGTGTGTGTGTGTGTGTGTGTGTGTGTGCAAGGCTCAGTCAGTGATGGATCTGGTTGTCAGTCAGTGCAACAGGAGATTTTGTTATGTAGTTGTTTGTAAAATGATTGAGAGGAGAACGGTTGGGAGGGCAGATGGAGCAAGGAGGGGTGGGTGAGGCAGGCCAGGGTGCTCCAATTCAAAAGAACATAAATACAATACACTAAAAATTAAAAGAGGAAATATAGCATACCAAGACGTAAGTCGGACAGGCGGACATTAGACCAGTGACTGACAGGAACGACACAAATAGACGAGACGGAGGAGGGAGGACGGAAGGATGGAGGAAAAGAACGGAGGGAGGAAAGGAAGCAGGCAAAGGTTGTGGGGAGGGAGGGGTGTAAGGGATCCAGATGCTCCTCTACATATACTAACCTTCAGGTCCCTGTGCACTATGTCATGTTGGTGAATGTGATGGACACTTTCTAGAATCTGATGGATACAGTGACTGTGAAGACAAAACAGAGAGAGGAGGGATGGTGGGGGGTGAAAGGAGGGATGTGGATGAATGGATCATGGGGATGTACAGAGAGGGATGAAGGTGGAGAAAGGGAAGGAAGGTGCTTGGAGGAAAGAGGAAAGAGGATTCCAGATGAAAAGAGTGATGGGCAGACCCAATGTGAGATGAATAAGACAAATTTAAAGATGAGAAAACAACAGATTAGATTAGAGGAGGCCAAGTGACAGAGACGTCAGTTGAAATGAGGAGGAGGAGGAGGAGGAGGAGAGGACAAATAACGGGCGGAAGACAAGAGAGAGGTAGAAGAGAGAGTGATGAATGCAGATAGAGATGTTGGAAGGGGGAGGGATGGGTGGGGAAATGTGGGTGGAGGAGACAAAAACGGTTCGTTTTGCTTCTTTAAACATGATGAGAGACAAGAGCAGCCACAGCAGAACAACCCGCCGGACAAAAATCACAACAACACAGGAGAGGAGAGGAGAGGAGAGGAGAGGAGAGGAGAGGAGAGGAGGAAACCAAACGGAAAAAGATGACAGATTGTGAAAGAGAAGATAGGAAGCTTCTGAAGAGCAAAGAGAGCTAATAATACAAGAAATAGAACACTCATGTAGAGGATGAAACTGAATCATAGAAGACTGGTGGGCTGATGCCAGGCTATTTTTCCATCACTAAAAGGAAAACACATCACTGTGTGTGCACTGCAAGAGATACATGTACATTTAAATGTGTGTCTATGTAGGCTTGGTGCAATGAGAGAGTGTAATGTGGAGAATATGTGACTAATAGCAGGCGCAAAGAGACAAGCAGCCTGCAGGATCCACGCCCACACAGTGTCTAGTCAGTGGGAGGACTGAGAGAGAGAATGAAAGAGATATGTGCATGCTTGTTCATAAACATTCATACACACACACACACACACACACACACACACACACACACACACACTGGCATCATAAGAGTCAAAACTCTCCTTATTTCATCACTGTAATTTACTGTCTCTCTCTCTTCTAACATATTAAAAGCTGAGACAATAACACAACTAATGCATCGGCTGCTTTGGGGCAACAAATGGTAACAAAGCTTCAGTAAACACATCAACGGCCACAAATGATTGCCTTTAATTGTAGCGACCCCAGGAGCCAGTTGATGTAACTTTAAAAGTAAAAAAAACAAAAAAAAACAATGAATAATCTATGGCAATCCTTTCACAATTTTTCACCAAATTCCAATCACCAATTCATAGGAAACATTGGCAACCAACCAATGTGTATCTACCCCTAGACCTACTTGTTAAAATGGATTAATAAAAGAGGCGATCTGTCCACATTGTTCAAATGTCTTCAAGATCCTATGCATAATGAATAAAGTATGGAAACTATCTGTAGTGATCTCCCTAATATATATGGGTCTTCAGAACAGACAGAATCTTTTGGCAAATCTTTTTCACTGTGCATGAGTCACAGTTATTAGTATTCATCATAAGTGACATCATTGTCCGCTCTCTACTTTGTGTTTATTCCTCCAGAAATCTCGTGCCTCTGACGCAGTCAGATAAGAGGCTATTATCCACAGAGAATAACACACTTTTCTGCTTCATTTCTTCACTATAACCAGCCCTATGTTCAGTTGCTCACACGTCCTCGTCCTACTGTTTCATATAAAATGAAAGTGATGGGAAAATTGACTGTATGCATGCATGGCTTGACCTATCAGTGACCTATTGTGTATGCCATTTAGGAATTTTATATGTGTGCCTCAAGCATCTCGCTGTCCAAAACCATTATGTCATTTCAAAGGAGTCCTGGTGGGGCAAAGTGGAAAAAAAGTGCAGCCATCGTCACACTTGCCAAAAAATGTGACTTGCTCAGCACTTTGAGCAACAACGTCCCACTGTTCTCTGCAGGGAAGTAAAGAGATACTGGGAGGAAAATCAAACACAGAGCCAGTGTGTGTCAAAAGAGGGCACCTCCTCTCCTCTCATATGCCTGTTTATGCTTTCAATACTAAATTATACACTGTAAAAAGTATTTGCAAAACAGATTTAGGATGGAAAAAATTTACCTTTTAAAATATTTTACCATGGAAACTCAAGTATGAACTACCCATGGCAGCATGTAGCAGCTAAAGATTGAGGTATTTTTGTCAGAGGTTGGTGGACAAAACAAATGCAGCATGAATATTAGATGCACATAGGAGGCTCATATTCATTCTCCATGTTTGCTGATTGCATCCATAGGTAATGTTTACTAACATCTTAGCCAAACTCAATAAATTAACAGTGTTGGGTTTCTGAAACCGTTTCTGAAAAATCTGCCTTGATTTAGCTTTTTTCTCCCTTGCTCTCTTCATAATGTCCTTCATTGAACCAAACACAACCAAAAAGAAACTCTAAAACATTCTGACAGGGGGCGACAAGGTGCGATGCAGCACAGTTTGGGGTCTGTGAGTGCGTGACTGCCAGTGTGTGAGACTAATTATCGTAGCTAATTAAAGTCCCATTTCTCGCTGGTCTCCAAGGGAGTGAGGGTGGGAGTGGGGGGACTGGCCTGGATGACTGACATTCAGAAGGGAGGGGAAAGGAAAGTAAGTGTGTATCTGTATGTGTGTGTGTGTGTGTGTGTGTGTGTGCGTGTGTGTATGTGTGCACATGAGTGAGAGAACGAGGGTTACTAGGTGGGTGGGAAAGGGCAATCACCAGGGGGTTTAGACAGGCAGATATTAGTACTATAGCATAAGGTAGGAACATGACAGCCTACACACACACACACACACACACACACACACACACACATCCTACACTTATACACAATTTCGTATCTGTTCTCAAAAAATACATAAATAAAACCTGAACACATACTAAAACATTTCTATCATTTCTATTTACCAGACAGACATGAAAACCTGTAAACAAGCTGGATACAGTTAAACATGTTTTATGCATCACTTCAGCTTTTGTCTTTTGTTGTTTGCCGGCAAAAACGACTCGACCAAAACAGAAGCTCCTCGGCATTATGCACAAGGGGATTTTTTTTTTCTAGTTGTTGTTGGAGCTAAAAAAATGTAGTTTGGTTCTTCTGAGCACACCAAATATAATCAGGCAAAAACCCCAGGTAATTAGCAGATTAAAATCCTTTCCAGTAGGCCAAATTTTTTAGAAAATTAATGACTGCCTTGTAAAAACGGCAAACAGAATAAGCAAGCCAATTTCTTACATTGGAAGTTGTATTTTGGGTGACTAATCCAGACAGCTGGAAAAAGAGAGCAGTACTCTTGATGACTGATAGCAACACTTTGATATTAAAAACAATCAAGTTTCAAGTTCTGTATTTCTTAAGACAGATGAGTATGCTTACATGAGAATCTTGTATATTGGCCTCAAGTCTGCTGAACAATACAGTCATAGTACATGGAACTTCATTCAAGTGAGACAGTCAGAAATGGTACATTCATCGCCTAAAGATATTGAGCCAGTGTGACATCATTGGTATCATTATCAACAGCGCTACACACACACACACACACACACACACACACACACACACACACAATTGCTCTCTCTCTCTCCAGGGCATAAAATGTGTTTGTGAGAGTGTGCGTGTGTAAACGAGACCATTTGTGTTATGATGTAGGATGAAGATCAGTGAGTTTGTGATGAATATATACTGAATAACAGTTTGCATCATCAGATCAGAAATTTAGTGACTGAAAGTCAGATTAAATATTACTAATCTAGTATTCTAGTATCTAGTATTTGTCTTTCACATAATTTGTCAGTGGTGAAAGATCAACAAAACTCTAGAGCAGCAATTGAATTAGCAAAAAGACATTGGCTGGTAGCTGCAAATGTTTTTTCAAAGGTCATAAGAGCGGACATTTCACGGTTCATTCTGTTGTTTTTATCTGGAAGCCAGGATTTGTATGTTTGCATTAAAGAGAACAAATTGCAGATTAAGTGGGATATGACCTTTTCACTGTGAGTGACATGTGGGCCTATTTGCCACCCGTTGTTCCTGCTGCAAGGCATGGGAGCAGCAGCTGTTATTAAATCAAACCAACATTTTGCACATACTTTGTTAAAACCAGATCAAGAGATAATTCCATATCCGATCCATCCTTTGAGCTTATCGAGCAACCAGAGTGCTGAGCTGTGACCCAAAGCTTGCCACTCTTGCCCACAAGAGTTTTTACACTATTTCTACACAATTAAAACAGTTTAATTGAAATTTCAGCTGGGGTTACACAGTGGCTCACTGGGATTGAACCTGACCCAACACTGCAACCCTGAATAGAATACGGGGGTACAGGAAATAGATGGATAATATGCATGAAAACCTTAATAAACAATCTGAAAAAAGATACTAATATATCATATAAAATGCATGAACGCATTTATAAGGTGAGTAAGAGTCTTGCATCTTATTTACAGACTAATCAGAAACCAGAAATTTTAATTTCTCAGTTAACGAAACTGAAAACTTTGCTCTTTGATCAAATGTAACATCGTGGATATTTGAGACTTGTAGCCTTTTAAATGAATGTAACACAAACTGTTTACAACACCAGTCAGTCAGACAATACTTGGCTCGAATTACCTAAATACAATGTTCTCAAGCTACAAGTCAAATGGCTTGGAGTAGAGACTAGGGCTGTAAACAATACCCCCCCCCACAGTACTTTATTTCCTCTTCCATCATCGGTTGAAGTGGAGTGTGTGTCGATGAGTCAGCACAAGTGGTGGGAGTGAGATATGAAACAACATGGGATGTGATGGGGGGGTGGAAAAAGAAAGTAAAGAAGAGGGCTGAATGAAAATTAAGAAAATAAAAGAAACAGAAAAGGTGAGACTGTCCACATTCACACAAACATTACATGTGGACAGAGGTGTTCATTTTGGCCATTTTGCTTACATGCTTATTTATAACTCTCCCGCTGTTTGAGTATGGGAAAGAACATGGGCGGAAATGAAGGGGGCAACATAACAGTATAGGGGTTTACCCTGGACCACCTGCAGCAGTCAAGCTTATTGGATCATTTAAAAGACATATATTTAAGGTTTGACCAATAAGCATTTGTTGATATCATTACAAATATCACAGACTTTCTATGTAAATTACTATTTTAGGGACAATTTTACTGTGAAAACCATAAATATGTGGGTTTTTCCATTCCTGGTAGCAAAAAATATATAGATTTCTTTGTGTTAACAGCTTCTTGCTGTGACTTGTTTTGCACTTTGCAGGAAGTACTTGTCCATTTATTATATTGGTGGCTTAATATACAACTAAAAGATATAAGACATAATGAAAATAAGCTGTGATGCACTTTTAATTGTGTCAATTTTACTGAAATTGGGCACTATATACGGCCACATTACTTTTCATATTTGAAAACCTGAAAAGCTTTTTTTGAAGCTGAAAACCCATATTGTTAAAATTTTGGATTAGACATAAAAGTCACTCAAGAGCCAGAGTGAGAGCTGAAGTACCGTGGCATTGATGTAAATTAAAAACCAAAGGGCCGAGGAGGAATTGAGACAATGAAGGAGGAGGAAAAGAAAAAAATGAATTATATGCTGATGAAAATAGGAGGCAAAGTTAAAGGTTATATGGACGTGAGGAGCAGCAGTAAAGAGGAAAGAGAAAAGAGCAGAAAGTAAAGTGGATAGTAAGAGGAAGAGGAGCGAAGAGTAGAAAAAAGAGTAAAGCAGAGTCACAAAAGAAAAGGGAATTACATAAAACAAAACAAAAACAATAGACAAGAGAGGACAACAGTAGACGCAGAACATTTAAAGACAAGGAGAAGCCCTTTCACACATACAGGAGTGATGGCTCCTACCTGGCGTCGGCCTCGCTGTAATACTCTCTGGCTACGATGTCCTCAAACAGTTCACCTCCGGTCACCCTGCGTGCACACAAACACACGTTAAAATTGGGATGCCTGGATTGGACGTAAGTGTGGGTTGGGAGGAGCGCTGTGAAGGCTATAAAGCAAAAAATTCCTACTTTATTTCTTGTTTCCTACAGCACACCCCTTTCCCCAATCCTCCCCCCTTTCCACTCTGTTACCATGGAAACTAGAGGGAATTGCCAAGAGATGGATGTGGAGGACGTGGGTGGTGGTGGTCGGGGGGTGGGGTAATATATGAGAGAGAGTTATGTAATTGTATATGTAGGCAAGGGTGGGGAATGAGAGGAGGATGACTTACAAGTCAAACAGGAGGTAGTGGAAGCCCTCCTCTGATATACTGTCATGAAGACGAACTGGAAGAGAAAGAGAAACAGGATGAGAGATGTATCTCAGTGTATTAATCATTATTTCACTGGGTTGTATTATTAATTCCTCGTCTAAGGATAGTTGAAACCTGTGAACTACATGATTTATGAAAATGCATTTCTGTATAACAGCTGCAGGAGAATTAAAAAAAAAGGGCCAAATGCGATAAAGAGGGAGTGGGAGTGTATGTGTGTGGTAGAAACCACAGGGAGTCATAATAATTGAGTCTGACATCACATATATTTACAGTATAATAGGGGGTTGTGGCAATAAATGGGTCGACTTAATCAACAAAAATAGATGGATAGTATGTTTCTCCTGTGTATTACAGTACTGTGTATTGCTACTGCTATATACACACACATGCAAGAAGTAAATAGACACCTTTATTCAAATTCAAATTAAAGGTGTCTATTTACTTCTTGCATGTTTGTGTACACTCACCAACCACTTCATTAGGTACCTGGGCCAGTATAACAGCTCTGCCATGATTTCTACTTATACAAAGCTTTTCATTTTTCAGTTTTTGTTGACTCAAGTCTGACTTGAGTCAGAAAAGTAATAATAATATTAAGAATAGTTAAACTACCACATTACTATCTTTGTACAGGCAACATTTATAGCAGAGCTGGTGTACTGCACCACATTAGATTGTACACGTGTACTTAATTTACTACCTAAGTAGCCAGCGAGTGTATACTTAGCTATATTTTTCTGATAATCTGTAATTGCCTTTTGTATTAAGTTGTAACACGTGTTCACATTTTAGTGACCTCACTTTACTGTAAAATGATGTAAGAGATGTAATTTATCTTGTGATATAAAATTAATAAATATACTGACTTTTATAAAACTTCTGCTATTTACTCAAACAAAAGTTGGTGGTGACAGGAGTCAAAATAGAAAGACATATGCTCACCGATGTTAGGGTGTTTCAACAGGCGACAAATCCGAGCCTCTCGCTCCAGCTTCTGGTGATCTGAAGGGCAACGGGGACGGACAGACAGAGAAAGAGAGACAGAGACAGAGAGAGATAGGTAATGAGGAGTTATTCTTAAAATCTGCCTGCGAATACACTCATCTCATTATGACTTGATATTCTACCAGCCCCTAAATGTGAAAATGTCAAAACTGTCATAAACCATAAACAAAAATCGACTCAAAAATCGACACACATTGCCAAATGGACCACAGTCTGCACATTAACCCAGTAGACATGAACCTGAGCTGAAATACAATAATGAGATGTGTTGGTTCTCCAGCTGTAGACGAGTATCTTCCCTAATGGATGTAAAGATTAACAACAAACAAATTAGGGCGGTCAATTAAATCTACCTATTGAAGTCAGAGTTGGATGGTAACACAGAGGCAGAAATCAACAATTGGATTGACAATACAACAGGCCCAGTTTTATTAAGACATGACAACTACTAACTTTAGAAACTGTGTAGGGATGAGAAAATATACTGAAGATGGGTCATTGGATTTGCTGCAATGGAGTTTTCTTGTACACAGAGAAAATTGCAAGTTTACATCAGTGTTACTGACCAAAACAAATTGTGTGTATCACGCAACAAATTCGTTTTCTTCATTATAAAACCTTTTTGAAACCTGCATCGTTTACATCCATGTTAAACTTGCTAGCGACCTCCTTCTTGGCAGGACTGTGCATTGTGCCACCCGTGTGGTCATGCATGACGAACAAAACACTGACCTACTGATAAATTAATTGTTCCACAGTGATACTAGATGTTAGCTCCACAGGGTATCTTTAATAAGGAGAAAACCAGTAACCTATTCTGTATCCAAAACAACCTGAAATTCATATTTTTTAACTTTCTATTCATCCACAGACATGTTATGCTATACACACTGTAAAAAAGCCTTCTAAATGATACAGCAGAGAATTTAACACCATACCAACATAACCATAGAATAAATAAATTGATGTCCTGCTGGTGAGATCTTTTGTTACATTGTGTAACATATCAAGTTATGAAAGCATCATTCCCTGTGAGTCAGAATACAGGCCTAACTAACTTATTGTTTGATAAGCAGACTACATGATTAAGTATTTATATATGTGTGCATGTGTGTACACTTATATAACAGCTCAATGATGCTAGCCAACCTAAATTCCATAGTTATCAAGCAAGCAGCAATCTTAGCCCACACACTAGGGGGTGGATCACCCTGTATGTGCAGGCATGCAAAGCACAGCAGAGAGCATAAACATGGAAATGCATGTGTTCACCCACACCCATGTACAAGTAGCATGGGCTTAAAAACACACAAACGCACACATACTGTACACATGTACAGTGCATGCAGGCCCACAAATAGACTGGCGAAACACAAGTGCACACATTCACACTGGCATTGAGGAGTGACAGTGAAGTGTAAGCCCAGTGATTATAGTCTTAGAAGATGAGAGGAGCGAGGCGGAGAAAGGAGTGGGGGAGTGTTGAAGAGGGGACAGAGGAGGAGGAGGAAGGAAGGAGAGAAAAAAAAAAGCAAAGGCGATTAATATGCACAAAGCTTGGTTGCTGTCTTTCTGTTGAAAGAATAAGACATTGCTGATAGCTGCTGTTGTTTAACCAACCCAACAACACCTGATTTTGTGTTTGTTTTTCTAAATCTATTGATTTGTTCTTCAATTTTAAATTTTTTTTCCTATTTGTGTGTTTGTTTTGAAACATCATTTTAGACACTGTTAACTGGGTAAAATTTCAAAAATACATATATCTCTTCATAGTTTATTCAGAAATACATTACAAATACATTGAATATGATATTTGTTCATCACTGGATCACCACTCTAACTCCAAACTGATTGGCGTCAGTTTAAAAATTACCAACTGTCCGCTTGTGTTGAACACTCCCAGTTATGTTATCCATCATACTACAATGTCAAATGGTGGAAAACATGTCATAAGCACAAGCATCATATTTCATTCTGTCAGTGGCATCTGCTGACATTACTCTACAAGTACAGAATTGGCTCAGAGTAAGCGCAATGGTTCATCTTAGCTTAGTCTACCAGATGGCCAGACTGAGCCTTTGTTATCTGCCTGTCTTTGAAGGACAGCATGATTGAAGCCTGAAGAAGTAAATTATATCTCTACATGTAATGGTAAAAACATTTTTTTTAAATTTCAGGCAGACTCACTTTTACTTTCTTATATTTCTTATCAAGTTTTAAAGTAAAGCCAGTATATAAAAAAAAACTACAAATTAAACTTGAGATATATACGATTAAGTGTGCTTCTTTCTAGCATCTTATGATCCCTCAGGATTGGAAGATCCTATGGGACTTACACTTGGAATTTACAGCTGGAGTGTGACTTAAGATGAGATATACAAGAAAGGTCACTATTCAGGTCCTTTATCCCAGCCTCATTAGACTGACTGGATCAATGGGAGATAAACCAACAGCCAACACTGTGAATGATGTACGATCTGCCCATGTTGGACCAATCATACAAGGTTCTGTAATGGCTGCTTTTCCCACGAAGTAGGCACAACTGTCCTTACAGTCTGTATTGTGGGCGATAACCTGACGTTGTAAGCAGTAGATGAGAATAAAAAGTAGTTGAATGGATAGATGACTGCAAGAAGAGGTGGCTTGGCTGGATGGATGGATTAACTGCTGGACGAATCGAGTGTATTGGCTTGTGTAATCATATTAGCTAGTTATGACATTTAGTGCAGAGTATAACCAAAACAGCAGTGGTGAAGAGTGCAACTCTATCAAAATATATAAAATTAAAGATGTTTGAGATGCCCTATGCCTTAAGGTTCTGCACTAACACGTAAACATAAAACGAGATCAAACCTCTACTTACTGTAATTAGTTTACTATAGCAACTGTGGCCAAGTAACAGTAGTAACACAGGCTGCTTCAATCAAACTTTTATTAAGTCAGTCAGTCAAACAGTCAGATACCAATCCTGTGGTTCCGATGCAGCAGGGTAAATAAGAAATGAGACGAGAGGGAAAGGATGAGAACTGTTCCAGAAAGGAAAGAGAGAGAAAGTGGAGAAAAGAGCACAAGCAGGAGGAGATGGGTTGCAGGAGAAGAACATAAGCACTGAGTGTTCACTGAGTGAGATAAGCCAAGAACAGCGTTCGGTGGGATCTGCGGGAATCTATATGTTGGAGGAGCTGAGAGGAGCTGAGAGGAGACGAATAAATTTGGGTTAATCACCACCAGTGAGGATTTAAGTCTCAAGAGGGGAGGTGATGTAAAAAAGACAGCCACAAAGACAGCCAGATATAACCATTGTTCAGAACATTTGACTCACAACATTAAGCATGACTCTTGCCAGTTGGGAAATGTCAAGTATGATCTGCGTTGCGGACAGCGAGGTCAGAAGGGGACCATGCTTAAGTCATGAGGAGATTAGATTTCCTATACATTTTACAGTAATGGCAGGACAGAGGGATAGGGTCATAATGCAGCCTCTAAATTACATCGTAGTGTCATAAAATGTAATAGTTATAGTAGACCGATGAATTCCCTGAGCCTAGTGAAGATGTCATTGTGTGTCATCCATTAATTTAATGTAAAATATGACAATAAACAAAGTGTAGATCATGAAATCCTTATGTCATTAAGTAAAATCCTACTTTAAATCAAAGTAGACTGCATAGAGGGGCTTATTACTATAGTTTAATACGCACACGGCTCAGGTGACTACATCTGTCCTGGTTATTTGACATTGACACAAAGCTGGCTGTCCAAACCAGGTCAGATCACTGCTACTGCATTGCAGGTGAATCTCAAACAACACACACACACCTGTATATACACAAACAAGAACAACTACTCTATAATGTTAGACAGACAATACTATAATGATAAATTACAAGGCCATACAGCAACCTCTGGCAACCCCTGTCCAGAGATCTCTGCCAATAAACAAGCTCTGTGATTGGCTGGATGCCTTGCCCAACAGACCTGTCCTACATTTCCTGTTGACATGTGCTGGTTTGGCATTAAGCGTTTTGCAGCTGCAGGGGCGTTGGGATTGGTTGGAAGATGTTACAGACATTGGAGAAACTGTGTGTCAGTATGTAATATTGTGTGCAGTCTTTTACCTTATTGTATCATCTTTCTATCACACACACACACAACTAGCCCACAACTATAATTATTTATAACTGTGCAATATCATAATGTAAAGTCATATTTGTGACGTTTGAGTGGATCATTGTGACTTCAAGTAGCATTTAGACTACTGTAAACAATAAATCTTCAGTCTCTTCCTGTTGTAGCTGTTATGGATTATTGATAGAGTTTACTGTGCAGTTGACTGAGTGCATCACAGTCTCAGCTCCTCTACTATGGCCGTCTGAATATCTGTGTGTGTGTCAGAGAGACAGAGAGAGAGCGAGAGTCAGATGAGAGTCCCGTGCTAAAGGCATGTAGGCGTACAGGCGCATGGCCCTCAGCTGCCAAGTGCCTGGGGTGCCTTCTCTCGCATGACCCCTCCCTCCTCTCGGCTACCATCTCCATCTGCCAGTCCTAAACAAACGCTCCTTTTCTGCAACCGGGGCTCCAAGCTCATCGACCTTACCTGCTGCCTGAGAGATATTACAACAAACACGACGACCTAAAGCATATCCCGCTTCTAAAGTAGAGCAGAAAGTCATCATGACTGTCATAAAACCTGGCCGTAGCAGCCCATGTCAGATAGGTCATGGAGCTAAAAATAGGACCTGGAGTAGAAGTAGTATGCAGCTGCGGGTTCTAACATTGCTCTGCTGTTTCATAGAACACAGCTCATCCATTAGTAAGGAGCGCAACACAAGCCTTGCGCACCAGCCAGTCAGGTCAGATCACTTATTCCTATTAAATTTAGAAGCTGGAAGATTATGCTGTGCCTCAGAAATATGGTGGAAAGCTGTAAGCAGCTGCACTCCCTGATACAGCAGCCACATTGAAATGTATAGGTGCAATGATAGCACAACCTATAGGTGAATTATTTACTGTGTGTGTGTGTGTTGCTTTTGGTTTCATCAAGCCAATCACTGGGATTAAATGTTAGCATCAGGATCATCTGGGATGGTTTAATCTCATTAAACGCGGCTTACTGGCACTGACATATAGTCAAAATATGACAAGAGTGACATAACTGCTGCCAATGATGATAGGACGCAGCTCTCAAATAACACTGTACATTTTATAGCATCTTGTTTTTTTTATTTCTTTATTTTGATATGATATCTTGCATAATGAAAATATTACATGACAGTTGACGGATGAAAACTGAACATACTTCACATTCACTTAAATTTTTTTAACATTCAATATTAACTTGCTGATAAATCTGGAAGAAGCAGATCTTAACCTTTGACCTAAAATTGACCTTTCAAATGATACGGCAAGCAAACAGTTGATATGGTGTTGTGTTTCTTGACACCTGCCAAATATAGGTACTATATTCATTATCTTTTAGCTCTGTTTTTTGTCTCTACCCACTTATGAGGGAACATATCTAGACATATCTGGCTCTTTAGCTGCTTAATGCTAAGTGTCTGAACTTGTAGTGTACGGATGTTTTTTTTACAGCTTTTTTGTTGCTATGCAAAGCCAACAATGTCAACTAGAATTGGTCTACAACTATAAGCAAAATTATTTAACATGTTTAACAAAAAAATGCCTATTATATATTGCTTATAGATTATTACTTGCTTATTATATGTCTAAGAATAGCCTGTCTGAGTACTGGTCTTATCAGTGCACAATCCACATAGAAAAGGTCCAAAAATTCACTATATTTTTCTATATTGTTTTTTCTTTTTTACTCCAAAATTAGTCTTAAAAATCCCATATTGGCCAGGATCTGGTCCATTTATCATAAATCTTTTACAAACCAAAATATTTTATGGGTGAAGGTAACAATATTTATTTTTGTCTAATGTCTGCTGTAGCTGGAAATAGTGTGTTGAAATCCAAATCCAAAAGTGCATTACAACATCGTCTGATTGAATTATTAACACTACACTGTTTCCAAGTATCTGTATCTTCAAGGGGAGGAGCACACGCTACTTCAAACTTGATACATGAAAACGTCCCTGCTCCACACCATCTTCCATCATCACAGCATATACTTCAAAGCAATATTTTATAGATGGTCCCCGTACAGTGCTGGTATTTAAAGTATAAATAATGTGTACAATCATTAACTATTTAAAAGAAAGCCTTATTGGCGCAAAACGGTTCACTGACAATCATGTGGTCCAAATTGAGACATTTTAGGTTGATGCCCTCTGCTAATGCCTGTTAAAATGCCTGGTCCACCACACACAACATTTTTCACACACAAGCAGTGGTCCCATTTGTGTATGTGTGTGTGTGTGTGTGTGTGTGTGTGTGTGTGTGTGCGTGTGTGTGTGTGTGTGCGAGGGCAGGGTAACAGTCAAGTGTCAGTGCGGTGCCACCTGGCACGGCCACATCAGTGGGACTCCAGTTACGAGGCTGGAGGGGCAGCAGGAGATTTACACTGGGCAAGTGGTGGCATAAAGAGCCACAGCGACCACTGTGCTGCTGGACTGGTCTTCATGACCATGGCATTTAGCCTTGGCTTTGGCTTAAACCGTTACTGGCTGCACAGCATGTGACACTAATTAGGGTGCTTCTTTTTTCATTGAGTAAAATATTACTATATGATTAAGTAGTATACATTAATACGGTACATAATTATATAGTAAATCATTATATTACTTTTCAACCATTTAGCTGATACTTTCATCCAGGGGTTGTTAAAATGTGGAGCTTAACTTCCTGAAATTATATCCCATTAATATTGAAAAAAAAAAAAATCAAAGTTCAGAGCCTTTCGTGCTTTTACAATAATCTCCTCTTCATTAAGTGATCAAGTCATGGCGAAGTACCAGGGAGAGCAACAATGAGGCAGCTTAAAATCAAAGTGCAGTGATGCAACTTCAGGTTTTCAGGGTGCAACCCTAGTTTATATATCTTCTATACAATGTCAGAAATAGTTCAGTGAAAGCAATCGTGATTTCCCAGAACCCAGTTTCAGATCTTTTAAGAGTTCTGTCTGCCCAGCAGTTCATAACAAAAAAAAACGTATCTGATTACGATTACAGCAAAACACATTTAAGAAGTTGGGGGGTGCTATTTTCTGTTGATCACAACTAACTGATTCATTGATTATTTCAGCTGCAGTCAGATGTCCATGACACACTGTTTACATTACTTAATTTCTCATATTGATGTTAATTAATGCACACATTAATTAACATCAATCTGTCTGATTCAGCCTAAAGAAAAATGATGTATTCCCTAGTGTTATAACAGGTTGTCTAAGTATGAGACTGTCATGTTTTTTTGCTGATTTTGCCTGTTTTATCTAACTTTGTATTGGCTCAATTCACTCTTCACTGCGGTACTTGACGTTGATAACTCGGGGGAGGCCGCTGTCTGCTGCGGTTTTTCACAAAATATATCTCAAAATGTGCTACATTTGGCATCACAATTCACTGTTTTACAGAAGCCTTATGCTACACCCACCAGTTCCCAAGATGGACCAGAACTTTATCCCAGTGTCACTCATGCATCCCCTGCATACCTCGATTTGAAATGCAAACTGTGAATGCATGACAGAATTAAAAACTACTAAGTCCAACGAGAGTGATGAGAACAACTCAGAAACAGGGCAGCCATGCCATCACAGCACAATACTAGCTGTGTTTTTACTTTGCTGTCACAAGCTTTTTGCAACTGTTCCGTTGTTCTTTTCTCATACAGTGATAAAATGCTGTCCTACGCAACACCATCTCGCTGTTAGCTATCACTTATATAACTGTCTACACTTGTAGGTGGGGAGGTGACCACTGGGACACAGAAACTATGAGCAAATTAGTCATTCTTGTACAGTTACACATTGGGCTTTTAGTGAAATAACAGCTTTTGTTTCGTACATTGGTCTAAGATCCAGTATATATTGTGCTGCCGTGGATGAACGTGCTTACCTCTTGCAGATAACTTTTTGGTGTTGATTATTTTGGCGGCATACTCCTGTCCTGTACACAGCTTGACACATCTGCGCACCACTGAAAAGGCTCCCCTGTAATACAGAACAAAAAACAAGGTTGATATTTAAAGTCCAGTTGATATTTTTGTGCTTCTCTAATTGCATTGTTTATCATTGTTTAATGGAAAGATATCAGCACACCTGCAACTTTTTGATGAATGACAGACGGTTAGCTTAATGACTGTGGCTAATGTTTTGCACATCTAGTATTTTTTAAAGGCCCAACAAAGAATAGATCTGATGTAACTTGCTCACGTTACCTACGTTAAGTCTACTCTGCCAGGATTCATCTGCTTAATAGGCTCCCATAAGGATCCCACCACACAGTCAGCATATTTTTTAATAACAAGCATATATGTGGCAACTAAAGCTTGGTGTCTTGCAGTTGCTTATCTAAACATTAGTATGTGTTCCCAAAGCCAATTTACACCATTTCCATCTAATATAACCCAGGATGTACATGACTGGAAACACTGACATGACTGGAAACACTTTAGTTAGATCTCTCCCAGTTTTACTGCCACTTCCAACATCGAAAGGTTGACTGGTGCCACTGGTCTGCCTCCACACTGAGGCAGTTACAGACAACCAACAAGGTCAGGGTTAAAGTTGAAAGCTTTGAGACCATCTCCCCTCTCGAGACTCAGATAAACGGACATTGGTGGAGACACAAAGTCCTGCAGAATTAACATGATATATCAATATTGTTTTAGCACCTGGGTGAGATTAAAAGTAACCTAATCTGCTTTTGCGTATTAGAAGGGAATCAACGTGCTTTTCTTTAGTGACCATGTGCTGTGTGGCGAAATAAGACCCAAAAGCAAGAAACTCAACTGCCGCACAGTTGCGTATGAGCACTGCATGGGTGACATCAGCCACACACACACAAACAAACGCATATGTTACTGACACCAAACTCCACAGCTGTGCCTGGAAAGTTCACACTCCGTGAGGTGAGTGTCTATCACCGGGGCTAAATATGCTTTAACACACATACGCAGTTAAATAAGGTAACAGGTCATGAATCAGTGCTTTTCAAAGTCTGGTTTGACACCCAGAAAGTGGACATGGAGAGATTTGAATGCACCTCAGTATATTTTTAAAAAACACTGATGTCCCTACAGTCAAGGGTTTTGTAACCAGATAAGTCAGGGCTTCTGGTGTGCTGTTACGGTCTCGCAGGGTGCCTGCAATATGAGTTACTTACTGTCGGATTTGTAAATCTATACTCAAAAGCTTTGAGTCTGAAACAGTGAGCTCGAAATCAAGAAGCCAAAAGTGTTTTTTTCATGAGCTCCATTTGCTGTTACAAATGTCTATTTTAGCAGCTGTGTGACAAAAGGACCGACTTACTGAGAGGTGCCCTTTGTTTCTCGATGAGTAACTGTGACAGGAAGCTACATTCAAAGCTCTGTCACTGATCATCTCATTTTGCACCCAGTATTATTTAAGTGTATATTATTAACATACATACTAAATAAAGTAAATATGGGAGATTAGATGTGAAAAACCCTGCAGCATACTATACAAATCATACATATTTAACATTGTTGCTTAGGCCTGCTGTGGCATTTGTAGTATAGACATGATGAGATAAACATACTGAAGCAAAACGCCCGATGCCTAAATGTCAAAAGCCCCGTTAATAAAGTGACACCATTAGAGAGCGAGCGCACGACAATTAGCTCTCCTCAAATGCTGGATTAGTATTTCAAAGTTACAGGCTGCGATATCATGAGGATGTCAAGCCATTCACACCTGCGCTCTTCCTTCCAAGCTTATGTCACTGGGTGAATAATAATAATAATACTGGTGTATGAACGATATTTTGCAGTGCAGCGGGGTACAGATTAGTCTCTCTCACACAGAGAGCTTCAAAGCCAGTGCTTCTGAATGAAGTGTATAGTATAGTAGAAGCTGAGATTTATCTGAATACAGCGAGCCCTACATATTTGATCGCTTGCATTCTTCACGATGTTTTTAAAAAAAGATTTTTTATCAAGACCCAGGACTGGACCTGAAGTCTCATTGGGTTTTGGATATATTGGAGTCAGACAGACAAAGCTAACACTATTTATCACTTATGGGATGACACACGCATGGCTGCTGTGAATTAGTATGATCCCTGTGTCTACTACAGCAATCAGTTTGGCAGATAAATATAGCCCAATCTATCATACTGGGCTTTTCTTAAATATCTGGTTAAAGGAAAACATTTAATATCCAGTTTAATGATAAAAAAACCCTGATGTTCAGCGTTATTTCATAATGTTAAATACAAAGCTTTCATCTGTTGCTAGGGCAGTCAGCTGTTTGTCCAGGTCCAACATTGTTGACTAGAACATAGTTAACCTCTAACCATGCTCATAGTATCTTTTCAAAGCTGCGTTTGAAGCAGTAAGGTCAGGGGGTGAGTGTTAATACTTATATATAAAGGCTTTAGTCTGAGTATTCTTTCTATAAATCAATATGACTTCAATTAGACATGAGAGTCAGATGAGCTGCCATCAAGACCTTAAAAGTAAACCTTAACACCACCTTCAAAATAGATTTTAAGTGTCCTGGTGGATAGTCTGCCTGGTTGGACTTCATGAAAACTGTTTCAGGGCAAATTCAATGAACAACTTTTAACTACTGGATACTGATTCGGGGTGGGAATCGCCATTTGAGTTGAATTGTTTTCAAATCTTATTCACTGTACGCCTCAGATTTTATCAGTTTCCTTTTTTTGCACATTGCAAAACACAACGTCAGACTTCTACACGTCTACACTGCTGGAAACTTGTCACAATAAGGAGTCATGGCAGAGAGCAAAGATGATAAAAGATCTATAATAAAGACAGATACATACACAAACCAAACAACAACTAAAAAGACATTTGACATTTCATCGTGAATAAAATAACCTTGCCACTGTTGTCAAGGTGTGAGTGTTGCAATGATCTGTCACGTCATCACTGTGTCATTAAAAAGTAAAGTCTCCGATGATAATTAGTTATCAATGAGGGACTGTTTAGTAGCAAAGTGCTTGCGGCTTGTCAGACTAAAACTTGTAGGATTAATAAGGTCCACTGCAATAAGTAGTAAAATATTTAATAAATAAACCCACAACTGAAGATCAGACTCCAACCCTATTCCATGAAACCCACAAATAAACACAAAATATACCTTAAATAAGTAAAAAATAAGTAGTAATGCAGTTATCATCAGAGAGACGGCTGGCTAAGTCGCATGGGGGCCAATCGAGCTATCAGTAAATAACGAGGGATATGCGTGATAATCAAACAACAGCAGTGAGATGCACGACACTCTACAGCACAATGTAAACAATGGATGCCTGATGAGGAGTGATTTTTCTATTGTTCCCCTCTCTCCTCCACCACGACCTAACAACAGAATAACGTTACGATACAGAGACATGAGCGGCATCTCCGGCGCACAGAAGCAGAGTTTGGTGACATTAATGACCTTTATGTTCATTTCTGTCTCTTATGATAACTATAATTATCCTATACATCATGTGGGGAGGTCAAATATAACTTGACACGGAGTTAGTGGATTGTTTTTGTAGCGCAGTTAAGAGTGATCTAGTTCAGTAGTTGTTTTGACTAACATGAATCGAATCTTTTTTATATATATTTTGCTGGATTATGTGTATAAAACTGTGACTGATATGGTCTACGGAGAAATTGCGTCTATATAAAGTCATTGGATACACCAACAGAGAAATGTGTGCATGTGCAGTTAATATAGCTTCTTGAACAGAGATGGACGGGAGTTGGATGCCAGTGCACAGTGTCTTATCTTGTGTTATCTACCACCACAATGCTGCAAAAGAGCCTCCTATAGAAGAGAGAGAGTTGACACTTCTTGGTGTAATGTGCAAAATAGAAAAAAAGCTGTAAAATTACTTTTTTTTTTAAATACATGCAGATAAAATTCATTTAGAACTTTAAATGGATGCATCACAAAGACAAAATAGGTCAAATGCTAATAAGTTTAACAAAAAAATGGAAAACGGGGTTGTACATTTCCATTTTAAGACAAAAAGAACGTATTTATTTGCACAGATCTTTGTGTTTTTTGTTTTGCAGATGACATTTATTAATTCTCCAAGAGGATATCTGAAAAAAACCCTAAGAAACATGCCATGTGTGCAGCCATAAAAGACATTTTCACGCACACGAGTGAAGATCTGTGCACCCCACCATCTCTATAAAGGACAAGTGTTACTTTAAATATACTTTTTATATGCCTTATTTTTTTTTTAATGTACGGTTATATAATAAATGCACATCATATATATAAGTGCAGATATGATCAGTGTTGCTGCATTTGTTGTGAAGATCTCGCAACATACATGACAAAATGTTCTGAGAGGAGGAGCAGGCATGTGTTAGAGAGAGAGAGAGAGAGAGAGAGAGAGAGAGAGAGCAGCGTATTTTGAGAGCTGTCATCCCGAAAAAGCACACACACACACACACACACACACACACACACACGCACACAGTGCATTGCTGGCCTGCAGCTTTGCTCTGCACTGGCTTCCTACCGTTTATCCACATTACACTTTCTAACAACAAGTAAAAAAAACACATTAAGAAACTCCTGATACTCACTTCCCCAGCTCCTCGTATAGCTGATATTCGTCTGTGAATCGCGTACAGGTTGTCGTGGCCATGTCGCTCCCCTTGTCTCTCTTCTCTTCTACTTTGACAGCCTTTTGGGAAATATTGCGGTTATTTTTTCTTCTTCTTTTTTTTGCGCTAAAGTTTGCGTTTGAAATACAGGTCCGCCCAGCAGCTAGACGGCCGTGAGGGAGCGGTGAAATGCCTTGTTGGAGGCGCCGTGTGAAGGAGGGTTTGATACGGACGGACGAAGCGAGCAGGGTGGGTGTCTCTCTCTCTCTCTCTCTCTCTCTCTCTCTCTCTCTCTCTCTCTCTCTCCACTATCTGACAGCTAACCGCGCTCGAGCGACCTGTAATCAAGTCAGCTGACCAAAGTCAAGCAACTTCCTGTTAGGAGTTTCAAAATAAAACGCAGATTCATTACTAAAATAAGTTTCTTTTTCAACTTTTTAACTGTATCCCATGGTGTGCACAGTTAATACAACCTGCAAATCTTTAACCAGTTTTAACCAACAAAAAAAAAAAAATTGTTGCTATCTGGGTGTTGGGGTGTTCACGCGTGGTGGAGAAGGTTCTGGGTTATATATTATATAGTATATATAGATATATATATATATATATAGTATAGATTATAATATATATATATATATATATATTAGCATGTCTTTAGTTTTTAAAGGTTAAAAGGTAATATTTGAGTTTCAGTCAAGCTGCAACCTCCGTGGCTGTGAAGTGAACCCAGTACAGAAATGTGACAAAAACTGCAGTTCCACTCGAAAATGGTTTCAAAATGAGTCAATCTATATAAAGCCCTATGTTAAAATGTCGAAATTCACAGCAGAAATAAACTTGTTTACAGCCTAGTATAAAAAACAAGTTTTGGTCTCTATAACTAATTTGCTTATTCGTGACAACTGTACTGAGTCTTAATGTTTTTTTTAACAAACCTGTTCATAAACATATTAAGGCTTAAAGTTATGCATAATTAACAGTGTCACCGCTCTGATTGACAGGTGGGTGCCAGGCGTCATTCAGTCTCCCTCAGGTCTGCCAATGATCCACATCTTTGTACAGGCAAGCAAGAAAAAGTACTAAAACCCAGGTTTAGTTAAGAAACGTGAGCCCTGTAGAGTTCTTCTGCCTGCTTGTACTAATAATTACTATTATTATTATTATTATTATCATTGCACATGCAACTTTTTAGCAAATCCTGCATATATAGAGACATGTGACATAAATCCTTGTACTCCTGAATCATAAAGCTCAGCCTACACTTTCCGCATCTTTCCATCTTCCAAAACAGAGCCAGGCTGACATACAGTAAACTGAGCAGGCGTTTTATGGATGAATATTTTAGAAAGAACACATCTGAATATATTGTCGACTCTATATAAACAACTAACTTTATATGCTATGGGATTGCATTTAAATAACTGAGATCAGAGTTTAGTAATTTTTCAGTTTGTTTTGAAGGCAAGAATTATCTGCTTTCCGGTCTTGTGCTGATAAGTCTGGCTAACTTGACACAATCCGCTTGATTTGATCGCAGTTTCACAACCGAGCAGTGGCGGAGGGGGTGTCTGTATCTCTCTCTATGTCTCCCTCTGGTGGACAACATCGCGAAACGGCAAAGCGCGGCAACGTAATCGAACACACCTCCCGCCTGCACGGTGCGTATTTCCAAATAGGGGCAAATATGAGAGAGCTGGTTTGTGCCTTCAAAACGTGCCGCCATGTGTGCTGTGAATGCGTGTGTTTATCTGTGCTCAAGCGGGGCGATATGAGGTGTTTCACGGTTTAACCGATGAAATATTAAAGAGAGATTTATATTAACCCTGACATTAATTTTAGAAAGACATAATTCAGGCAGCAGAGCAACAGAAGAGGTGTGTTAGGCTTTGACAGCTCTGCAAATAATACAGTTAAAGGTCACTATAAATGTTCTTGAGGCAGGGGGCATAAGTCACTATAGCAATGTTGCAGTTATTTGGCTTTCAGCGCATGATAATTAATTTTTTTGCATTGCCAAATTGCACGTGCAAAAGGTACATTATATTGCAATACAAAATTACTTTCTGTTTTTTGTTCACTCAAGGTCATAATAATGAAAAATGTAAAAAAAAAAATCAACCAGACTAATATAATACTAATATTAACAAAAAAATTATGCAATTTCCTTTTCTTCTACATCAAACTGCTCATATTATTGTCAGCATGTTGTTTCAAAGCAGTCTCTACACTTATTTACAGATGTGCAATGTTGGATATAAATCAATTTTATATTTTGGTCTAATTTGTTATTTTAGTCAAATATTATCAAAATCAGCTTTAAAAAACATGTATAATGCGTCAAAGGTACATAGCTACAGTGTCGAGACCATACAAAAAAGAAAATATGTTTCTCTTTGCTTCAAGATAAGGCGTCAAACACAGAGTGCTTGCATTTCAGCTTTTGCTCCAGCAGCACACGTCCTCTCAGTTAGTTAGTGTGATCCCACCACAATCTGACTGGGCTGAATCCAAAAATGCTTTTGGATACAAATTTACCAAAGCATAGACGGCCTGCACGCACTGCCAATAACGAGTACACAGACACACAAGGAAAAATAATTTAAATACTCTGTGTTGGTCTTTTTTTTTTCCTTTCACGGTGGCTTTGAAGCTGTGAAGACATCACATGACTTCCAGTTGGTGATTACTGAGGCCTCACAGACATAGACATAGAAAGTGATTCTACTATGTGTACTACAAAGTTGAAAAGATAATAAGGTGTCAAAATCTACACATAAAGACTGTGATCAGTGTTTGAAAGGCCTTAAAGAGGAACAATGAGACCTGTACTTTGATAAACAAACCATTAATACTCTTATTATTAATGTACAGACATTGTTGCTACAGGATGACCTTGGTGATTCTCTGAAACTTCACACGCTTGCACTCCTGCTACAGCCGAGCCACATGCCCATCCTTACAGCAAACATAATTACTATGTGATTAGTTAGTTTAAATGTTGCCACTAGGATTCGTTACACAGTTGCCCTTTAAGCTTCATGAGTCATGTGTTCATCTGATGTGGCAGGATGACGTCTCGAATACAGCTAATTAATGAGAAAACAGCTCTATCAATGTGAAACACAGAGAGGTCTTCTCGTTTTCACCGAAGGCCTTTATTTACACATCTATATTCATACACACACACACACACACGCAAATCTCAGGCAGGGATTAGAGAATTGCCGTGACGCAGGAATAAATTAACATCATAAACACATTTTCAGGAGAGCACGTCACACATATCACAGTCATTAAATGAACAAAACTATGCCTCCATGCACCGCCTGACAACAGGCCTTTAATATTTCCACATTATAATAATGTCTAGTAATACTTTTTGTTTCCATCTGTCTGTTGTTCTTTTTTTTTTTTGAAGAAAATATGCCGCAGTGTCATCTTTTGTAGAAGATAATGCACCCAGAGAGGTCAGAAAACATATGTTTGTGTGTGTGTGTCAGGTCACTGCAGAAGCTTGACGGAGTTGACGTGGAGGTGGTAAAGGAAGTCGGCATAGGACGCTCCTCCGTTGGGACTCTTGTCCTCCACCAGGTGGCGTTGCAGGGCCTCCTCACAGGTGTCACCCTGCTTCACCACCCACAGCTGACAACACAGAAAAACAGATCAGTCAACATTATTTTTAAAATTTTGTTTCAGGATTTTCTGAATTATCTGTTACCTTAAAAATGTCTTGACAAATTAAATAATGTTACGATGATAAAATGTGATAATATATTAAAAGATTCAGAGATTTTTAACACAAGGAAAGAATAATGCTGTGATAACAGAGATTATTTAGTGTCCACTGTCCAACCTGGAGTGAACACTGAGAGGATGAAGTCAACATTATATTCCTTTTCTCATGACGTGGAGGCAGCATAAGAACTAAGAGGAGATGTTGATGAACCCCACGTTTTGTAACAGCAGCTGTTATAAGTCTGGCTGTTGTAAGTCACAGATGTTTGATGACTCCTGAGGCTCGCTTTTCAGATTTAAAATGTTCGCCTACAGCTACAGCAGGACGTTCAGAGGCAGCTCACCTTGCGGGCACAAGGTGCCTCAGAGTTCAGTGTGTTGATGAGGGATCGGACCCTGATGGACAGAGGGTTTTCAAGAACTGGCAGCTTTGTCTAAAGGACGAAAAAAAAATGAAACAAAGCATCAGAAACAGACAGTAAACCAAGATCGTAGAAAAAATGCAAAAACCCCTACCTAGGGCCAGTGTTTAGTTTGTCCATTCTGAGACATACACAGTGTTACACACTGAAGCTTTAATGTTCACTTCATAAAATAGTGTTTATAGCTGACCTTTAACAGTTTTATGTGATTTTTATTCTTGCCACTAGAGATATGAGAAGATATATACTTATGTTTTATTACTTGATGGTTGAAACCTTTACAGCAAAGCAAAAGCAGCCAATTAAAATTGAGATTAAAATGCCTATACATTTATACACCACTATAAAAGATGAGAACAGTTTAAAGCTCAATATATTCAATGTAACTGGGCCAGATCTTTTGGTTTAGATATAAAGCTCTTGCATGTTTAAAGGCCGGTCTCTCTAATCTCTTACCTCTCCAGAGGGCAGGGAGGAGAAGCAACTGGTGTTGAAGAGCTCGACTAGCGTGCATGCTGGGACTTGGGTGCCCACCCAGAGCAGCAGGGTGAGGGGTGCATGAATCAAATACAGACCTCTGGGCTCCAGGCTGGCAGCACAGCAGCGCAATGCTTCTTCTGGGTTTGGAGAGTTGGTGCTGTCGACTGACAGCGGCTGCAGGGGAAAGGAGTGAAAATGTACTGACACATGCCGAAGCTACAAAAACAACGGAAATGCCAAGACCGCCCTGTCAGTGAAGTGACAGCCATGCCTTACTAGTTATTATTTTAAGAGAAGGAGTCCAAATCGAAATCTAAAGTTTGGTCAGTGGATATAGAGACCAACACTGATGCACTAATACTGAAAATCTGTAATGGTTTAAAAAAATTCTCATGCATGAAGTTCCTGGCACTATTTATGTGCCTAAAAATAGGAGATACTGAGACCTTTACAAGAAATATGAATAGTAATACCTCCCAAACAGTGTGGGTTTGTGACTGCCAGGTTTATTTTAAATACTACTCAATATTCTCTCCTTTATCAGCCGGATACATCAGCCTCGCTATGGTCAAAAGAAGCTCCCATGTGTCTGACATGATACTGACCAGAGGCAGCAGCAGTGGGTAGAAGTGTTTGGAGGTGCTGCAGGTGTCCATGCTGAGCACCTGGCAGCGCTGCTGCAGCCGCTGGTGGACGGAGCTCCTCAGGCCCGGCAGCAGCACCTCACTCTTTCTCAGACTGTTGATATAAACAGGAAGAGCTCGCAGGTACTGAGGGAGGACCAGCTACAGGACACACGGACAGCACAGTACACATGGTCAATAGGATTCACTAACACTGTAGTTATGTTTTTGCACAGTGAATAAAAAGATTTTTTTTTAAAAAAAGGATGAAGATGATGTGACACACTGAAACAACATTTACATTTTTTAGTGTATTTTATGTATCCAAAACCTCACCTGTCCAGCGGACACTGAAGCAGAGCAGCAGTGTTTGCGGTAGGACGCCAACGCTTCTGTTACCTCTGTCTGCAGTTCCCCCCTCAGCTCCTGTAAAGGGCGCTCCAACACTGCACAGTAAACTACAAATAAACGAGCAAAAATCAAATGAATATTGTATTCTGATGACAGCTTTGCATACAAATAAAGAAAAAAAAATGTAATTAAAATTTGTGTCCAAACTTTTGACCGGTACTGTTACAGAACAAATCTCCAGGACATGATCCTCACTCTTTTTGCAGTAGAAGGTGAGTAGTGTTTGGGCCTGGTACTGCCGGAAAGCGTCCTGCAGGTGACGTGAGCATCGCAGGGTCAGAGTGTGAACCCTGGTCCTCCTTTCTCCTGTCTGCGTGCTGTAAGACAACACAGCCTGACGAGCAGGACGGAGGAGAGGAGGATTATGATTAATTAAAAATAATGATTGAAGACAATGTTCACAAGTAAACATAAACCCACCTGTATGGTGACGCCTCTCGTCTCATCCACAGCTCTGGTGTGAGCAAGCTCCACAGCCAGTGTTGTAAGGCAGTTAAGAGTCGCCATGGTCACGTGGCTGGGGCTGGGCCCGGGGATAAAAAGTCCGTAACAGCCGGACACACGCAGATCTGGTGAGAGAGAAACAAACAGTGGAATCATGGGTATTTCTAAAAGGTCAGAATCTCTCTCTCTCTCTCACACACGCACACACACAAATCTCTCACCTTTGCTGACAAAAATCCTGAGCTCAGCCTTGTAGCCTGTGTCCGCCTCTACAATCCTCTTTAGGTCAGTGCTGAAACGCTCTCTGTCCAACTCTCCCTGCAGTGGAAATTAAATAAAATACCAGTTTATAATGACAACTCGGTTTTATTTGTATACTTAGCATGTCACAATCAAAATATAGATTAAAAACTCTTCCTTCATGCTGCTATATCGGCTGCTTCAAATATTCGGAATATTCAGCCATATTTTGGTAAAATTGTAACATAAAATCAACAGAAAATGTATTATTTATCAAGTAACGGAGGGTAACTCCTTGTCCTTGTTTACTTTAGTAGTTTTTTAGTTTAAAAAACCCAAAACTTTTATTTTTATTTTAGTTTTGATAGCCAGCTACTATCTGTAGCTTTAAATTAAAGACAGTAGTAGCGATCATCTCATTAAAATGTCCAACTATTTACTTCCTTTATCAAAAAACCAAACAAAAAGACAAGCTGATCAGCTACTAAAATTTGATTTCTTCTTCATGTAATTAATTTCATGCCAGTTCCAGAGCTACAATGGGAGGAGCTGTTATATACCTGGAGGTGGCCATAGGTGTGCAGAGCTCCACCTGTTAGATATGGAATGTGTCCTGGCCAAGCCCCGCCCACATCTTGCTGAGAGAGGACGAACAGGTGAACGCTGCAGCCCTGACTGACACACTCCTTGGCCAATGAGACAGGAAGCTCTGACGGCTGAAAGATTGACTGCGAATAACAAAAGAGGAGGGAATTTAAAAACTATACAGCCAACTCTTGTCATAGTTGTGACAGGAATAATGCGGTGCTGCTGTACCTTTGGTTTGTTAGCGCCAAAGAACCCTGAGGACGAGTTTGTGTTTCCCATCTCTGTCAGAGGGGCAGTATGAAAGATCAGCAGCTTGCCTGGACAGCCCAGGGCCTAGAAACAGACAAAATCTCTGATCATTAACAGCTTGTAAAAGAATCAGGGTTATTATTCCTCCTTAGTCCTGCCACAATAAATACAGAAGAAACTGATGACTGACCTGCAGCACAGCTAGTCCTGCTTTGACAGGCAGCTCCATGGGAACGCCGCTAGAGTCATCGCACTCTGGACTAAACTGAGGAATAAGCTGCAACACACTACACGCACATTTTACACCAAACAATACCAATGTGATGAAATTATTTTGATTTGCAGGAAAGTATGTTGTTTGTTTTCTGCTTTATACGTGGACAGAAAATGTCAGATTATTTGGCACATGAATGTTACTAACATCATAAAGTAGCACACAAATTTCACTTCAACTTTTGTGGACAAAAATGGTGACCTCAAAATATTAAAAAAAGCACAGAGCACAGCATCAAAAATGACTGAAAATGAATTTTGGGGCTTCAAATTACATGAGATGTCATCATCTATTAAATCGCTGCACATAGTGGCTCAGCCATTTTTAGTGGATGATTTGCAAATTCAAATCTAAAAAGCAAAAAACCTGAGCTGAGATTTATGCTGACGTGAACAGAACATGAACATTGAATTAAATTTATCTTATAAGAATGGTGCATGAATCCATAAGCACAACACTATAGTGCCTGTGCTATTTCAGATCTGATAAAATGGTCAGTCTGTTACCTGTCAATACTGTCTATGCAGTCTTGCAGGGACACCAGAAGCCCCTCCCTCACAGGAAGCTGCATGTCTTCTGTCTCTGTGATGACCAGCATGTGTGGGCGGGACAGGGCGGGGCTGAGGTTATACAGGTGGATCCTGCTGTCATACGTCATCAAACCAATGCGGACGTCTGGCAAGGCATCGCCATCCTCCCTACACGAATAAGACGAAACTTAAGATGAAACTGTGACGAGAAACTAGATTTACTATATTTACTTACAACTATTTTTGTACTACTGATACTAATACTGCTGAGCTGTGAAAGAGTGCATGTGTGTGTGTGTGTGTGTGTATATATAGTTAGGTGGGAGTGTGTTTTACCTCTTCAGAGAGGTGAGCAGAGTGAGTATTTGTTGTGTTACGAACTCCAAATGTCCTCCTCTCAGCGCTGAAGCGGAGACATCTATAGCTAGAAGCAGTGCAGCAGGTTCCCCCTGAGATAAAGTAGAACAGTTTACACACACACACACACACACACAGATAAAGTAGAACAGTTTACACACACACACACACACACACACACACAGCATCTTTTCACTATATAATTCTGATACTATTACAGGTCTTTCAAGGGCACAAATAATGTAAGCAGGAGCAACATTTTGAAGGCTTTGTCCAAGAGAATTATATTTTATGCTGAAAAAACACCCATATTCAAGAAGAGGTAATGCCAACTCACATTCAAACATTGAATTGTAAAGGTAAAAAGTAACCTTCTGAGAATTTAGTATCTCATATGACCCCATACTGAGCTCAGGCCTCTGGTCTTTATCCACCCGAACTCCCTCCACCCCTTTGGTGGGCTGGTAGTGTTGCCATGGCACTGAGACACAAGAGAGGAGAGAAACACTATTGATGTGTGCAAAGGAAGCAACAGCAGTTCAACACAGTGAACTGGCTTTGAAATGTTTGATTTTCATGCTTTCATTCACTATTTGTGTCCAGGAGATAATAAACAAATAAAATAAAACATGTTTTGTACGAGCATTACCTGTATGCTTAGATAAATCTTACCTTCACTGAGTTTACCACAGAAGGGGCAGTAAAACCTCTGACCACAGTCCTGCCAGCCCATCGCCGGGCACATGGAGGCTCCGCAACAACCACAACCCATAACACACTCTGGCTCTTTGCACACTGGCAGGGACTTCAAGAGGCAACACAGACATCCACATTAAACAGACATGTTTATATCTCCATAGAAAGTTTCACTCTAAATGGTAGAATTACAAACATCTAGTTATTTTTTCCTATATATTTTTAATAGATTATAGAATAAGCAGAGTAGCTAAAAACTGACCTCTCCAGCATTTTGTTTTGCCAGTGGGGAGACCAAAGCTCCCAGCGGCAGACGGCTAAGCAGGGCGGTCTGCCCTTCACAGGGCACACAGTACGAGATGGAGCGGATGGCCAAAGGACTCGCATTACCTGGGGTTAAACAGAGACAATGTCAGGAATGACATGAAACGGGACTCGACAGTGACAGTTGCCAGGTTGCTATTGTCAACCATTTTGTGAAATTGGCAAGCAATTCTTCTTCACATAAAAAAAATAGAGATAACAAAAAGAGAAACGTGCACGCCAGAATACTGATACACTGGTGTATTCTGGTGTCGTGAGTGTTTACCCTTGTCCTCTATGATACAGGAAGTCGTTGCCAGAGGAGGAAGACGGGAAAAAGGCTCTGAGACGAAGACCTTGCCCTCCCACTCTGCCCTGTCCTCTGCAATCACCTTCACCTGAGACAGACAGAGAAAGACACAGGTGTAACATTGTGAAAGAATATGGTAATCTTTCACTACATTTTAATACAACATATATAGCCTGTGTTTAAACATATGTGAAGTTACAAAGTATGTTACCAAAAAGTCTCAAACAGTTAAGTACTCCAGCCAGTTGCTCAGATAAACTGTAGATCTACATGATACCGCCTGATGTGTGTTGTCCTTAAGGGTAAAAGGCTGAAATGTGCTGGGGATAAATAGTCTTTCATCATAAGAGGAGCTTCAGAAGAAGAAAAGATGCTACAGGAGTAAAAGAAAGAACTTACAGCACTGGGCAGGAGCTCTGGGTCCAGGCCATAACGAGACTCAGAGTTAGGAGACTGCAGACAGAAAGTATTAACGACTCATATCAAACACTGACATTACTTTAAAATTTGATGGGACAAATGATGATTCAATTAATTGGGAAAATAATCTGTAGATATTTCTTGTCAGCAGTAATGTCCACATTAAAGACTTATTACTGTATTAGTCCCACCTGTGGCGTGATGTTCCTGTCCTGTGCAGCCGTGTTGGGAACAAACTCGTTTATGGATCCTGAGGAGAAAACAGGGTAGTTACACACTGGAGGACGGCAGTAGCGGTAAGATCTAGACTAAGGTGTTACAGTCTGAATTCTGAAGTGGATTGTTTTTCATTCAGATGCAACAAATCCGTTCAGATGAAAGAATAAAAAGTGTTTGTTGATTGGTAGTATACATGCTGGATGATGGACCTAACATGTGGTACTCTGTTGGGCTCCTCACACTGGTCCGCATCTAAAGTTACCTATTTTCTGAACTTCACTGACCAATGTTGCTCAACCTGGGCTCGTTCCATCTTTAAATAATGTCATCTAATTAAAACGATCAGCTCCCTCTGTAATATGCATGTAATCATATCATGTCATATTACTATGAACCTACCTTTAGAGTGTGGTGGAAGTGTCCACTGAGGCTGCTGTTGGATAGGAGAGGTGGGGGCATGATCGTGGGTGTAGCCAACAGAGGACTCCAAGTTTGCCCTGTCAAATGCAGGCTGAGGTGCACACTGTGGACTCTGGTTTGCACATTGTCCAAATGATGGAGAGTTGACGGCCAGATGTTTTTGATGTGGTGACTGAGGTCCATTCAGTGATGGGTGTGTGTATGGAGACTGGAAATGGGGAGATATTGCTTGGTAAGGGCTGTAAGGGGAGTGAAATAGCATTTGATGTGGCTTGCAAGGCTGCGCCCCTTCCTTCATAAGAGGCAGGGAACACGGAGGTATACTTCTTCCTTGGCTCGTAGCTGGAATCGAGGATGACACAAGAACATCAGGAATGTTTCGCTGCACACTCTGATCAGCATTGTTGGCATATATCGTGCTGTGATGGGTGTTGTTTCTGGAAGAAAAGGTGGTGAGGTCGCTCTGGCAGCTCTGGTCGGGCGTCTGCAAGTGGTCGTAGCAGGGTCTCTGCTCTGAAGGTGAGCCCAGGCTAAGATGCTGAAAGCTGGGCAGAGGGTTGCAGGGGGGTCCTTGGGGTGAAGCTGGGGACCAGCCGTTCTGGCCCACCCAAGGCTGACAGGGTGTCTGGCTCTGATTGGCTGTGGGGACGTCCATCATCCTCCATAACCATCACTGATAGGTGTGCTTCACCTTGGAGGCGGGATCTAGCGGGACAACACAAACAAGCAGAATTAAAGAGTCGTAATATGATTCCCAGTTGTTTTATAAGACCAAAATCTTACTGACAGCACCCACTGCAGATATCTTTTATTAATCACACATATTTAGCAATAAAATTGCATTTTTGGGTGAGGTTACCCATCATTTGTTAGCTCTGTCCTACACCAGCAGGTTAACGACACTAAATATATGATGTAAACGAATGATTGTGACAGCACATTGTCGAAAAATGATTATAATTATTGAGCTTATTCGTTCAAACTGTTTAAAGCTATAGTTTGTTAGGTTTAATATAATATTTGCATGCACAGTTATCATGGATGTGAACGACATTTGGCAGCTAGCGGCTCCGCATAAGCAGACAGGGTGAAATAAAATGCTACACAGATACATGAAACGATCTTATATTAAGTAATAAAAGAGCAAATACCTGTGGACATCAGTGGGAACAAGGGGGCTTTGAATGCGGCACTCAATGTTACTATCGTCTTCATTTCCTCTCCTGCGACGGAAGCGAAACACTTCAGAGAGGCTGAAATTAATTACAGGCTCGTTTTTCTGTTTGTAATAAGATACGAGTTCATGATGTTAAATAGTTAGGTGGTTAACTTTATGCTTTTAGCCACAACACATCCTATTACATTCACGAACCTGCACCTTTGCAGCTGTGTTGGCCGCTCAGATCATAGCAAAGCATTTCCGCGTTTCCCTTTCAAAGTAAAAGCCTGCAACACTTGGAGTATTACTTTGCAGGGATGGAATAAAACATTCATTAGTATGTTTTCATTGGTGTATAATAAGAACTGTTGTGTTCTGTTGTGCTTTATATCTACTTCTCTCAGATAAATACTGATCAGGATATACTCTTTCGCTTTTTATATAAATTTCACAGTTTTTCCTACATGCTTGGGAGGAGTGGGTGAGACGTGGGAGAGTATTCATTTGGTTGCAATCTGCAAGTTCACCGCTAAGTGCCAATAAATCCTACACACTGGACCTTTAAAGGATATTTAACCATGTACAAATTGTAGGTATTACACTTCAGAGAATATTGTACCTTTTACTCCACAACTAGTATTACTTTTCAGATCAGGATTTTAAAAAGAACTCTTTCACATTGATGTTTATAAAGTAATAGGATTGCTACCTACCTAACATAAATTTACCATAATATATAAATGAAATTTAAACATCTAAGGTAGTAGAAATTAAGTACCTTGTGTTGCTCATACATCTGTACTTTAACATGCATACAATGTGTGACGTTGCTGCTACTTCTACTTAGTAAAATATCTGAACATTTACGAAATACTACTAATACTTTACGCTTGTCATTAATACATACATGGAAGAAATGAGGCATGGCAGGGTGCACAACTCACTGATATATCATGTGTTCACCATTTTATGTTATTTTTGGTTCACAGATAAATTTCTAGAATATAACGCTTGGAACTTTATTGTTGGTAAACTGTTAAGAAAAGTTCAACATAATACAGTTTATCAGTGTACCAAATAGAGCAACAAAATATAGTACATCAACTTGGTCAAAGAAGTGAACTTTGAGCTCCAAAATCTTAATAACTAGCCATCAGCAGCATAAATCTGCAGAACAGATTAACGGTCTTAAAACAGTAAAGATAAATATCCTGCAACCATACAAACATTTTAGTGATTACTGAGAACAAGTGCCAATCTGTATGGCACAAAAAAAATCATTTGTTGTCTGTCTCTGCTTGGCCATCTTAACAGATGGAAATTCTCCCAATGTTGCAAATGAAACGGAGATGGACAGTGAAGAATTCAGAGGAACAGAAGGTGGCAAATAATTAAAAAAGATTTTGCAACTGACATAGTGAAAATGTCCAGTAGTCCGTTGTGGTTCTGCTTGTTCAGTCCAGCTACTGTTTGTAGCTGCGATGGTACGTTCCACTTTGTCTTTTCAGGGCAGTGATCCTGTTCCTCACATAGTCCTTTATACCTTTCCATGAACGGTTCCTCAGTGCTTCTGGCTCAGCCTCAAGACACCGAATGCAGTCGCTTTTCTGGGGAACTTTGTGTCCCTTAATTAAAGGCATCAAGTGTCTTTCAACCGCAAGAACCTCGGCTTCGTCCCATTTACTTTTACCGAATTTTTGGCTGCCTGTGGGGTAAAAGAGAAGATTGAACTTGTGGCATAACTAAAAAAGAACCGTTCTGATTCTTTACAACAAGCCGTTTTATTTCTTATAGAAAAACACGCTAAATCTTTAAATCATTAAAAACATTTATTGTTCATCTAATATACATTTGTGTATAATTCTTGGGAGAATTAGACAGAATGACTGTTAATGATAATTTATTTATACCTTTTTTGCCTGACTTGCCAGATCTTCGAGATACAGTCACGTCATCTGTTGTTGCTCCCCATGCTTGTGCTGATCCAAAGCGTGCACTCGGATACTCAACCTGATCCCATGATGCAGTTTGTTCTCCTCTTCTGGGTTGTCTCTCTGTATTGGAGACAAAAAGACAACATCGTTATTTACATATTCCATCTACCTATACACACAGTTCCCATACTTTGAGTCATATTACACTCACAAATCACAGTCCTTCAACCTGTTTTCAGAAATGCATGTGCTCGTCAAACCTTGCTTTAGCCAGGTATGATAGAAAGTTGATTCTGATTGAAAGTGGTTGGTCTAAAATACATTATATGGCTGTAGATTGTACTAATTAGTTAGTCGAAAACGTCCAGCTGTTATACCAGAAAGTGGGAAAATAGAAAGGAGGTCTGCAGGAGATCACAATAAAAAGTCCAGTGTCTTGTGTATTTTATGGTGGATATTCTCAAATAAGCGGTACAAATGCTTTCTGAGATGGTGATATGTGGCATCCTTCAATGGATCAAGATTAAAATTAAATTCTTACCATTAGAGTTCATTTCGACATCACCCAGCAGCATGCCACCGTCCTGACGCAGAGCTCGTAACCGACTGTTGGGGCCTAAAATTTGGTCAGCCTCATGGTCATCCAGGTTCATCACCTGTAGCATTGTTCCGTAATGCTGCCTGAACTTTGCTGATGCCAGTAATTCGGGGTCTTTAGCTCCGCATTCTTTGGCATATCTTGTGATGCAATCTGATGGTTTGTAGGAAGACAGCGACTTTGGTCGCGCAAACAGGTAGGAATTTCTACTGGGGACTCCACATGTCTCACGAACTTTTACCAAAAGCTCTAAAGCAGACACGAATGATGATTTCAGTAAAACAGGGATCAGTCTCCCACAGCTTCCTCGAATTTCGATTCTAGTAAAGAACTTACACATGGTTCTTTCCAGATCTGACAGGTGTGTTTCTGTACCAGAATGCACGTTTGACTTTTTCCGTGACGCAAAGGCTGTCAGTGGTATCAATGATATCTCTCTGGCTCTTCTTCTGTTGAAAAAGATTGTTCGAGCAAGTATTACCTTAGCCAGAGCAGCGTAGTTTTCTGCAGAGAGAGTGTCTTTGAGTTTTTTCTCAGCTTCAGCATGATATTGTTCCATGTAGGAGTTCAGGCACTTCACATCTTGAGCAAATGGAGCTTTTTCTACACCCTCTTTTGGTTTTCTGAGTGTTTTTAGTGCCCCTGAAGAGATGTATCTGGTCCATTTTTTCTGGTACAAAGAGAGAAAACTTCGTGCAGACTCCGCCAAACTTTCATCACCCTGCTTCACTGCGTTATCCTCAACAATGCTACAGGTCTTCTGGAGGTGATAACCAAGCTTGATAGCAAGGGAAGGTTTGCTGTATGATTTTTTTTCTGAATCGTAGCCTGCCAGGACTTTCACTACAGACACCACACGTCGGAAGCTTCCTGGAAGAAAGAAGTCCTCCAGCTTCTGCATCTGAGTTTTGTTTTGAGCTTCAAGTACAAGTCTTGCTAACTGGCGAAGGTTTTGTCTTATATAATCATGCTGCTTCACATCAGATCCGTGCTGACTAAACAACATCTCGCCAAACTGTAAGATAATCTTGTCATCCATGACAGTTTGAGTCACATCATCATATGTCATCTGGGTCAAAAGGTCTTTAAAACCATCAGATACGCCAAGATCATCCGAAGCTTCAATCACACACTGCGATTGAATGCGCCTTTTTCCGATCCGTTTTTCATCGTCATCCTTCCCCTTCTCCGGGCATGACTTCATATGTCTGGGCAAAGCATTCTTCATATAAAGACCGCGACAGTAAAGGCAATGAAGAAAGTCTCGGTGTGTTGCAGTACTCTTTGGTCTTTTTCGGACAGCAAGTTGGCCTTTCCCTGATTTCAAGACCTTTTTATTATGAACAAAGTTTCCTTGATTTATAAGTCTGTTCCATATTTTTTGTCTATCCCTGGAGTTTTTGGGATGCTGAAATGCAGCTGCAACCTCTGCTTTGTCACTGTGGACCGACTCAAGATGCCGTGCCATTTTGCATACTGCCTTAGAACAAAACGGACAATAATTCCTCCTCTTACAATGTTCTTTAGAATTAGGCAACACTACAGCTTCAGATGGCTTCTTCAGTTTTGCTTTACGTGTCTCTTCTGGAGGATTGTCACTTTTTTCCTTAGACGAAGAACTTTCGGATTTAGCCTGTTTTTTCTCTGGGGAGGTTGAGGGACTGCTCGGACTAGATTCATCTGAAAAGCCCCTGTCAGGTTCAGGCTCAGACTGGGCATCAGAAAAGTCATCGTCACTGTTAGGTATGTAGTTAGGGTCACTGTTGTCGTCTGACACGGCTGAAGCATTTTCTTTTTTCTGAAGAAAGCAAAAACAAACAGCAGCTATAATTCTACTGTTTATATTTTTAAACAAAAGACACAAAGTCATAACTTACCACAACTGATTTTACACAGACATTTAAAAAGTATAACTCATCTTCATTTGGTTCATTCAGGTACAACTATAAATGAAATAAATTAAAAAAATAATACATTTTCATTTATAGTTTCATTAACGTGGAGACCATTCGCAAATTGTTCTTGCTAAAAATTTATGTCATATCCTGCTATCATTTCCCACTACTAGCAGTTTATGAAGGCTAAAAATTAAACCTAATTATTGTTATTTTATTATTTTATGTAATTTCCACTCACATACCTCCACTGGCTATAAGAAATACCTGAATCTAAGAGTAAGTATGTCCTATCGTAGCATCTTCAGTACTGTATGGAAAAAGTCATTGGTATTTAGAATTTGTATTAACATTGGATGAGTAAACTTATGTTAGGTAACTACCACTGGTTCTGTTTCTGACATCGGATCATCTGGTGCATCACAGGCCTGGCTATCCTCCTCGTAGGATGCAGGTGACGCACAATTCGCTGAAAGATGTGGCTGCGACTGAAAAAACAAACAAACAGTGAAGAGAAGAGAGGAATCTCTAAAAGGGAGCAGTCATTAGTGAATAAAACAACGGTGTAATATTTATTTATATTAGCTATGAATAGTTGTACTTCACTGCAAACTGCACTCAAACTGGAGCATCTGAAAATCTTAACTTACCTGAACAGCTGTGTGTGAAGACTGTCCAACACTGCCGTCATCTGAAGGTACCATTTCGAGCTTAATAAGCAAAAAAAGTGAGGTCAACAAGGCGAAACTGTGAAGAGTTCTCTCTAATAATGTCTACAACAGGAATTTAAGACTTTTTTTTTTACATCCAAAGTAACATATCATTCTTAAGTAGTCCTGAGTAGCAACTATTTAAGATATAATATTGACCTTATTCCATCAAAAATGCCTTTACTTACAAGTTTATCCAGCGCTGCCAGTTGTTGAAGTAGCTGTGCACGCTGATGTAAAAGTGCAGACCTGTCATTGCTAGCCTGAAAGCAGATAAGAAGGAAAGAATAAAAATGGTATAACTCAAATAAAATGTTCTCATATGAAACTCCACTGCTCTGTAATTCTACTGGAACTTAACAAAGTAACAGTATGTACACGCAAGCTCTGTTTCTATTTACATCACCTTTATTTCATTTGTGAAGCTAAACAAATAAATCAAACTCTCTTCTGTAACAGGTTTTGGTGCTCTTAACTTCTTCACCAATGGACTTACGTTTGCCTCTTGTGGTGGCTCTTTGTTTACAGCTTCTGTAGAAAAAGTAAGTATGTTCATGTTAGAAGAAATTGGAGGTAAAGAGCCAACAAGATTGTGATCTGAACTGCACCGCTTGTTCAAAAAAAGTGACTCATCTGTAATGTGTTGAAATGTTTTTGATGAGGTGATGTCTCTGATGTCTCTGGCTGTCATGCTTGTTACATACACCAATCTTAAACTAATACAGTCTAACAACACAACATTTCCTACCTTCATGGAGATTATAATGTTCAGTTTTTTGTTTGAACTCTTTTAGAGAGGTGTTGATTCAAACTGGTCATTTCGGATGATGTGGTTTGTGGTTGAAATAATAATAATAATAATAATAATAATAATAATAATAAGCTAAAACACAGAAGCTTTTTAGAGTTTTTGTCCCTGGGCAGGCAGACGAAAACAACCACAGTACAATAAATACTCCACATAAAAACAGTCCATCAGCGTGAGATAATAAATAAAATCAGTATGATTGGAGGTAACACTTTCGCACTAACTTTAGGCAGAGTTTTAAGTCCTGCAATGCTTCTTGAGTCTCTAATGTTTGTGGGCATAGAATGATTTTGTCTTTCTTGTTCGTGTGACGATAATAAGAATCTGTGTCAGATAGCATTATACAGCACAAAAAAAAAACACGCTTTGAAAACAGCTGTTAATATTGTATTGAAGAGCAAATAAATATGAATGATGTGATGAAAAATAACGGATACATTTATAGCACTTAAATATTTTACTTTGAAAACCATCTGTGGGCTTTGAATTCCCCTCTTTAGTCAATTTCAAGTTGTGTGATTTAAAAAAAACTTTATTTGCAGTACGTGTTTATGTATTTTCACCTTATTTAATTCATTCAATCATTAGGATCTAAAAAAATAAATAAAAACAGACCACAAAAGTATGTCAAGTACAACTCACCTCTGCAGTGTGGTGAAGGTACCCACTGCCGCTGCTCCTGAGAAGCAGATGAGGCCTGGCTGTGATTGTATCCAGGAGCAGTACCAAACACATTCCCTCCTTGAAAAGCAGCTTGAGAGGTACTTGCACGCTGTCCACATGATACCAGGTTAACAGGCACCTCTTGGAGTCTACTTAGTAAATCCTGATGGGTTAACGCAGGTTGAACCGATGCTTTGTAAGGGTCGTGAGGTGGGACGTGGGGTAGATTTTGGGGCCTACAAGGCTGTCGAGCTTGGTTTGTTTGGACAAGTGCCGGTGGAGGTATATTTGCTCCCTGATTTGAAGTCAGCAGCATCGATGAAGTGTGAGGGCTTTGCTGAGCAAAGGAAATACTGTGAGAGGTATTCGGGATAGCAGTGCTGGCAAAAAGTGAGTTGGACAGGGCGGAGTGATGACTGGATGACAAGGTGCCGATGTTGCTCATGCAGCTCGGATTGGACGCCTGCCGGTGGTTATATCTTTGCTCAGAAGACAAGCCCAGGCTGAGATGCTGAGAGTTGGTCATAGTGTTGAAGAGGGATCCTTGAGCTGAAGTTGTGGACCAGTCAGTCTGGCCCCCCCATGACTGACAGGGTACGAGGCTCTTATTTGCTGCCAGGTTTTCCATCATTCTCCATAAACACGTGCTCCCTGGAGTCTATTTCTTTGGAGGCAGGGCCTAGCAGAGCAAAAAAACAACATGCACAACTGATCATCAAGGGCATTTCTGTTTTATTAGGTTAGAATAATATTAATAAAGCAAAGAATGATTGAATTTCTATCTATGCTGCTTCATACTGTATATAAAAGTCAAATATTCCACTCCGGACATGTTTTTAACAAACTAATCAAACTTTCACATCACACTTGTGTTAAGATGCAACCACTATTGTCCTCCATCAGTGGATGAAAACACCTTTTTAGTGTAAAACTCTGCACAAACATCATTCTGCACAGTCAGGGTCAAACATCCAAGTGAAGTAAAAACAAGTAAAACTTTTACATCTTTTTTTTTTTAACCACCACTTTAAAAAGCAGTTTTGTAATTAGTTATTAAACCAAATGACCGAGTAAACACGCTTTTTTTAGGTTTTCAGATACCCATCGCTAACATGCATGTGAATAAAGCAGCTGTAGCACCAAAGGTCGCAGGTTTCTTTATGAATGATAGATAACTTACTTACTTACTCGCTTACCCCCCAAAACACTTCACATCAGTATTTACAGGACGTTATGCAGCGACATGTTGTAACAAAATGTAGTTTTAGCAGCAGGTCGTCCCGTTACGAGCTGCACTGATTAGCTCTTAGCTGTTAGCATGCCCGGTTTGTAAAAAAATCGTAGAAATTCTTCGTAAAACTCAAAACAGCTCCAACATAACCGGACTAAAAACCTGACCCATCTGCAGATAAGTTCATCTAAACATGAACAAAGACGAGCAGAAGTACCATATCTGTGAACATCACCGGAAGTAGCGACTCTGTGTTTACTTATGCTAGGCTAACACGAGGCTTCGGCTTGGTTTTTCAGAATAAGAGCCTTGTTAAATAAATAAATAAATAAATAAATAAAAATAAATCAATATACATTTTATTTCATAGGCGCCTTTCTGTCACCCAATGACACCTTACAATAAATGAGAGTAGACAGCAAATAACAGAAACAAACAAAAAGAACCATAAAAGTATCAAAATCAAATTACAAGAATACAACATTAAAAACAGGTTAAAATAGGACAATGCAATTGAATCAGATGGAAAAGGCTATTATAAACAGGTGGGTTTTAAGTGCAGGCTTGAATTGTGAGAGTGAGTTGATGTTCCTTATGACGGGGAGTAATTTTTAATTATTATTATTTATTTTTTGAATACAGGGGTCTTCAACCTTTTTTCAGCCAAAGGACCCCTTGGATGAAAGACAAACAGAACAGGAACCCTCGCATGTTTTTAATTAAAAAAGTGTCAGATTTTAAGCCTAGTCTATAATAACTTTTATATTTACTTTATTCAACTTTTATTTTACCTTATTAACCTATTTATATACTGTGTTATTAGCCTGTGTGTTTTTATGATTGATGAAAGGTTGCATAGTTATTGTTGGTCTTTAAATGCCATGGGCTATGCGTCTTTAGACATGTCCACTAATTCATCCAATTGGAGTGCAAATGCTTCCGCTGTTTGTAGTTGTAAATTCACTATTATTTTGGGGAAAACTTGTCAGTTATTATGACAGTAATAATGCAGTACCTCTGAAGACCCCCTAGGGATCACTGGCCCCGATTTGAAGACCCCTGTATTAAAATAATGAATTTGGGCGTTTTAATTTTGTAGTGAAGGGGAGTTTGCGTGTTGGTGTGCTGTGTACAAATTTAATCTGTGAAGAAAATAAATGAGTCCTGGCAGTTTTAACTGTAAAATCGTAACGCAAACTCAATCAACACACAGTGCACATTATGTGCATTTTCTCAGGTCATGACTTTCAGTAAATGTTTTTACTGTAAGGCCGCCTCTTTGTGCAGTGTTACTGACTTAAATTCATTACAGACTATAAAGGGCACAAGTGGAGGCAGGCAGATTCAACATCCTAAAATCTACAATGTCAACACATCAATAGCAGTTTCAAACAGCTGTATTTCCACTTGCAGTCTGTGCTGTCGAAGGATGTCACATTCCCAAAATGCTATACTCCATTTTTCTTTTTTAACCAATACGTTTAACAGAACGGAAGTTTGACTCAGTGTGACTACCTTTAGAATTACTCACAAGTTTGTGAGATTTCATATTCAATCTTTGTACCAATGAACTGCTTAAACTGTTTGAAGGTTCACATTGTTTTAGGTTTGAGGTCATACAAAGTGGATTACTTTTTTATTTTTTTACTGCGGTCTAAGTTTGTCATGTCATACCACCTTTTAGTGTTAGTTATTTAGTATGGATCAGTGTGGATGAATATTATCAGTTCAGATCTATGTAAACTTACTGATATGCATGTAGGTCAGTGTACCCTGATAAAGAGAATTCTATGTCACCGTGCCATGCACTGTAAATGAGTAACGCAGGGTCATGGAGCGAGCTGGCAAGACACTCTAAGTATCATATTATGGTCTGATGTATCAGATATATAAATATATTGTGCACCTCACTGCACTGATCAGGTTGTGTCTCTAGAGCGACTGATATCTCCATGTACTCTGTATGCATGTTACCTGCTGTAACTGCTACACCACGGCCTCCCTTTGGATTTTGATCTTCTCTGTTTGAATGTGTCCTTGTAGATTATATTCAACTTTCAAGTTTCCATTTGGGGTTTATTTGTAGTGCTCCCTCCACGTTGGTATGTACAGTATGTAATATTGCTTGCATATTTGGCGGCAAGGCACATTCTCAAATGACAAAACATATTGCACCACCAATGCACCATTCAGCTTTGCTACAGGGGGTAGCTGAAGTGTTGCTGACAGAACTCTTGAAATCAGGACAAGCAGCATAAAATTAACTTTGCTTTTACACTTCCCTTCACTGTCTTGAATATTTAAATGTGAAGACTTACAGTAGATAATATTCTAGATATATAGAGGGTTGGGCATACTATACAAACACACGCAACACTGGTGATACATTAATCAATAGGTGTGTTGTTAACAAAGAAACACAGTTTTTGACTGTTGTTGCCGTGAGCAATGAACACAGCAATGCTATGAACATGTTATTCATTTATTTAAGTGCATCTAGACAGCTGTTCACAATGTGGATTATGGTATACCATTTTACCCACGACTATGCCCGTACAAATGGGTTGGAAATGTAAGTTATTTAAAGGACCAGTGTGTAAAATTTGGTGACATCTAGTGGCATGGTTGCAGATTGCAACCCCCTCATTTCATCGAGAATCTCGAGAATCTACGGTGGCGGTAAAACATGAAAGGCCCTATTGAGAGGCACTTTTTAGTTTGTCTGCTCTGGGCTACTGTAGAAACATGACGGACTAAATGAAAGACGACTAATGACATCGGTTTATATAAAAAGGTCAGGAGCCCTGTAAGTGTTACACACTGGACCTTTAATTGACTACATGGAGCATGTGTCAATTAGTACTGGTACAGCAGCCCCTCAATAGCTTAGGTTATTTATAGGTTATTTTGTTTTCAGTTAAGTCACTAAAGCTTATATTTAAAATTCTAATTGTATTTATCTAAATGTATATTATTCTTTGTTAAACCACAATGTAGGTGACAGCTGCTGATCTATTTAAAACCGGTCTTTGACCTTAGTAATCTCAAAACAGTGCTCTCACCTCCCTGAACTGTATAGCTCATATCTGCTGACAGACAGGCACTTTCATTGACCTTTGAGGCCGTTTACTGCCTGTTTTATGTACCACAGTTTGGTGTCCTTTTAATGGAGTGTTACGTAATTTAAAAAGTCTCCATAATAATTTGGTAAAGCGCCTGAAGCTGTCAATTAGCTAAAGCAGTTAATTGTTTTTAAAGTTTATTTTTGTTTTTTTTATGAAGCTATTGTCTTTGTCCTTCTGATATTTCTGCTGTATCATCAATATTTTATCTTTCCCGAGCAACAGCTTAAACAGATATTTCCTCTTTTGCAATTTCACTTTGTCCTGCACTATACAAATATCATTTCCTCAATTATGATCCCCAGTGTTCAGTATTATGCAATACCCTATTTTCCTCTTTTTACTTTCTGTGTGTATTGCGCATATTGAATGTGTCATATCTAGTTGTGTTTGTGCCTTGCAAAAACAAGCTGGATACTAACTAGTCCCACCCTCTGTCCTTTTTCACTTCCTCTCTCTGAGCTGAAAGTAAAAAAAACAGAATTGCACAATGCTCTTGCATGTTCTTGGAGATCATACACTTTTATGATTTTACACAATGTCAAAGTGTTCCATCTGCTTTACATGGCAAATGCATGCACTGACTTTTATATCAGCTGTGATAAAAACGCCAAACATTTTCTCTTCACGCCATTCCCCTGAAAGAATTTGTCAACCTTCCAGTTGCTGCAAAACATTTTCCATGAAAAGAAAAGTTTGTATCCTGTCAATAAAGGGGATTCTTGCACTGTGACTTTTGTAAGAAAGAGAGAAAATGTAGACATCAGCAAACAGCTGGGACTGAACTTTGTCCTCCATGGAGGCAGAAAAACAGGCAGCGTATAAAAGGGGGGAGCGGGGGAGGAAGAGACTTGTTTTTGTTCAAGGACTTGCAGCAGCGCAGAACTGAGCAGAGAGAAGGAAACTGTTTTAACCAAAGGGTAAGTGACAAAAATCATTATATTTGACGGTAATATACAGAAAGAAAAGTGTTTGTGTTACAGCTGCAATAAATGAATAGATTAAAGACAGAGAAATAGAAATACAGAAGATTTGAACCCTTCTTAAATGCAAATGCGCACGATATCGTCATATCCCAACCAACCACCCACTGAACTATTTTCAACATTATGTTCTGTCTGCTGCTGTCAAACATGTTGTAATACATAGCAGAAATGTTTGAATATTTTGCTTAAAACATTAAAGCATGCTTCCTTTTACTATGCTGTTTTTTGTTTTGTTTGTTTGTTTCGTAGCTACTGTGTGTATCCATGAGTTTAAATGTGTATAGAAACAACATAAATGCAGATTTTGATACTTCTTTGTTCCTTCTACTAGTCGTCTCCTTTTTTAGATATACAGTATCTAGTCCAGCAGACACTGATTGGAGAATGTAAAAACAGTTACCTCTCCATGACCTTTTGTACAATTCTATCACTTGTATATGCTGAGTTTGACCAGTCTCTAATTTTCTCTCCTCCCTCTTTCTCCTCTGACCACTTCCCAAATTTCTCCCTCTCCCCCCACCACTATCTCCTTCCTCCCATGTTCTCAGCAGATTGGGGCAGTGAGGGGGCGCTGCAGGAATGTGGGCGTGCCTCAGCCTGCTCATCACTCTCTGCCTGCTCCATGGGGGCGGCGCAGAGAGTGATGGGGGTGGGCCTCGCTGTCAGTTGCCACCAGCCTGGAAGATAGGGGAGGTGGATCCCATGAATGGGGCAATGGGCAAGGTGACAGTGGTGGCCCTTTTCCAGGCCAGCTGATTGTTCTGTTTGGTGCAGGCTGGCAGGTGTGTGCCCATCATGTGTTATCCACCTTGACCTTTTGTTATGCATTTTTGTGTCCATTCAAGAAAAAAAAAAAACATGACATTACATTGCACCATTCAGACTAGTCCTTCTTATGCTAATATATCATTGAAAGTGTAACCTGTTAATGATTTAATAAGTTTGTCTCATGGTCTGATGTCCCTCATTTGAGCAGAATGGATGGCCTGCGCCAGAAGTTGGAGAGTCAGGGTCTGAAGGATGTGGTGTACATGGTCGTTAACCACCAGGGGGGGCAGTCACAACGCTTGCACACCATGCTGGCACAGAGACTTACCGAGACCATCACCCTCTACAAACAGGAGGAGCAACAGCCTGATGTCTGGCAAACACTTGGGGGAGAAAAAGATGACTTTTTCATTTATGACAGGTTTGTCATCTGTGGTGGATAGTTCTTTAACATTTGACGAGAGAAAGAAGAGGAAAGAGGAAATATTTTTTATTTTACTCACCATGATTTTCTATCTTTTTGCCTACAGGTGTGGACGTCTCACTCAACACATATCACTTCCATACAGCATCATTGGACAGGGCCACGTGGAGAGTGCCATCAAAGATACCTACTGCAAACGCATCTGTGGCGAGTGCACACATGAGGTATAGACCACAAATAACTGCAAGAAAACACATTTGTGTTGGTAACATGTTTATATCAAAGATGAGCTCACACACTGATATGTCTCTGTTTCCATTTCTCTTCATTTCTCTACAGAGCACTGAGATCCCTGAGGAGTGCAAAGAGAAAGCAGATGCACAGCCTGTTGCCCCACCTGTAGAGGAAGACACTGGAAATGCTCACCATCATGGACATCACCATGGCCATGGACATGGCCACCATGGGGTTAATCATGGCCATGATCACAACCATGGTCATCACCATGGAAATCATGGTGGCCATGACAGTGAGCATGGACAGGGTCAAAGTCAGCAAGGTGTTAGTCACCAGGGCCATCAGCAAGATGTATCTCAAATTCAAGATCATTTAGATTTAGGCCAGATGCAGCAAGTAGCGCAAGTGTACCAGATGCCACAGGAGGTCCATGTAGCCCCTGTGAACACCCCTTGAGTACAAGAAAAGGCAAGGTGAAAGTCAAAGTTCAGCTGACAGGGGACAACAGGCTCTGACAATGAAGCCTCTCCTAAGTCCAGCTGATGCTGACACTGACGCAGGCTGTTTGGTGAAGCAGAGAGTGAGCAGCCAGCTGGTCTCTGACACTGTGATGAGGCGCTGCCCGCCTCCTGACAGTGACACGGACCGACTGGTGATGCAGCCAATAATGTTAGGGAGACCTGACAGTGACGCTCACCTCCTGCTGACTGACAGCAGCCTCAGCCAGCCCAATGAGCCTGACCCCAAGGTGCGAGCTGATGACAACAGCCAGCCCAATGAGCCTGACCACAAGGTGTGAGCTGAGGATGAGACCAGCTGTAAGCTGGCTCTCATATCAGCCTCATATTAATATCAGTCAGAAGCACCGGGGGCCTAGTGCTCTTTTTACCAACAAGTATTACCCTGAGAGAGGGAAGGGCAATCCCTGACAGGATGGGATAGATGAACAGGTGGAGTACAACACCACACTGACAAAGACAAAATTAGGCTTACCAACTGAAGCATGTGCAGCTTGCCAATTAATAAAAAAATGGATTATGTGGATTATGAATATATGTCAGAGGTCGCCTGTCTGTCAGTGTGTTGCTCTCATCCTTTCTCAGGAGTGTACATGGTTATCATGTTCATAAATTGCCTCCTCCATTTTGCTCTCTCCATCCTTTATGAAACCAGGTGCGTAAACTATGCTCTAGTGGCGTCTGTTTGAAGTCAGGCAGGAGAGAGAGGAGTGGGTAGTTCAGGAACATGATAAACACTTAAAACATTTCAAACTTCAATTTTGAGGGATACTTTAAGGAACAGAGAAAAGTTGATGTAATCTGCAAATATTTCCAAAACAAAATTGATGAAGAATAAGAAAATGTATTATTACAGTACATCTGATTTTGTAAGGTAATTACCATAAACCTGAAAGCACTGAATAGTCCTCAAAAACATTTAAACATAAACCTTAAAAGTTTATACTGCATCATTATTGATCAAGCATATTTAACAGCAGCTACCACTTGTTGATTAAGTCCATAAGCTTAAACATATATCAGGTGTGTCTTTTACCATAAATATGCACATTTTAAATGAAGAGTTTTTGGCATTCCTGTAGATGTTTTTCTTTGCATTTCTGGATCTGCTATGTCGATTGCAAATTGCACACATTTATACAAGGCTTGCTTAAAAAAAAAAAAGAAAGAATACAAGACTCTATTGTTTAGAGCAGGTCAGACGGAAAAAGAGCGAAGAAGTGAATGACTGTTGGAATACACTCTGTACTTAATGATGGCTTCTGTGGGAAGATAACAGTCACCCTGAAAACCTGATGCTTGTACAGAGAACTGTATTATGTTATGGTTGTCAAACATGGAAACTGAGAGTTGAATAAAGATGGTTGAGTTACTTTTTTAAAATGTTGTGTGTGAGTTTTACTTGTCAAAGTTGAAATATAAAAGCTGACAGTGACTGTATATATTGAAGCATGCTGACAGTCAAATGAGCTGTGTGAGGAACTGTGGGGTCTGCTGTGGATTGTATGTCGTGAAGGGACCCGTGGCTGTATTTAGCGTGCATCTGCTTGATCAGTTGGATGCATGTGACCTCAGCAAAACAGAGGAAACATATTACCACAATACTTACATTTATGATCGTCTTTTTAGTTTGTAGCAAGCCATCAAAGTCCAGTAATATACATATCTTATATCTTTATGTTATGCTGTTGAATACATAAAATTGGTTTAATTTATTTCAAATTAGGTGCTATTAAACTGTTTTGCCCAATATTTGTCAGCAGGTGGCGATGAACATCTACACAACCCCACCACACGCTCAACAGCTAACTGTTGAGTTTACTAATGGAGCTGACTTCATATAGGTTTACCACATTCATTCTCCACCCAAATGAGCCTTTAATAAATGAGCGCCTCTTCACTTAAAGTTACTTCATTCTGATGAATCAGTCATTTTCAAGGACTGTGCAGACATCTTTCTCCATGTGTCACAAATGTGCATACATGTCATTTCAATTCCAGTGTTTTCAAGCAATGACTGATCGACTGATTTTGCATGCACATGAGTAAGTCACGTATGTCAGTCACATGTGTTTCAGTGGCAGCTTGAAATATTTGCAGGTATAGTCGATAGCACAAGAAAGTGAGCTCTTATCATTTCAGAAAATGCTTTTACTTTACCATCACCATTACCACCACCATCTGTAAACATACATGTCTCATTAATGCATTAATGCATTAATGAGACATGCATTAATGCACTAACTAAACTTCTTCCCCGGAGTTTCTGTGCTCTCTCGTCCAGCAGGTTCTCGTGAATCATGGCTGCTGCTGTGATCCTGCACGATGTCCATTACACATATTACTAGTGTCATTATTGCTACCATATATCCATTACAGTTTATAGTTAGTTTATGATTTGCTGCTGCTGTGCATCTGTGTCTCTCTATCTCTATCACAGGTTCCACTGCTACTGTAATCATTTTATCATTCATTGTAATTGTACAACATAATTGTTTGTGTTGATTTGTCCTGTACATGTGACATCTATTGCACGTCTGTCCGTCCTGGGAGAGGGATCCCTCCTCTGTGGCTCTTCCTGAGGTTTCTTCCACCTTTTTTCCCCTGTTAAAAGTGTGTTTTGTGGGCAAGTTTTTCCTCACTCGAACCGAGGGTCTAAGGGCAGAGGGTGTCACTCCCTGTACAGGTTGTAAAGCCCTCTGAGGTAAATGTTCTTTGTGACTTTGGGCTATACAAATAAAATTTGATTGATTGATTGATTTAGTGGACCTCATTCAAAATGGAAAAGAACAACCCTTCCTGTTTGGTCAGTTGTGGTTTTACATATTTTTTATTTTACCCTAAATACAACTATAGCTTGTTTGTGACAAACACATACTGTAGATGAAGATACACTTGTAGCATTTGTTTTTTTTTTGTATAGGTTATACTCATGCTAGACTGTAGAACAATAAAAACACAATAAGAGAATAGCTATTATTCAATTTAAATACACGGTTGCCCATAAAGTTGGAATAACTTTGTTTTCAGACACATTCCTCTTTTTATTCCTATTTATACACATCAGGTAAATTGTGGTTTAATTTTCACTGTTACATGTTTGGAAGAGATTGATCAGTAAACTTTTGAGAAAGATACACTTTATCTATCAAGAATGAATCGCAGTGTTACAATCATTTCATGAGAAAAGGTACAAATACTTTATTTCAATATGCACTCATTTTTCTATGCTAATATTTACATTACCGCATCAACGCACAGATAAAAACTTGTGAAATTGTCTTCAAGACTTAAAGTGCAACACCCTCCACTCAGTGTAATGTATCTGAATTGCCTGTCAGACTGTGTCTGAAAAGGTCAACAAGCAACCAGAGGTAATGAATGAGGCTGAGGTGGACTGGTTGTGTGGGCGTAATTGGGCTGAAGATCCAATACAAGGGAACAGTGACTTATGGGTAATTACCTGCAATGTCCTGAGACGGAGAGCTGTGAGTGGCTGTGTCTCTGATTCAATCAGCCCCACACAGAGCAGTGCAATACACAGCCTCTGTCTTAATTGTCCGATATGCTTTCCCTGTGATGCACAACTGTTTCTGCAACCGTTTCCTCTCCACTTATTCCACCAGGAGAGAGAGACACACACTTGTGAACTCGTTCACACACACAAAGTGCTTCTGTGTTGCTCACAAACACGTATGCACTCTCCACCCTACAACCACCACACAATTCCTATTTTCCCCTCTCTCAGACACACAAAGGTACACAAATCCATTTGCAACTGAACTCTCCCACAGTAGGCTGTACATTTTGTTCATTAACATCCTTTACTTGTCACTGAGCGCTGATCTGAGCTGACCTTTTCTGTGCAGTGTGCTACTTGTGTACTTTTAATGACACAGTTGGCAGTGAGTTTAGGTTGGAGGTCTTGTGAACAGAATTTGGCATAACAACATTACATTTAAAACTAAATTAAAATTATAATCAGTAACATGATCATGATAACCCAGAGAAATCTAATTTGTTTAATTTGCTTTTGCAAAAACAACACCAACTCTTGATAATATATTGACACTGTACAGAGTTGGAAGGAGGCTTCGGAAACACGGGACAAGTCTTTGGAAAGCAACAGATGACAAACAGAAAACAAAACATGGAGAATAGATTGAGATGCTGTATATACATTTATTGTGTAATTTGTTGAAAGCTTATTGATCACACATACAACACCAGAAAGGCTCAACTGGTAAGAGAACAATATCAAATCATAAAAGATTAACACAGTTCTTGGCCATGAGTAAAACAGCAGGACAAGGACAGTGGCTCCAGGGTCAGGAAGGTCTGAAAATATGATCAAGGCACATAAAAATGGAGAAAAGTCAATTCTGGCATGTACAATATATATATGTGTATTCATTTGTTTTATAATCCTGGATGACACATTAGTCCACTATTGTCAGATATGGTGGTACAGTAGGGTGATCTGAGGGCTCAAAATAAATAAGAGGTGAATAGAAATATAGAGTGGAGCCATTGAACTTAGTCATAAAAACCAGGGTGTATACGCTGTACTCAAGTCAAGAATTAAACTATTTCCGCAACAAGCTGAAAAATGTTTGGCTGAACGCTCTTTGATAGGGAGTTACAACCAGAACAAATTCCAGCACTCAAAATTACTTCCAGGCTTAGTGACAAAAGCCACCCTTGAACCAACGCAAAACCAAGAAACTGAAGGCCAAAATACATTACTACAAAACAATGTAGCCCCTTCAGATGCAATTCTCAATAATGAAATGCTGAAATCACATAGTGGGAGAAATGTAAGAGTGTAGAGTTACAGTATCTCACTCTGCCTATATTTTGATATGACTTCATAAAAGACTATATGTATCTCTATATGCTCTATCTGCTCTATATATCCATAAATCTTATAGCAAACATTAAATACTCCATTACAGTACATCATTCTATCAATCTGGTAGTGTAAAATATGTCCTATAAACATATATTCTGTAGAACAAAACCAAAGCTTATTGAAACTGAAGGATCCTCATTGTCTGATTATTGTGCTGAATACTATTTGAAACATCCGACATGTTCTAATATATATACATATATATATATATATATATATATACATATACAAAGTGCTTGCTCTAAAGTGTCTGTGACATTTATAAGCTTGAAATAACAGATGCAAACTTTTACACTACATTAAGGATGAGCTCACTGTGAACTGGCAAATTTGCAGACACAATGTGGTAAACACCTGTACAGTAAGCTTGAACAACAACAAAAAAAAGCACCTCCCAATTTATCTTCCTCACTGCAACCTTTACAAAACACTTTCAGTGATTTCACTTTTTTTTCCTTTTTCACAACTTTTCCTCATTATCATAAATCGCATATTCCAGTTAGCACATATTCACAATCACAACTGAAACAGAACCTTAACAGTGCTTTTCCCATCATCTGATCTTCCTTCATATACACAGAGAGCCTTCTGGTGATCTTTGGATGGGTGTAAACACTGTGAATGTAAAGGCGAGGTTACTGTATTGCAACTTGACTTTGGGGCAAAACTGTCCTATTGTTGCTACTAATCACTGAACAGAAAACTGAACCAACGCATACCTTCCCATTTATCCCAGGCAACAACATATTATAGATTATATCACCAACATATATCACCAACATTTACACAAGAGGGATTGCTGCACTCTCTTGAATGACCTCCTTCCTACCACAGTAAGGCTGAATGCAGGAGAAACACATGTACCGAGCAGCAATACATTGTGATTAGTAACATTAAAAATATATACTTGTAATCTTACAGCACTAAATATATTAAGACATTTCTACAACAGCATTGACTTGCTGGTATCAGCAACAATGACAGAACACTGAGCATTAAAAAAGAGACAAAAAGAGAAATGGCACGTATCTATCATATTCACATTTTTAGAAATTGTCATTTTATGGCTCTTCCTTCACCTCTCTTCAATATGGGATTGTCTGACAGAAAATACTTATTTTATCTGAGTAATTCACTGCTTATCTCAAGGATGATTCCCAAACAACATGCTTCAAAGACAGGATGTGTTTCCTTTGCATTGTGAAGTATGTTTTTGTTTATGGTGCGATGTGATGTTTTGGAGGCTGCCTTTCTGTTATACAATGACAACACTCCAATTCATTGTGTCATATTACAAAACCATGCATATGTTGACCTAAGCTTAGGTAGCTTATTGTGTGCGGTATGCTATGCTTTTGTGTGTGTCACAGGCATATTGTCAAAGCCTTTATGATAGAATTCATAGGACGAAAACACTAGAGGAGTATCAGACCTTTACAAAAGGTGTCTGCTATCATCTTACACACATTATTAGACTGATTATTGAATATGAAACTATTACACTGTCAATGAACCCAGAGCAAGCTTACACTACAAAATAATGTGACAAAATAATTGAAAAGTCTGGCTAAATAATGTTCTAAATTTGGTTAATCTAATAAGAAGTATGGGGCCAAAGTAACAAGGAATCCATGCCTAATTACACACAATTACTGTATATTACACTCAGTGTCTGATTCTGCCTTTCAGCACTTGCTTTGATAAACATTTTTGGCTTGGAAATTGCAGTCAGTTTTACGAGCATGATCGAAAATGTGAAAATTATGGTCTGGTGGTCTCACAAAATGTTCACTCTTGCAACTAGTCTTCAGCTCATAACTTTTATGGCTATGTCAGAAAGGTCAAATTAAACATCAATTAAGGCAAACGTTTTTGATATAGTGTGTGTGTATGCATGCATGCGCGTTACTGTGCTTGTGCACATGCAAGTTTTTAGTCGTAAATCTATGCACAGAGAGGCTTTACACCAATTCACTGATACATAGCCGTACTTGCCTGTACATTGCAATGCAAAAATGCACAAATCCTAAGCATACTTAAGCAGAGAAATGCCAAGCCAATAACACTATCATAGGCACAGATTGTTAATACAGTGGACTTGGCAGATATAGTATATAACGTGTTAGCTAATTACAGCTCTTACATACTTTCACAGTCTTTCAACTTGTTCCAGTTGCTGTCCCTGCAATAACAATGCAACATGAGAAGAATACAACTCCCGAGAGAAAAAGCTTACCCATTATGGTTTGAGTTTAAGTGAGACATGAATGAGTGCTGGTTTGTAAAGGTGAGACCTGGCTGTGATTACAAAATAAAATTAGTTATCTGGTTTCTCTGAACTGCTACACGTGTCTGTGTCTCTTCCTTTATGCAAAATAACTATATCAATATGGTCTTTAGCAAGGCACTTGGTGGTGCTCAATGTACTACATTACACTTTGTACTGAGTGGCTCCCAGTGAATCTGAATAAATCCTTCCTCTTACTACAAGAACAGCTATTAAGCTGTAAGTGACATGTCAGTAAACATATAATACACAACTCATGTTAAAGGAATATTCAAAGCATTCCAGGAATTAGTTAATGATGAAATGTTGTAATTTCCCTTTTACGTGTGTCACCTCTAGTTCCACTTCAGGTAGTGATTTCCTTCATTTCCCAGAATGCCTTTCAATATCCCCCCCAGAAAGTGAGGAGATATTGGGTTGATGGTATTTTTTTAATGTCTCTGGGTATACATATATATTATGTTGTTTTTTTTCCACTGTTGAAAATATTTATTTTATTACATTCTGCTGTGGCTGCAGAGACATCATATAATCTACGTTTGGCCACTTGTTCATGAAAATATGAACAGCATGCCATTAAACAAAACAAAGCCAGGAATGTAAGGTAAAACTGCATAGTTGTGTTTTCAATTGTACCTTAGGGTGGGGGTTTTTCCTTTAGCTAATGCCTTTTTGTATAAAAATATATCTTTAGTGACGTGCTACCAAGATGCTATGATGAGATTAGAAATCTAAGAATATAAAACAAGCCACAATTGTGCGGCGAAACACCTCTGCCAGCAAGAGGCATCAACGACAGCAATGACGTCTGCTCGGTGCGGTGTGAAGTACATGACTAGAATGTGCTTGTCTTTTCCCATTCAATCATACACTGACATCTCTCTGTAAGATTAAGACTCGTCATTAATGTCATTGCTCTAAACACAATTAGCCAGACATGTAATGTGATCCAAGGCAGTTTAGCAGTGAGCTAAAGCCTTTTGACAATCACAGTCTCAGCCTGTCATCTGTGTGTGTCTTACGCATGGATGTCAACAAATGGAGCAAAACTGTGCATTTGCTTTGTGACGTTTACATTTGGCTGCCTTTGCATCAAACTAATTGATGGGGCAAAAAAAAAAAAGAGTACTGTAGCTTTTCACATCTCCCTTTCAGCACCCTCTGAAAACAAACACCTGTACACGCTCATCCGTACTGTGTGCTATTTGGTTTCCAGCAGGAATCAGGTAGAAACAGGCTTTTGTGATAGCAAGGGAATTTCCTGGTCAATCAACCTTACACCTAAAGGCCCAATGGCATTTTCATTTCATGGTGAGAGGTTCCCCAGCATGTCTGGGGTGATGTACCCTATGGGCATTGCAGGTAGGGCCTTCAGGGGGTGCTGTGGCAGGCAGGGTGGGGGGGACTGGCGGGGAGGTGGGTTGAGGAGCAGACTGTGTTGACTGTCCACCTCCTGCACCACTGTGTAGTCTGCAACGGGGGCAAAGAACTGGGACTGGGGAGAGTCAGGAAGAATGTAAGGTGACTGATTTTCCTCTGCTGTGGCTGCAGGTTTGGCCTCCACTGGCTGAGGAAGTATGCTTTGATACCCCTCGCCAGGTATGGGGGAGCTAGGGGGAGTGCTGATTTGCTGGGCGTTGCTCTCCGTGGTATAGCCGCTTCGTTCAGGATCCACCACCAGCAGCTGAAACTGCAGCTCCTTCTGCTTCTTTTCCTCAGTGTCCTTGCTGCCTTCAGGCTCTTTTCCCTTCTTTTGTGTTTCCACCTCTGTGGCTGAGGTGTTCTCCTGGATTCGGAGTTGCTGGCCAGGAGACAGCACCACGCCTCCAGAGGGCATTACATTGCTGACCTGGGCATAGAAGTCTGTGTTGACCCAAGTCTGAGGGCCTCCAGTTTGGGTTTGGATGAGGAGCCTCTCGCTTCTCTCCAGGGCTGGGGCTCTTTCTGCAACATCAAAGGAGGCTTCTTCATCCTCAGGTTGGCCTGGCAGCAGGGTGCCCATCAGCATTAGCGTGTCTTGATCAGGCAGATCTGGGTCATAACAGCTTGCCCGACCTGAGTCATCATCAGGGAAGCTGGAGGAGAGGCAAATGGAGATGAACTTCAATTTGAGCCATCTGGCAGCACAAAAAAAAACACAGCCTTTCATGAGAATCTGTGCAGTACCTGATGGCATTGGAGCACCCTTTGTTCATGTGGTGGCTCACAGGTTGGGGCAGAGCCAGGAGCCTTTGAGTATCTGAACTCTGGTTATCCTCCTTCTCGCCAGCATCTGCATCAGCATCCACCTCGATGAATTCCACCCATGGCTCATCTTGGTAGAAATCTGGTGCATACGTTGGTAGGCCACCCATACCGCCACCGCTCAGGATAAAATTCAGCTCGTCCAGCTTCCCTTTCTGCATGTGCACAAATATGTATGTTGTAAGTGTGTGTGGCGATCAGAATGCAGAATGTCAGGTAATCATAAAAGACCTTTATTTTTCTATTCTCCACACACCATTGTGACTATCACACATTTTCAGCTACAAACCCCAACCTTTGTTTCACCTTTGTCTGAACATGAAACAACAACATTATTATTCTATTTATTTCTATCAGGAGTTTTTTTTTCCTGATGTCCAGGTTTGATGTTGTTTTGTAAAGAGCATACAGGCTGCCTGTTAAATGCATCTCACAGAATCTAACAATAATACACCCACAACACAACCAGGACCCTTGTCACATCTTATTATCTCTGAACGGTCCACCTGACGTTGTTTACTTACATAAAACAAGAGTGCATGTTTACTTTCAGATTATTTATAGACATTTTCGCTTTTATTTGATAGTTGACACAAATGACAAACAGGCTGTGATTGTGAAAGGGACAGCGGCTGAAGTGATGATTTCTCTGAGCCACATGGACGCCCAGAAGTGTCTGTTTTGAATCAAAATTACAATGGAAACCTAATAATAAAAAACTGTGGTTACACAACACTTTAGACTGGATAAACAATTCTCAACATTGTGGGCTGACTGAGGTCTTTGTGTTTGTACAATATAATAATATATTCATGTATTAGAGTCTGACATGTATTAGGAATTTAAGAGGTTTTAAATTGCAATATATAAGATAATCTTGTTAGATTTCACATGCATGTGCTGTTAATAACTGTTACGACCAGATATCGGGGTATGAAAAGAAGTAACATAAAAGGTTAATAAACAAAAAGTATTTTATTAAATGAAAGTTCAGATCGTCTTTAAACAAAAGGAGGTGAGGCAAAGGGGAACAAAGGGCGAGCGAGTGCTGTTAAACGAACAACCAAATATAACAAAAAGAGAACTCTAAACAGGGCCTATATTATCTAAGTAGCACACAAAAACGAGAAAGAAAAACCTCACTAACTAAGCTACTATCTAATAACAAAAAACACGTCAAAAACAGCACTCATAAACTAATGGGTCTAACAGAAATCTACTCACGTGTTATCAGTATATATATCTAAACTAATCCCTGCCTAGTCCCAACAGTTCGATACTCTAACTTCCACAGTTTTCAAAACAAACGAGTATCATCAGATACGAACAAACGAGGCGAGCTCACAAACACCACACAAACAAGTGAAACTGCCATGATGCTCGGACGGCTATGGTTTAAATGCTTGTGATGCTGCGTTGCTGGGCCCTCTCATTGGCGGCGCTGAATGATGCCGCACCAATCCTGGCCCTGCACACCCACAGATGTGTTGTCCCCGCCTCCTCCAGTTGGGGCCAACCAGGGACCGGCAATCGCAAATCTGCATTTACCTAGGGGAAAACACTACACACCCACATATGCGTGGGACGAAACGGCGACAGCCGTAACAATAACACATCACTAACTAGGTAAGCCTAGGTATGCCAATGTATAGGCTCTAGTATGCATGTTTAGATATGAGAAATCACAGATGAGGCAGAACAACACAGACATAAATGTACCTTTAACAGTTCTGGATCGATGCCTTTAATTTTTGGCGCAGGAACCGGTGGAAACAGAATCATCATTAATCTGCAATGGCAAGGCAAACATGATGAAGATAATCTGTTCACAGTTGCCAGTGTTTGTGTGCATGTGTATGTGGGGAAATAAGGCCATGTTGGCCAGCTGTGCAACACAATCTGCTGTGGATTTTGGAAACATCTCCATTAGCTCTAACTGCCAGCGTTACCTCAGTAGAGGTTGAATTTGTTTTTGGCATGCATCCAAAAATAAAAGTCTGTTTTTACCTGTGCTGCTGAGAGATGACAACAAGCATGATGACTATGAGGAAGCCCACAACCCCGAAAACAAGAACCAGCATGAGCGTTAAGGCGGACTCTGAAAAACAACATGAAACAGAAGCTATTATTGGCATCATCATCATTTAATTACAACAACTCTATTCGCAGTTGTTCAAGGTGGTGCACCCTGCCTGTCTGACCTGAACAAAGCAATTGGAGAGACACATATTTATTTACTGCATTTAAACAAATGGCTGATTTCTCCACCATGATTACCTTACCTTTGTTGGGAACCTTAGTCACTTGAATGAAGATGGACTCGCTGAAATCTCCAAAATCTTTAAAGGCCGGCATCCTGCAGTGGATGTGCACTTCATATTCTTTTCCTGTGTGTAGACCATAGATTGTTTGCTGGGTTTGTTGCTGCATCTCCAACTGAAATACAGAACAAAACACGGAGATATAATTAAAAACAAAAAACAAAAAACAAAAAAGGTTTTGCTAGGTCTTAACCAATCAGAAAATTATAAATTTTTTGTTTATCCTGACAGAAACAAGAAAAAAAAACTGACAGGATCTCAGGAAGTTTATGTTTATTTTTTGTACTTGTAACGATGACCTTTCCAAAAGGTGCAATTGTTGAGTCATTTCAGATATATTAGACGGAGAACATACTGTTATAATGGAGGCCTCTAAAACAGTTTCCAAGGCTGCATTTGTCAGACTAGCTGGCCAGCCGGTAATGAATATGAGCCTGTTCAAGGTCCCATGGCCTCTGACCTACAGATCCCTCCCTTCACTTCCTTCAGAGAGGCTGTGTTTTCCCAGAGGCCTTGCTCTGGCTTCCACAGCGTTGCCAACAAAGCTACATTGCATTTTAGTTACAAGAGTCCTGGGGGGAAGGGGAAGGAAACACGACACTGTGCCTCTATGACCTACCTACAATTTACTTCAGAGGGTGCATGAGTGTTTGCATTTTGTATTTGCAAAGAGGCATCTTGTGTAGTTTTAAAGTGTGTTTACATGTATCAGAACATGTAACTGTGTGTGCACATACAACCAAAGAAGAAAGACATTTAAGTGCAAGAGAGAAGACTTACTGCTTCCCAGTTTGTGGCATTTCTCTCTCTGTACTGGATCTGGTACTCGAGGCGCATCCAGCCTCCCCTGACATCTGCAGAGGGCGGTGACTCCCAATTGACCATGACATCATAACTTAGCCCAGAGGGACTTATATTCAGTAAGGTCCAGTTTAGAGACACTGGTGGGTCAGGACGCACTGCCAGAAAAAGGACAAAAGTCCAGTTTGAACACACTTTGAATGAGATGGCTTTGAATATACTTGATCACGTGTAGATGAATGAATAAATAATCAAATAAACTACTATATATGTCCTAGTCAAGTCAATTAACTTCAAAGATCTACAGTCTATAGCAGAGGTCACGCATATGTAGTCTCTTCTCTAAAAACTTGCTAAAGACTCAACGTTCATTACACTCGACAGTACTAAAGTGTCCAATGAAAAGACAGAGATGTTAATGCCTATGCTAATCTTAGCCTGACCAGTTGTCAGGTTAAAGATGTAAATATTGTCCTGAGGATGATAAAATTGAAAGGGTGTATCCTTAAATATCATGGCAATTTGCCCAATATTTTGTTTAAATAGTTCACAGGAAGGAGGAGAAAAACTCTTGCAGTGTAAACAATGGAAAGGGTTTATGCTTTGAGGACTGTGAATTTTCAGTTAATTTCATAGAAACTTTACTACTAGAAATTTTTTATTTCTTGGATGGACATTTGGACCTGATGGAGGCACTGGGTCAGGGAGGTCACCTAAAACATTAATATTGCTCATCTGGGAGGAACAGGTAGCTGTTATAGCCATCGTATTTTGCTCTGGACACATGTGCCTCCATAAATGGACAGACCAACTAAATGCCTCGTTAAGCTACACCCTACTGTATGTTCACTGGTAAAAAGGTAAGAACAAGATATGGCATCGCAGTGTGATAATATAGTATATCAGTTTCTACAGTCCTGGCTAGATAAAAGCCACCAGACATCAAAACATTTACTCTGTAAACACTGTGTGTCTGATACACTATCATGCTGTGATATTGACAAGCATGTGACATTTGGTGGTTTGGCTGATATGCAGCATTTCTTGGAAACCTTTATGCAACTGATCTATCATACTAGCAACACTCATTTCCCGCTGTCTCACAGTATATGGTTCTCTCTGTGGATAATTTTACATAGCAATCTGTGAAAATCCTCTATAATCAGTCTCACTACTCCTTGATGTGGAAGAAACAAGTCCTAGAACATGTTTCACAATGTCAAATTGCAACGCAGAACTCCCCTAATTCATCTGACACATTGAAAAAATCTGAATATATATGCACAAATGTTTGTTACTAACCGATATTCTCCACAGTGAAACATTTGTCATTGGGATAGGTGACGTTGTTTTGGCTGCGGAGCTGCATGCAGTAGGTGATCCAGATGGATGTGTGGTTGGCGTCGAAATAGCACTCCCTATTTGAATGGATATACTCTGGACACTCTTTCCAGTCGCTGGTGGGCGAGCTGTAGGAAGGACACAATGAAGGAAGAAGAGTAAGCAAAGGATGAAATAGCTGTCACCTGGAAGTTAGACTCACACACATGCAAAATTAAACTTAAAGTTAAAGTAAGCCATCATACTCACTCCTTCTTTAGGTAGAAGACTCTGACTGCTCCAGGGGCGGACAGGTTGTGGAAATCGCCTGGATTCCACCAACATTGAAATGTCACCTGGTCCCTTGATATGCAATCTGTGAAATGAGGTCCAAGGGGAGCTGAAAAAAACAAAAACAAAACAAAGAAAGGTAATGATCAGAGTGCAGAGCAAACAGAAGATTGTTTATCAGTCATCAACGCCTCCAGTTTACCACCTAAACTTGAAGGCCTGAAAAACTGTCTGATTGCAATTTATGAGCATCACATAGTTTCAGTGACGGAGGTCACCATCTACCTGTATCTGCCACCTGCCAGGAGAAACACACAGCATGGATGAAAGACATGTAATATGCAGCATGGGTGACACTTTGGCTAATTTTCAGTCTGCAGTTGATGTTAATCTAAAATCAGCTGCGACCCTGTGATGCACGTGTGAAACATTGCGTTATTTGCATCATATTACAGTCACCCTGCCTTTATCGTCTTTAGATCTATCCACACACATTTCATATCATTTCCCCTCTGCCCACCCCGGGGCCCTGACTCAGCCCTATCCACATCTCGCACAGCACGCTGTCAATCCTCATCACTAATCCCCCGCCACCCCCTCTCCCCATATCGGAGGCCAGTTTTTCATCCAGCTGAGAGTCCCAGGGTTTGGTGCAACCATAAATAAGCAACTGGAGGTATCATTGATTTCTGCTCTAGCCGCTCTCCTCCATCGCTGACTGCAACATAAATCACGAACAGACCCAGGACATAAACACGCTTCACAACATCAGGCAATTGCAGCAGGGCTCTGTCACAGGATAGTTTTTTTGAGTTTATAAACATTAAAACAAGAATTATCTCTACGCAGACTCACTCCATCCTGCTAAATCTTACTTTTAAAAAAGGGAGGCAACATATACAACATGTCTACAACATTTGGACACAGACACACACGTATAACACACATGCATCCTTAGATAATATAACATAAACACAATATAACATAAACACATCTCTACAACAAACCACAACAAAGCACCCCAACAAAGCAAGCCCAATCCCAAGGAGACCAGACTGAGAATACACACAGAATGTACAGCATTACTTTGATTACTTTTCATTTAATGCCAGTGTAACCTCATAACTCACTGCATTCCTACACCATTGTGCCTCTAGCTCTGAACTCTCCCTCCCTCTTTCCCACCTTCCCTCCCTTCATCTTCTGCATACTGTCGTGGTTCCCAGAGCTTTGCTATTTCAACCCGGCCTCCCTCCCCCATCCAACAAATTCCAGCTGCCACCATCAAAGAGCTTTTTGCAGACACTGGATGAAGAGCTCAGAACTACAACAGGAAAGACGACATAAAAACAAAATGACGCCTTGAAATGCATGTTTTTGGGTTAAAATGTAACTGTTGAAGCCTGACAATCCGGACAACATCACTTGTTGTGATTTTTTTTGTTTTAGCTCCACCCCAATTTTATTCCTCATATACAATATTCATTCATTTTGATGCAGCTATTTAAATAAAAGGATACAGTTGAATGTAGTCTCACAGCTGTTGTTCTACAGTATTCTGGGTGCAGGAGACTTGAAAGCACACAGGCAATGTTTTGACAGTTAACCTCTCCGTAAAGAATGTAGCTGTGCTGGTAAAGGTCAGAAGGTACAGCCATTTTTTTTTTTTTTTACAAAACATTTCTGAACACGGCTCTGAATGTTGGTCTCACTGTCTCTTGTCGCTTACTTCTCCTCTCCCCCTTCTTCTCTAATATCCCAGGGCTTAGTCTTATAACTTGGTTCCTCATCATAATGTATTTTTCTTTTAGAGGATAAAAAAAAGCAAAAGGACCTGTTCAAGTTATAACTGGCTCACAAGCCCAGGGGCAATGTCTTGACAGCTAGTTTATCATCTGTCATGCGACTTGGCAATTTTGTTTGGGGCTTTGCTCCCTATTTTCTACTCGTACTAATATATAACTAGTTTAACTGATGGGAGGCTAAATCCTGCCTGTACCTGCCAGCTGCAATTAAATGATCAGCAGTTGAGAGCCTTTGGCTGGAAGAAGAAACCTAATTTTGTGTGTGTGTGTGTGTGTGTGTGTGTGTGTGTGTGTGTGTGTGTGTGTGTGTGTGTGTGTGTGTGTGTGTGTGTGTGTGTGTGTGTGTGTGTGTGTGCGTGTGTGTGTGCGTGTACACCCTCATCCTGGCTGTCCACATATACCTGTCGGTCCTTGTGGGCTGTCCGTGCAGCTGAGACTGATAAACAACTCTTAGCTTCACATCCTGTCTTCATCAGTCCATACAGGGGAGCTAGGAAACCACTTATCTACCTCAGTGTCAGCTTCAGCCATTATGGTTTAAAATCCACTAAAAAGGCTAAATAAAGCACTCTTCTCCTGGCCTTTGCGCCAGCTGGTAAACAGCACTAAAAAGGCAGTGAAAAAGGTGCCGACCAGGCTTTATCAGTTAACGTACTGCAAAATGCTCGACTGCCATGACGAGCGAGAGGGAAATGAGGCTATGACGCTATGAATTACCACCTTTTCCAGCTCATTTGCAGATTTAAGTTAGTGTTGAGGTTAATAACGCTTCAAAAAGGCTGCTAAAAGGAGAGACCAGGAGGAAGAAGGAGAGAGAGAGACAGACTGATGGCAACAGTTAGACAGAATGATTGTTTGGATTATGGCATAATAACAGCAAAGTGTAAATCAACATGAGTTTTTGGCTGCAAAAACAGATGTCATTACATAACCGACAATAATTGGATGGTAATTTCCTCTTGATGAAAGCAAATTAAAATTAAAATCAAAGCATAAAGTCAAAAATACTTTAAACAGCTTCAGACATGAGACATGGAGATCTACTCTCTTATTGTGGGGCACTGTTGATTTTGTATTTTCTGTTCTATTTTCTGTTCTGTTACTGTTCTCTTTATATATGCTACCAGTAGCAACAATTTTATTGCTATGTATATGAAACTTACATATATGTTTGGCTAATATTTAGTAATTAAGCTGGGCTCAACACATTGACAAACCCATGAAAATAAGTCCCATCTTCCACAGCCATCACAGCTCTACATACAAAATTAATGGTATCAAAACTTTGTTATTTCATACCCTCATCCAACATGGAGAAATGTCTTGGTGCACTAATGCCCGCCCAGACTTTACAACTGCAACTCATTGCATTTCATAATTTCCCAGACTAGTATTTCCAGTCTACAATCAGTGGAGAATGCTGCTGCAGTGCTGACTGGATTTAGAGATTTGTTTGTTAATGTGTTTGGTGTAAAGCACATACATATAAACTAACTTGATCGTCTATCACTTTGAGACTGCGTGTGCAGTATGTACGCAGGTTTTATGGAGTGTTTGCAGCGCTTTCTTATGCTAGCATACTGTCAAAAATAACACAAATACACAGACGCATAAAAACCAAGTACATGAACTCTGAGTCTCTTTATCCTGGTATTAGCACGTAATTGATTTGATTGCACCACGCTTGAAGAGAACACACGCATAGCTGCTGAACAGTAGAACCTGTTGTACCTGGTCACTTCACTCACATCACTCGTACTCGTGCTTTCTACCGACTGCATGAGCACGATGACGAGGCAAGTTATCACAAAAAGTCAGGCTTTATTAATACAATATCCAGTATTCATTTCCTCTATATCCATAGACAAGGCCAACACCACTTTTGAACAGTTAACTAAACTTACTTGGTACTACTGTTCATACCGACTTGGACTGCCATTGCAGCACCCATGCCAGATGATCTACATCACTTCCTGAAGCACCATCAGTCTGTGTATGTGTGTGTTTCTGTTAACCAGATGGAATACTTGGCAGCACACATTGACGCTGTGCTAAGAGTAAAAATGCCAAATGTCAGTCTGCACATGCCAAGTCCTATATTTTGTATTTTGTCCCTGCTCCACAGCTCACACACACACAGACACACACAGACACACACAGACACACACAGACACTTTTCAGCAACACACACTAGTTGATGTGTTAATATGCATGCAACGACGGCATCATTTGTCTTCCACAGGGAATATGTCTTGGATGATGAAGAAAATAAAGAATGAGCAGACGAGAGAGAAAAGAAGAGGGTGGACAAAGATTATTTCACAATTCCTCCCATACTTCTTCCACATATGCATTTGATTGTTTGAAGGAAAAGAAGATTAAAAACCTTCGAATCAAGCCTTAATAGTGGAGGTTAAATGTCAAGTCAGGAAGCATGTGGCATTGGAGAAGGGGGTGAGAAGTGGGCCAGAATAGAGGGGGAGAAAGGTGAAATACTGCAACAAGATACAAACAAGGGAGCGTAAACAGGTGATATAAATAACTGCTAACATGCACACACACGCACAAACACACACACACACACACACACTCACACTCACATGTGCATAGACGCACACAAGTGCACACATTGAACTTACACCTTCAAAACAAGAACCGACAAAGAATATCAAAGTGCCATTGTCCGATTCCTTGAATACGTTCTTCCTTTCCTTCCAGTTACACAACAGGACCAATGGCTTTTCTACTCTTGTAAAGTTTGGGACCACAGAATGACAATTACTCGCTCCACCTGAGCCTCATGACTCCCATCAGTGTTCACAGCTTTGAAGTCTAACAGACACAATCTGGTGTGCGTTAAGCATGCAATGACCCAGTCGGCTTTTTCTGGTCCCGGCGATTTATTAGCCAGAACAAATGATGTTAATCTCCTCTAATGCCATTACTGACCACAGTATTGGCTTAGTTATGTCATATTATGTCCAAGTGAGTGTAAATATAGATGAGCAGGGGGGTGTCCGGTTTACCGCATGAACACCTGCACACATTTTCTCTCCTCACCTTTCTCTCTCTGTCTTTTTTTTTTCCCCTCTCTGCCACCCTCTGCATTTTCGTCAGGCTGTCAGACATGTACTCGATGTCTAACAGACTCTAACTCATTGCAATCACCTCTTAAGAGTTTCTTCACTAGCCTCTCTGAAAAAATGTAATATTCTTAAATTGTTGTTTAGCTTTTATACTTTAAAAAAAGTTGACATTTTCCATTGAGTTTCAATACTGTGGTGGTAAATTATACAGTTTTAAGTTGTTGTTTTTTTACATTTTTGGCTTATTTCACACTTAATTCTATGCTTTTAGGATAACCTTTTTTATAAGTGAAGCAAAGTTTTCTGCAGTGTTTACCCACCTGAAATAAAGAATGCTACCATTAACGTATGAAGAAATTATGTAGTAAATTGTTTAAAAAATCATCTGGAAACTATATATAACAAGATGAGACGCAGAAGGATCGGTTTGATTTAGCTCACGCATGATGACTCTATAGATTCACTTTATAATCAATAAAAGAACAGTGCCACAATGTCGAGAGAAAACCTCAGATTTTTAAGTTGTCAGTCACAATGAGTTGCTGATGTGTGAGAGAAAAAAAAAAACGGGCAAACACTAGTTAGGCACACGTAGAAAAATGTTACTCATAAAAGGAGATGTTAAATTAACGACAGTGTCAACATTTTTATTCTTTTACCATGCCTGTCTAGACAAATGGAAATGCATGATATACTGCTGGAGGTTTTGTTGGATTTTTGTGTAATTTGCATGATAAGTAAGAGTATTTTAAACTAGGTCTTCTTACTTAAGACAGCTCCAGTTTCACTTTGGCACCCTAGAACTTTCTGTGGTACTCCTGAGTCAGTCCTCAGTCAGCCCTGCTGCTTATAAACCTTTCCCTTTAAACTTACTTTTGTTAGACTGTGGATGTGTTTCATATACAGTCGTCCCTCACTATAACGCAGTTCACTTTTCGTGGACTCGCTGTTTCGCGGATTTTTTTAGTGTAATTTTGCAACTTTTTTTTACAGCGTACTGTAACAGTATGAACGCGCATTGTGTTCTGCGTCCTAAATTGGCTAAGAGAGTACTGTACAAAATGTGTGTAAAAAGCTGTATAAAAGTGTGTGGTTAGGGGTTTTACGGCCTTAAAACATGTATAATAATAGTAAAACTTACTTCGCGGATTTCGTTTATTGCGGGTTATTTTTAGAACGTATCCCCCGCGATAAACGAGGGACCACTGTATGCAGAATGTTGCTGTTGGATCTGCTTGGATTTTGCAGGCAACCTTCCAGTACAGAGCATTTCATCAACCATGCATTCCCGCTATTTACAGTATGCAGTTCTCGCCCCTGCTTTTTAAGTTTTCAACTTTGTATTGAACTTCATATCCCACACAAGGCCCCAGCTTCACTGCTCAGAGCAAACACACCCACTGCTTGTCTTTGAAGCAGATGTAGCTGCCAGATGGACCAAAACTCTGCACTTTAACCACTGGTTACCACCTCTGTGGCTAAGCTACACTCAACATAAGAAATCTATATGCCTCGGGAGCAAGTCCTCCTGAGACACACCTTGACAAAATCAAATCTAGGCTCTGGAAAGGTTGGGAAAAGAAATAGTGTGTGTGTGTGCACATGTGTGTGTGTGTGTGTGTGTGTGTAAGGGACAGATCAAGACAAACGACTACCACTGCCTATAATCACTCTGGTAAACCTTTAAATATACAGAAGCCTCTCAAAACGTCTACTCTCGGCTTGTTATGCGGCTGACTCTACAGACATAAAAATGCTGCAAGAACAGCATAACCCACAGAATTTCAGGAAGGCTCTATTAGATTCCCAAGTGAACCAACAAAATGGTTTTAAACAAACCCAAAAGTACAAAGTTTACTATTACCTACTACACAACACAAAAATTGGATGGTTTCACCAACTTACTAGATGTGTCTGAGAGAAAGTGACAGGTTAAAGGTCAAATATAGACAGTTTAAAGCATAAACGTAAGTGTAGAAAGCAGGTGTCAGGAGTGGAGTTTATACAGTGAGAAAGGCACAGACTGTGTGTGTTTGCTCATGCTATCAGTGGCTGCTTTGTGTTTACAGATGTTTTAACGGTTGTTGAGGAAGACCAGGGCTAGAGATTACCACAGCAGAGACCATTTTAATGAGTGAAGGAGGTGGACCAGTCAGAATATTTGATGGTTTGACCTGAGAGCTTATCCGAAAGGTAATGTAAACCCACAGAGATAAAGACATTTGCTACAGTCTGTGAACAAATACAAAGTCAAAAAGCCTGAGGGCAAAGACATACAGCTCAAAACTCTGTGTGCTTTCCAAATTAATTTAGTGCTTTTAATGCATCACTAAACTAACATTAGCTGTAATGTAAACGCTGGCTACCACCATTTTATATCATATAACTGGTTGAGCCGCTCTATGTTATCACATGCCTTTGTTAGTTTCTTATGAGGACACTTATTCTGAGATGTGATTCACACTCGGCTACATCAAACTAAACAACACTTACGTTAACCAGCATAAGCTGTGAGAAAGCGGTGATTGAAAGACAAAGCAATAACCAAGAATTTATGGCACAAAAGTCATTAATTTATCAGAACGCCAACATAACTGTTAACCACGATTGCTTAATCCATATGGGAATTCTTGCAGATACACTTTAGGCCAACAGGCTCTTTAAAAGAAGACATGAGGGGTTGATTCACAACCAAAACCTGCAAAACTTAGTCCTAGTGTGCCAAACTATTTGCCTGACTTAGGGGGAAATAAAAACACGGCAAAATCACAAATAAATAAATAAATAAATAAATAAATAAAGACAGTTTACCGTATGAATGCTATTGGTCATCACTCATCACCAAAGATTCATATTGATGAATATGCAAATCAAAATGTGTCTTCTTTCTAAAAGTCTTTGACTTTAACAGTCAATCCGTACAGACTCACACACTCCAAACCAAAGTAACCTACATTAAATGTCAGCTACATCAATTTTTAGGCCGCAAAAGATTGTACATTCCCCAATGCTGTTAGCCAGACTATCAATAACTGACATGGCATTTAAGTCATGTAAAACCTTTCCACAAACAACATTTTTATAAAAGGGATTATTAGTACAGAGAGGCAGTACTAATTCAAATAGAGGCTACAGAGAAATAACTTAACACGTGCTGAGTACACGTGCAGGTACCCAGTATATCCACATGGCCCAGGCTGAAGCTTAAATTATTGGTTGGTGCATCAGCTATACAATATTCCCCATCTATTTTGACAACTGACAATTTAAATGTGACTGTTTTCTGGTTTATTTAGTCTTACATAACAGCAGACTGAATCTCTTTGTGGACATATCTTGACATTTGAGGGTTTTGAAGAATACTGATCAATATCAAACCATTATCTAGAGCAAACAACTAATCAATTAAATGGAGAAAATGGTTGATAAATAATCACAAATGAAAATAATCTTTAGTTGCAGCCCTGACCAGAGCATGTATCACAGTCAAATTTCCCCCAGAGCTTTTTCTGGTAACATTTGCTTTCCATCCTGGCAACGGGCGCTGTGGCAGCTAGTCATGCAGAGATGGTTTGGAGGTTTCTTTAGTCTCGGTTTAATGCTGTCTGGCTCACTTCTTAATGGCAATGAGCAGATGCACCATAGACTATTACTGGAAAGATAGTCACTAGCCAAAATGCACATTCAAATTGCCAAATGTTCCTTTGACTGGAACTGAATCCAAAAGAAAAAAAAAGGGAAACAAATAAATATATATATATAAAAAGATAAAAGAGAGAAAAACAATAGATCAATTGTTTCAATGCTATTTTTGTGTGATTTTTATCCAATCAATGTTCCAAGGGTATGTGTGTAAGCCACTAATAGTTTTCTAAAACCAAAAGTATCACTGACGCCATGAAAAAACACCGCCTGATACTCCACCATTTCAATTTGAGGGAAAGAAACATTTTTATGTGATGGCATGTACAAAGAAGAAGAATTATTTTTGAATGAGTCAGTTCACATAGAACTTTGTGCAACCTGGCCCATGAATAAAAAAGGTTTGTTAGATAACGGTTGCTTATGCAGCTTCAAGACTTAAATACCTCAAAATATAAAACCCAGGAATGCAGGCACACGACCAAATGACAGACCGCAACATGCCGACCAAGTCAACAGTTGATTTGTTCTTGGGAGTTCTGTATCTTGATCGTGAGGATTTCTCTAAATCATGACATGTTCTAGCACAGGTAAGATTTTTTTGGCTAAGGTCACAGGGCTGTACACTTTAACCTAATTCCAGCTACAGTGGCTTCAGCTATTAGAGAAAGATGCCAAGTCATCATTCTCGGTTTTGTAATTGGGACCGATCAACTGAGGAAATTATGTGGTAAAAGATAGCATAATTAATCTTAAAATTTCGATCTTGACCACCTATTACTTTAAAGGCTTCAAGCTGTTAAGTGGTAAAGTTTAGTCTGTTTTCTTAGTCGCAGGATTCTTTCACCTAATTATTTCAAATAGTTCAGTAACAGCTGGAATAACTGGCTGAACGTCCTGCGCTGTTCTGTCCCTGGACTTTGACAGAGAAAGCCCCGACAATATATTTACCCTAGCTCTATTGATCACTAACCTGTTTGACAAGCAGAAGCAGGAAAGTGTGGCGTTTGCTCAACACTGAACATTTCCACATGTATCTGAGCAAACACAGCATTCTGCAACTGATGTCTGACATAGGACATGATAACAAGTGTCAACAGCATGCTGTGCACAGAACCTGAATCACATTTGTTAATGTTTAATGAGCTCCATGTAGAGTTTGATAAACTGTCAGAAGACGGACTTGTTTCAATCAATCTATTTCTTATTTACCTTAGCACAACACAGTACAAAACAGCAATAACCTACCTGGTGATGTCATTTGGTCCCTGTCAATCAGAGATGCAGATCCTGGAGTGGACAGCCAATCCAAGGAGGAAATTAGTAGAAGGAGCAGGAGACTAGATGAGGAGGATGAGACAGCCATGATGCTGGAGAGAGAGAGTGACAGAGGGGTAAATTAGAGAAGGACTGAGGGACAGTGAATATAATTATCAGTTGGACTCCATGATGACATGCCGATGTGAAAAACCCTCCGTCACTCAGTACACATTGCCTCCTGCGCTCTCTCTTTCTTCTCTTTCTCCCTGCCCTTTGAGCACAAACTGTGGGTGTCATTTATTTTCAGCTGGTGCATGTGAAATCTAACATGGAGTCCCCACTCTGTGTTAGAATAAATAATTATCCCAGTTGCTGCTGCAGCATTTGTAAGTTCAATGTGTTTGTCAGTGATGCCAGGTTTAATTTTTTTAAACATTACTCTGGCCCATATTAGATGATGTTGTTTTTTGGGCAGTGATTCATCTAACGGCATAACAATAAATCTAGCTGCAGTAATATTGAACCTACATGAAATGATTTTTTGCACCATTTAATTTCATATAGCAAAATTGTCTCTGAACACCTGAAGTAAGTCAGTCTAATATTCACTTGCTCTGTTAGCTCTGTTTTGGTCTCCACCAACACTTGAGGGAAATATCTGGTAGTTTAGCTGCTAAATGCTCCACAGTGTTCACCAGCTAGTGACTAACTGTGTTTGTTTGCCAGCTGGTAGTGTACACAGTGGGGTGAAAGCTGCCTGCTGCATCTAGAAAAGAGGTGGATATAAGTGGTGAACCAATAAAATTACTGGCCATAAAACCAAAACAATGAAAGACACTAAAATGCTCCATCAGAGAACTACAGACTCAGGTGATAACTATCTGTGTGTTCATTACAATTATGTATTAACGCAAAAAGATTTATTATAGCAACTTTAGGCTTCTCAAAACAAATCAAATCCACAATAGTACATATAATACATAATAGGTTTGACTTTTGGTGTCCTATTACCACAAATGGAGAATCTAGAAAGAAAAAACATTTCTCTTGAACTTTCTCTTGACTCCCCTTCTAAAAACTTGCATTTCCCAACAAAACCTTTTACACAGAAATGTGGCAACTGTCTCCATCAACCAGGCCACTTCATGTATCTGCAGTAAAAAAAAAAAAAAAAAAGATCTTTTTGTGCAACAGTATATGTCCTGTATTCTAGAAAAAAGGAGCTTCCTAGTCTATAAGCTGGTGTTGGCGGACAAGTTATACCAGTCAAGTCCAGCCTCTAAATATAGGCCAAACTTTCTGTCCGCACCCTTGGCTATTTACAGCTGTGTCTCCACAACTGCGCTGAGCAGCCAACAACCCCAAATGAGGAGGCTATGTTTCTGAGGGCAACAGTGCCAGGTTTTTCCCCAGTTCTGGTGTAGTCTGAGAACAGAGGATCTGCAAGCCATATAACTAGAGTGAGCAATACAGCGTATCAAATTATCTTATATATTTTACGGGAAAACAAGCTAGGGCTCCATGCCCAGAAATAGTAAGCCAAACAATTGTTTTTCCAGTGTTTTTGCTTTCATGTATGAAAACTGCGAAGTAACAATATGGCCATCTCAGGTTTTTCAAAAAGACAGTTTTAAGGCTGACAAGCCTTGATAGGTCATTGTAAGGCATAGTGGTAAGAAAATGCCAAGGCAATGCTCCTTCCTATGAGTGTAACAGCACATATCAATAACAATGGCACCTATTTACAGTAAGAATGCCAGTCATCCATTTACTATAGATTAGATTTACTGCAGATTCATTTTTTTTAAAAAGTGCAACTACAGCAAAAAACATAAAAAGAACAAGATCTTGGCAAAATTCATGGTTGTTATTTGTACTTTATAAAACTGGATACAATTTCCCTGATTCACTGACCTACAAAACCTTAAATTAAGTGAGTGCATATTTGTGTGTGTGTGTGTGTGTGTGTGTGTGTGGGGATGAATTCCAGAGGCCATACGAGGCCAAGTTATATAATGCAAGAATTTATAGCAGAGCGCTCTCAAAAAGCAGGCTCATCTGGTCAGACCAAAATTCTCTATTTACAATCAATTGTTGCTTATTTTCTGGACATGTCCATGTTTGTCCTCAGATTCTCTCAGCCCTCCCACTGTGTCAACACCCCTTCAGTTTCGTTAATCTATCATTCTTAATCATTAAAAATTAAAAAGATGAACACTTTCAAAACAGTTTTCTTTATGACTCCAGGAAGGTTTAAGTTGCTTGTCCTTCTATTTTCCAAATTGTCTTTTCCCCTTAAAGTCTAACATTCTTTAATCAGTTGAGGAAACAAAGAACTATAGAAGAAAGCCAAAGAGCCCCTCCAATCCAACACGTGGCCTCATGTTAACCCTAACGTTAGACTTCACTTTCTCATGTGAAAGCGTCTGTGAAAGCCCTGATGAGGTTAATGCTTCATCTCCATCTCATGCACGTTTCTCCCCCATTCCTGTCCTTCTCTTGGCCAATTGTAGGCTCTTAGACTCGCAGGAAGGCTGCCTAAGCCAATCAGAAAAGAGGGAGGCTCAGCTCAGACCTCCTGGGGTCCCTTGGTAAACATTTAAGGCCTCTGTGGTCAACCTTCCTCCCACTACCTCTGCCCTAAAACGCACACACGCACACACATGCAACATCTTGATTTGGCACCCCCACTGCCAGCACCATGCCTCTCCCATGTTTCCTCAAATCTCTATTAATCATATGTGTTTGTTCAGAAGCAGCTGACAGGAGAGGGAGGAGGAGGGTAGTAGTGGATGGGGTTGTAAGGGTAAAGCTAAAGAAAAAGAAAGGTTAGGGGGTGAGAGGTCACATAATTTCAGTGTCAGTGTCTTCTATAACTGCAGAAGAAACGCATGCATGCACACACACACACACAGAGTGATGTTGCAAGCCAAAGTTTAGTTGGAGAAAGCAGTAAGCAAAAACACTGAAGCCAGGGAAGTAAATGTTCAATTTTGTTAGGTGTGGTCATTCAGAAACACAAACTTTCTTTTATTTATAGGGTCTCAATCTGGAGAGGGGGGCATTGCAGGCAGGTTAGTGTAAAAAAGCAAAGGCAGATTTATTTGCAAGGCAATGCAGATTGAGGTTTGCTTGATGTATTCATTCAGAATGACATTTACTTTGCTTGAACTTCCCTCAGGATCAATAAATTATCTATCTATAGGGGATCTACATACGTAGTTTTGCTATTGGTTAAAGGTGCATGGTAAAAAAGTTTGAGAACCCCTGTGTTAAGACTCGAAACTTCTCTAAATGACATTAATGTCCAATATAGTATCACAGCTTTTGACCCAAAGGGAGAGAAAATTACTATAATATAACATACAGTCAGTTTGTTCTCTTGCTCAGGTACCGTGTCTTGGATCCATTACGATAAATTATCCAGTGCCTGGATGTATTTATAGAACAGAGACAGCATTGTACCACTATTATCCAGTATTTCATTACTATCTATAATAATGTAACATTATTTTCTAAATTCTACAATTACAGCATGTGTGATGATGAATAACAAAAAAGTTTTTTTTGTTTTTTTTTAAGATTATTTTTTTGGACAGGTGAAGAGTGACAGGAATGTGGGGAGAGAGAGATGGGGAATTACATGCAGGAAAGAGCCACAGGTCGGATTTGAACCCTGGGCTTCCGCACCAAGGACTGAGCCTTCGCACATGGGGCGGCTGTTCTACCAACTGAGCTAAACACCGCCTCACCTGTGAAGTTTTTTAACTACTAGGAACGCTGAGGAGCAATGGTTTTAGCTTTATAATTTTTTTTATTGTTCTTTGTCTTTGCCAGTTTTCCAGTGATATCAGACATCAGTCGCCGTGACTGAGTGGAGTCAAGTGCTTGGTCCAGAGGGAATGAAGTGTGACACCGACAGAGGGTGTGAGAGAGATGCTGGCAGAGGTGAGTGCTAATGTGTCACTGGAGGTAAAAACAACATGGACACAGCTCCTGAAAGGGACTTCAGTACTGTGATGTCGAGCCTGTATTTTAGATGGACAACACAAGTTGATGATGTGTCTATTTAGCTGATTTGACAATGAGGACGAGGGCTTCAAATTTGATGGCTACCTGTATTTGAGCTGGACGACCCTGATAAGACTACAAATTGAAGAGCAGAGGAGGAGAGAGCGCAAGACAGGCAACAGGCAGAGAAGGGTGAACCAGCTGCTCTAAAGCTTGTAGGTGTTGAGACCCTATGCCCAAAGAGGAGATTTTACCAACTTGAAATGCCTGATTAATAGGGATGTAATGATACACTCAACTCACGACTCGATACGGTTCACAATGTTTTGTTCACGATTTTAGTTTTTTTTCAAAATGAGCTACAGACAAATTATCTTTTTATTTGTAGGAAAAAAATCGTAGGTGCTTTCTTTACAGAAACCCTTAAAACAGTTTGTGTTCTCTTACAATCTCACAAATAAACTGCTGTTAACTGGTGTAATGTGAGTTTTTGCTCTTGAGGTGGCGTAACATTTCTTTGCTTCTCACTGTAGTGGCGGCTGATATGCTGCTGCATGTCGCTCGTGTTGCCGCTATATGTTAGCAGTCTCTTCCAATATTTACATGCTGTTTTGGTTTTGTTTGTCCATTTCTCACGGTTGTATTTGTGTATATACAGTAGGGAATCCAAAATGCTGCCGCACAGGTGATTTCAAACTGCTCGGTGCGTCCTCGATTTCAATGCTATTTTCTACCGTCGCCATGTCTTCCCTCGTTCTGTGCTCTGTAGCTACGTAGTGACGTGAGTCACGTGACTTGACGGCTGACGTTGAACAAATGAATCACCAACCAGTGACTTTTTTTAAGATAACGCAAGCTATTTCTAATTTAAAAAAGAAGAAAAAGAACATATCCTACATCCCTACTGATTAACCTTTCCCTACAGTCATATTGCAATTTATACCACTCATTCATACTCTTCCTTATGTCTTTTGTTACTTTCTTCAGTATCATTCACTGCAATCCATCACTAAAATAGAAGTACCCAGATGCTCCAAGCTCAAAGTGCTACTCAGAGTCTGGTTTCACAAGAAAAAACTTCAACCAAGACAAGAAAAAGTGCTTTGCAAAAAATTTGTGTTATCTAGCCAACGGTGTAGCCACGTTGGCATGTGTCTTTCAGTTTTTTTATTCCACAAAGCTCTCTCCAACCACTAAAAGCCTATCCTTGATTTACTCTTGTCTGGCTTCCTTTCCCTTGGTCACGCTCACCTTTCTTCTTCTTCGTCGTCCATCCATAATATCCATCAAGGTTGCTGAGCTCAGTTACATTGTCTGCTTGCCCAGCTCTGGTTCTGGCACGACACCAGCTCCACTCCCCATCTGAATTCCATTAAAGCTCTGAGCTTACAGTTTGGGCAGCCTGGCTAACAAACAAAGCTAACCAACAGCAGCTACAGTTTGCAGCAGTTCAGTTTACTGTTCATCTGGAAACTAAAATCACAGAGTTCGTGTGGAGCAGCCACTGGACATCAGAGGGAAAGCAAAAGACATTTTCTTCGTAAAATATGATCAGTTCCACCAAAAAAAGTGAAACAGTTGCATAGTGCAAGACATCGTGCCATAGAGTTCTGCATAAATCTTGCAGGAGATCATATCCACACAACCCAAGTTACATAGTGCAAGAACAGGCATTGGGGGTGTGCAGTGGGAATGAGAGAGGCAATAAAAAATATTGTGGCAAAAAAGATTATTTTGTAACATGATCATTTCAAAATAATCAAGTTGTCCAAGGTACACTGTTCTCAATAATTACAAAAGACGTTCTGCCCTTGCCCCCCATTTAACCACTAAGCTTTTTCTTTAAAATAAACAAAATTTGAGTAAACATACCACAGACTTCAACACGAGCCAGCATGTTGCACCAGTAACTCGTGAGGAAGAGTCCACATTGGCAGAGCCCCTCAGACAAGAGGCGGTGTCCAGAGGAATTGCAGTTCAACCAGCTGCTCCAAATAGGCCTTCTGCTGTTTGATGTATTTATATGGATTCATTAACATGTGGTGAGAATATGTGTATGTTTGTGAGGGTACACATGTAGACACAAGGTGCATTCTTAACCTGTGTGCATGGCTGTCTGTGTGAGCTCTCAGGCATTCAGATCTGACTACTGGATGGCTCTAATGTCTCTCCTACTCTTATTTCATAAGAGAGAGTGGAAAACTCAGAGTCAGCACACTGGCATGAGAAGAGCCTGTGCTGGAAGCAGATCAGGACACACATCTGCAAACCCAGCTACAGTCTGTGTGTGTGTGTGTGTGGGAGGCGAGTGAAAGAAAAAGTTGTGTGTGTATGCATGTGTGTGTGTGTGTGTGTGTATGCATGTACAAAATCAAGTGTGCGTATCGGAGCGAGAAGAAGAAAGGTAAAGATTGCATTCAAGAGTCCAGCAGAAACAAAGAAAGTGTGTGCTGCAGAGATCTGAAAACTGATCTTTGTGGAAAATCTCTGCTTTGCAGCATTCCACGTGGTGTGTGTGCACGCACAGGCATGCAGCGGTTTGACTGAGATATTAAACCCAAGGCTGTCAAATTTTACACCCAAAATCTAGATTTTTCATCTGTTACAGCTGCTTGACATCAGTAAAAATAACTTGTTTGTTTTCAGAGACAATTACTTCAAACTTGTCATAACTGACAAATCAAATGTGAACTAGTCTTGATTTTGCTTTTGACATTTTACTACATTTTGAATAACACGCATCCAGTGCTTGGAGTTGAAGAGTTTGAATCCAATTAAAAAGAATAAATAGAAGTCTCTATCAACCCACTTGTTGTTTTGGAGGACTAGATGTGCAGCCTGTACTGCTCTAATTTGCTCTCCCTGATGTTTCTCCATCTATGTCAGACACACACACACACACACACACACACAAATCCTCACAATCATGCACAACATTCAAGACAGCGCACAACGAGGTGTGTAAAACCTAATGGCTTCCATAGTGCTGTTGAACTGTCAAAGGCTATAGAACATTACAGCTGTATTTAATGTTGTATGTGGGAGTGTAGCGAACACTGAGATACAGATACTGATGGAACTGTTGTCTCTTAAAAACTCCTCGCTTGATCTATTAAAACATCTCTTACTTCAGCTACCTGGCAGATTCTATAAAAGCTGCCATTAAGCATGTCTCTCATTGTACCTGTAAAAAACATCCCGTTCATTATGCTTCAGCTATATTCAGGTGAATATTAGCAAAACTTTATATATTTTAAAGAAGATGAGTTTTGATATGCAGTGTCAGAGCCTGTTTGTTATTTCTAATTATCTTCTAAACTCCATCCAGTTGATAATAAATGTCATAATAATAATCATAATAAACATGTTTGTTTTTTTTATATATGGCTGATATGATTTAGATTTTAAAAAAGCTGATATGGGGCCATTACAGATAAAAGACTGTGATAACACATTGCTGTTAAGTTAAGAAACAAATCACAACTCAAAATATAAGACTCAACAGCACAATAAAAGAGTTCATTACTCCACTGTAGTGTCTGCCAAGTGTGCACTTTGCATCTCATCACAGTGTATCATGCTTTCTAATTAAAACAGCAGCAGACAACAGCTTGTTGTCAGTCTGACAATCACTGATGAAGAGCAAACAAACTGGGAGGATAAGCTGACATTTTAAAAAAATCTATATATATTTTTTTTTTATCAGTAATGTAATTTATCCAGTGAGAATCCGAAACATTGGCTGGTCACAGTTCCTTTTTAAAAATTTTATTTTATTTTTTTTATTTAAAAAAGTTGTTGTTTCACAAAAGCTGTTTCACATTATTGTATAAAGTAAATTACCCCTGGGGTTTTGGACTTTTGATGATAAATCCAACTAAGCAGCTGAGAAGGCATCATCTGGAGCTCTGCCAACTTCTAACTGACATATCAAAATAGTGAAAGGGAGAATCATCATAGATGCACCCCCCCATGCCAGTCACAGTGATGTGCAAGCATATTATTATCACTAGAAAATTATTGCCCAAACTAATTTCCATCCATGCATAGATCAATACACGAGGCTGTGTCAACAATGCAGCAACACTACAGGAGATTTATCCTGGATTCAGCTGTATAATCTATCATTTCAATGCTAGATCCCCTCCCTGAATGAGGCAGCATTTCAATCTCACTGATATCAGATGTTTCCATTTGTCCCTCGTGCCTTGGTTTTTATCAGAAGCTCGTGCTGTCTAATATAAAATACAACTTCCCAAGAGATAACTTACCAGATAACGAGGTACAATCCACCATGGCTGTCACTTCATCCCATCCCCTGCCTGCCCGACTGCGTTTGCAACGCCAAGTTGCAGCGGAATGTTGGACAACCTCTAATTTATGTAACTTTAATATGCTGCACATCTATGACCCTAATACATCAAGTACAAGGCTAGGCATACTAAATGTTTATGGTTAGTCAAATGTTTTTTTTTTTGCAATGAGCAGCCTGAAATGTGGAAAAATATATAATGCCAAGTTTCCCGATTGTGCCTCAAACGAGGAGTTTTGCAGATATGGATAAGCGCAACAAATACGCACTGCACGCTTTAAAAAAAAACATAAATACACTTACTTAATACGAAGTCTCGAGGTGGAAAAACTGCAAGGACAGCGCAGATTCACTTTTCACAACTTGTTCATCTGATGGCCAGCGTGAACACCAACAGGCACGAAAAAGTCCTGCTTCTACACTTCAGCCTGCCCGGCCCAGTAAGATCTCTCCGATCGGGAGTTTTCACATTACCCAATCACTGAAATCGGGTCCGAGCCGCTTTCCCGTTGAAGATTTATGTCTTAACTGCTACTCAGTTCATCATCCAGCTCGCTTTCAAAGCTACACACACTACGTAGCTGAGACAGAGCCAATATGTGTGTGCTTTAAATGGCGGTGAAGCGCCCTCATCCGCCAACAATCCAATCTACTCCATTATGGCCACAGAGAGGACAGCCAGAGAGAAAGACTGCCGGGCCAAACTTCCAAAATAAAACCCCTCAGAAGGGAGATGCCATGCTTTCTGGTAAGAGCCAGAAAAGTCATTGAAGTAGCAAATACTCGTTTATTAGGGTATGTATCATTATAGAGAACAATTCCAGGGTAATATATGTAAAAGAAAATAGAACCTACTTTCATTTTAAACCAGTGAGTCTGATGCTGAATTGTTTATTGCCACAGAATGACTTTATAATTTATTTATTTTTTTAGTACAAACACGCAAAAAAAAGATTATGAGATGTGTTCATGGACATGAACTGCACGCCCACATGATCAGCCCTGTGGAGGGTTATTAAATAGAACAAAGTCATGCTTTTGAGTAATTAGGATGACGTGTTTTCACGGTTATTTTCTTCACTACAGGGGCAGCTTGTGAATTTGGGGATCAAATTATAATGAATCACATTATCCTCAGTCTGCACGCTACTTCCCTGTTACATGTGCCAACTTTACATGTAACCTGCATACTGTTTAATGCAGCACAACCCTTATTTGTAAATAGTCTTGGAGAATTACGCGCTCTGGAACGTATTTTAAGTGGGAGGGTCTTCCCTGTATACGTGATGGCCGTTTACGTGCATATTCATGTTTATAATAAACAACTTCGCGTTGACGTACTCTAACAACGGGATTAACAGTGTGATCCATATGATCGAGGATATTTAAACTTGCAAAAAGCTCAGATGTGCAGGCTGAACATTTTGTGGTGTTTTATTCAACATGTCATTATATCCATTCTGCTTGCACGTAGAATCAGCGCAGTAGCAGATCGTTTGCTTTTATTTCCTTACATCCACATGTACGTGGTGAGTTGTTTGCTGCAATGTGCGCACAAGAAGACATCAAGGGCTTATTCTTAGGAACCCTGCAGCGCAGATCACAGTCAAGTGCGCCCTACCCAGCGCTCCAGACGCCTGGCGCACCTATGGTGCACTTTCATGCTGTGTTTTATATTATAGTTGGGTGTGTTAGAGGCTGTACCAAACATGGCCAATCGCGTTCATTACTTTCACCCCCTTTTTTAAACATGGGGTTTGAGAATCATGTGGAGAGTTTTCAGCTCAACTACACTGCCAAGTGTAATGATGACTCTGTATAAAGTGAATTCGCGTTTTTGGATGTTTTTTCTGTATGTATTTATCACCATGCACAGATCCAAAGAGTGATATCACCATAGTGCCTTATACAAATAAATACGAAAGTTCTTGTGATGAGCACTGTTTTGTTTTTGGGAACACCTCCATGAAACTGGACCAGAACAATCCCTACCACATGTTGCTCAAATGCAGAGAGAAGTTTCACATTTCTTTCCACATTTCACTTACAACAGAAAAAATAACCAGCTAGATTTATGTGTCCATAAGTGCATTGGTTTCTGTGGTCATTTGGTAACGATCTAATGCTTGATGCACAATATTATATATATCTCATCTATTATTTATATATAATAATTTATATATATATATCTCACGCACTATATATATATTTTATCTGTCGTGCGTAACTGTGCTGTGCGCAACGTCAGAATCTGCTGCTTTCAGATAGCGGTAAAAAGGTGGAAAGGAAAGGACTGTGCTATAGATTTGCTATGGACAGCCTTGTTTCGTATCTCATCTTAACTTTTAGTTGAGGAGAAGGCAGATCAATACACCAGGATACACATAACACAAAATATATTTATCTTTCAATTTTACCAACTGCTAAAAATTATACTTGGTAGAGCTCCTTTAAAAATGTTTTAAAATGTTTGAGATCTACATACTTTTTTTTTTCATTATGAATGGCTGCGTCTGTCTCAACGCTACATCCTGCGTGGGCTCACGTGGAGGGTCCACTGGAGTGACGCCATTAGAGGCTCGCCCAGAAATCCGGCTGTCAATAATATATACGCCCCTGACCCAAGATCCAGCGTTTAGAATGGACTGCCCGCCCCAACACGTGAGAGAAAAACACACCCATGGACCCAGCTGTTGCTGCTGGTTTGTAGTTTTTTTTCTGTCACGCAAACGTTGCATGTATGCATTTGCCTGCATGGACCTTTGTGATTGTCCTCCTTTAGGATTTGACTTTCAATCCATGGTCATCCCAAGGCAAACCCACGTCAGTATAAACGCCATGAACTACTAAAGAGAAGCAGAATTTAGCATGAATGCATCAATATCAAGAAATAAGGTCTATAGTTTAAATTAAACTGAGTTAATGATTTGTTCTTTAAAATAAAATAACAGTTTAATAGCATGTAGCCTCCACAAAAGAAGGACAGAGATACAGACAGACAAATGTACTGACAAAAATTGGGCCTGGGGAGCTCTATTTTCCTGATCCAGTGCCTTGTTTTTTTTCTCTCTGGCAATGTGCTGTTGACATAATTTGTGATGCGAGGGGAAAGAAATGGAATTGGCTTGTCTGTATCGAGCGGAGCCATCCTTGTATTTTTATATCCTTGTCCCCCCTCTCATTTACAAGGTCCACAAGTTATGGCTTGGCTTTTCCAAGGCCTCCAATTCTGGTGTGCATTAAAACAATTCTTCTCTTGTGTAACACAAATATGGTAAATTATGACTTCCAGCACAGAGTTCAACTCTATAGCTGAAATAATAGTTAATGAGGTTTATAAGCTTTTCTTATCATTACACAGTGGCTTTCATTACTTTATTACTTGTTTAAACAAAAGCTAAACAATATTAGGGTTACTCGTATTTGCTGGCCTTTACAGTAGACTCAGGGCTTTTGACATTAATTACCAAACAGAAGCAACCATGGCCAACGATTTGTATGTATTAAATGACCCCTGAACATGTCCATGTAGTGGTTAGTTATGGGACAGAGAGCTCTGATTGGAGGAGAGTGGGGGCGTCCATTGAATTAGTTCCTTTGTTATGGAATACTGATTCCTGTGATTGTCTGCTCTGAGTGATCATGTGGACTTAGGCTGCATTGAATGTGACAACAGAACAATGCATCCGGTCTATGGAATGATACCACAGGACCTGCACTGGAGGGCTGGAGCTGGGTTGCCTCTTCAGTCTCTACACCCTCTGTGTGATGTTTGGTGAACACACAGCAGACATCAGAGTCATGCTTCTTCTAAGTGAAACCATGTTGTTTTTGGGGTTTTTTTAAATTTGAGACCAGTAGCTATTAAAATGCACACATGCAGTGATAACACAGAACAAGTTATTTCGTTGATAACTCTGCCTTGTAATCACAACTGTAACATAATAATCCATTTTTAGAAGTTGAGGCTGGTGATATTCTTTTTGAATATAAAAAGAAAAAAAAACGGAGCACATGTAGTTACATTAAAGGCTAAATCATCTCCTAAAAGAGCTGGGCACTGTAGCTTTTATCAAACATGAGTCATACTAAAGCGTATAGTGAAGTGAAGGGCAGCTTTTTAGTGTACCAGTGAGTGTGTACAACAGGAGGAATACAGGATCAATTCAAATAAGAAGCCCAGTCAATACTTCCTAAGGGCAATGAAATCAAGAAACATGTGTGACAACGTGGCTCATCTGAGTGTGTTTTTAATTTTAGGCAGCAATAAGCAATAGCAATAAGTTATCAGGCTTTTGTAACACAGGCCATATTTCTAGTAGGATCAACTTTATGCTCTCTGGATTTTTGTGGGTTTAGTTGACAAGAAAAATAGATGACCAGACTTTCTGTATTTTGGTATTTCCAGAGAACTTTTTATTTCCATCAGGATGAGAGGTGCTTTGAGAGACATAAAACATTTTAAATGATTAATGAGATTGTCTGGTTTTCCATTTCTGAGCTGCCTAACGGAGCATAGTTGCTTCAGGCAACATAAGTCACAGCCATAATTAGTTTTTGGCAACAGTATACCTTTCAATAACCATGTAAGATCTATTTGTGTTTGCCTGTCTGTTTTTATTTTCCACATAATGAAAGAGTGCCCTTTGTGTCATCCCCTTCAAGTCACCTGTAATGCATTTAGTGCAGTTTCACATCTCATGTGTGGCCTTTCACAACTATGTCAGCACCCTGCTGCCTATTGGATTAGGATAAGAGAGAGGAAATGGCTACAGGGGGAACACACATGCATGTACGCACACACAAGCACACACAAGCACACACGGGAATAACAACAACAGTCGCAAATGTAAGGATGGCTCACTGTGCTCCTGGTTCTATATCTTCTCTATTACGGAGCCGTTGATAGTCTCAAAGCGATTCACAAATAATTCACTATTAACACTTCTGAACCCTAACACAGTATTACGACTCCCTAATCTGCCATATATTTGACAGCAGGAGGTAGTTGGGGCGGACGCAGTGAAGTGGGGAGGATATTGAAGTGAATTGGTGAGATAGCATGGGATGAGTAAGATCCACAGAGTATCAGCATGAGAGCCCCGTCATGTGCAAAACAACACAATTAAGAGGGACGCTTAGCCTAATCAGTGAATGCATCATGCAAATGATGTTTTTTTTTTTCAATGCCTACTTTAATCTTGGTTGTGGTCGTAGAATACAAATCAAGGACTTAACTCTAATGAATGGAGGATGGAGTGAAAAGAGTGGGATGAGACAAAGGTAAAGGCGATGAAGACGGTGGCGTAAAAAGAAGTCTGAGAGAGACAGCGTGACAGCGTTGGTTGCTGTGATTACTGTATTTAACCCTGCGAGCAGTGTTTAGAGCCAAGTTCATTCATTCATTCAAACAATTATTGACACAGCAACAAATCTTCATTAGATTAATAGCTGTTACTTAACTTTGTATCTGTATGTTTACTCACGTTGTTGTATCGACTCTACTTCTGCAAAATCTGTGCACTAATAGCAATAATGGTGCTTGATCAATAGAGCTGACATTGGATAAATATGAGTAAAAAGAACTTCTAAATTTTGCAATTATAGCACCTGGTAAATATGGTTGTCCAAATTAAATATTTGACTTATTCTGCAGATGCTGAAAAGCTGCATGCAGACCCAACTTAAATAAGATCACTTCTGGCATAAATGGAGATATCTATACATATCCTACAGCAAGAAAACTTAAGTTTCATTGAGGAGAGAAAACCTCTGGGAAAATATAGGAAATACCTCTGGCAAAACATTCTTCATATTACATAAGTAAACACACTGGCTGTGCAATGCTGCTGGTTATTTTTTCTATTGCCTTAGGCTATAGAAAGAAGGCTATAAACTGAATCTGTTTCACACACAGGCACACCACTCTACCACTTGGCATTACACCAAGATTATATCACAGACATGATTCGGTTATTTTAAAAACAGATTTGATAATCATAAGGCTGTTTTTTCACTATATTAAGATGAGGTAACTTTTCAGTCTGGGCACAGAAGAAGAGCCTTTTCCTCCGTCCGTGTTTCCCCCTAAAAGTGCAAATGCAGCATACTGTCATCTCTATATACACATCTTACAAGCGTGGTATGCTCCAGCTGTCCTCATAATGTTGTAGACTTCTTGCATTTGTAAACTGTGTTGGGTCAGTAAATGGGGGTTTCTTTCTTGTGACATCATATCCCAGAGGCCCCTTCTGATTGTTGAAGACAAGAGGCAGCTGGAGGTCTGGTTATTCACCCCTCCAAAAGACAGCCTGGGAACCTCCCCCACCAGCCACCAGCCACCATTATATGGGGATGTGTGCTAATGGTTCACAGTCTACAGTCTAAATAAACAGACCTTGAAAATAGTTCCAGTCACAGATCCAAACATCCCTGGCTGCAAACCCACAGTTACTTCATTAATAGAGTGTATCTTCTTTATCCTGCATTCACATCAAATCTAATATTCACTTTTTCATTAATTCTTCATTCTCCATTGGCTCCATCAGGATCATAGAGTAATAACAAAGGATTAAGCCATGTTATTCCCTGCATACCTGCCCTAACAACAGGTTCCCATGTCCTATATACCTTTTTTTTTCAATGTGGTCCTACCTCCATTGTTGGACAGTCTGTGTGAGCATGTATTGACATGCATGCACTTACACACACACAGGCAGACAAACATACAATATATAGATAAATACTGTGGAGTGAGGACCCAGACATCCTGTTTACAGAGAAAAGAGAGATGTGTTGAGATGAAAAGTCAAATTCGTTCTTTCTGTCTGCCTGCCTGTCTATCTGTCTATCTGTCTGTCTGTCTGTCTGTCTGTCTCTCACACACACCAGCCAACTCCTCCATCTTTAAACATCTCTTTAAATTTCAACCGGGGGAAAAAAAGAAAAAAGAATCAATCTCCGCTTCACCAGTATTCAGCTTAGCTTAATGCACCTAAATTGCACCAATCATGGTCCTATTCTAAATCTGTATGTCTATGAAAATGATTGTTGCCTGAGGAACAAGTTAATGGAAGATTTGTGATTTGTGGTTACCTAGGGGACTAGAACAAAAGCACATCAGTGAAGCACATTATCTTGTCATCCCTACATGCTACCATTAGGACATGTGAACAGTGCACACACAGACACTTAATATTAGGAGTAATTTTCAGTGGACAAACACAACTTAAATACATAAATATGATCACTGGAATAGATTGCTTGAATTTAGCTTTTAAAACATCTACACATAATGTTCACACAAAGTGTTACTGAATTACTTTCAATCAATGTGAATCTAAATGTTTAAGCAAGAGGATCTCAAAATGTGGATTTGAACTTCCAATCTAATCCAATCAAATAAAAAAACAAAAACAACTATTGTGCAATTTTCATGCTTGCCTGATTACAAAAAAACAACAAACAAAACACATGCTGAACACTGTCAGTATGAAGAAGGTGCTGACGTACTCATCTTATTCTATTGTATTAATCTTAGGAGGCTTCTATTCACAGCATTACCTCATGTCACTGGACTTTCCTGTGTGTGCGTGCGCTCAGTGACAATTTAAGTGTATTCTCAGCTTGCCAGGATTTTCCATATAACACGTGTTACCAACATTCTTATATAATTATGATATAAAAGGAAGAGCTTTCATTGACAAAGCACTGAATCCCACAGGTGCTAATGGTACTCCCTGCTGGCCAAAAAAAGGATATTCTTCCATGCTTGCTGACCAGCTGCCGACATGCAGATGTGGATTCAACTTTTTTAACAGAGAATAGGTTTGATATTGTAATTACTTACTTCACTGGTTATTTAACAATGTTATAAGCATTGTAAAACACTACCAAAAAAGACTCATTCACCATGGGAAGTATCTGCAAAACTGAAAATCTGTAGAGAAAAGTGATAAGATAAATACAAGGTGTAACATTTAAATTAATAAAAATGCTCAGCATTTTTCAAAAGGCAACATTTTTTAAAATTGGATAAATATAAAATATTTAAAATAAAGTAAATAAAGGTAATTTGTTGTTACAGAAGGCTGTTGGAACACATTTGGGATCAGGAGGCAAAAAAAAACAAATTGTGTTTTTGACAAAAAATAATAAATTCCACAAACAGAAATGACTATTAACACAGCTTAAACATTTTGTCAATATAAACATTTATAAAACAAAGCAAAACATTTAAAAGATTCACAATCTCCATCCCATTTCAAACCAAACACTGGGCCACCTGATTAGTTAGCAGCTCACAAACTGTAAACCTATTTCATGCTATGGTGCATAAATTAACTTATACTAACATATACTTCTACTTCTTGGCTACTACTATTTACTACTTCATATGGTTCATATTGGATGTTCTCCCTGCTGCTCATCCAATTCATTAATATCCGCAGACAGTGCTCCCACTCTGAAACATTCAGTGCACATGTAGTATACAGTACATTCATCGTGCTATAATATGCTGTAGTGTGTCTTGGTGTCAGGATGACATAACAATGACAAAGTTAAGTCACTAGCTATCATTGAGTTTGACTCCAGAACATCTCAGCAACCAGGAAATGCCATCCCGAAGACCTGACAGGGATTCAGCTACTGTATCCTGTACCTGAATAAGAAAGAAAAACAAAGACTTACAATAAATACTAGATATACAACATGCAGTGGAAGCCTTTAAGTTTTTAGAAATTTCAGACATTTACCATCCAGGGGTTAGCCAGTTGGGGCAAGCCGAGTCGCTTTGCCATTTCAACACAGGTAGTTCGACATCTCGCCCTGTTTCTGTTAGTAACAGTTTGCGGGCTGGTCATACTGTCTGCTTCCGGTTCTTCTCTGGAGACACAGGAGAGCACAAGCAGAGGCCGAGATACTGAACTCCCAGCAGCGCTCAGCACAGCCCGAATCTGAGCTACCTCGGACTCCCCCTCACCTAATGAAGACATGGATTTTCGTGCAAATGTTCTGTGCTAAGGATTTATCTAAATCAATCAACGATCATTTTATCAAAAAACAGTGTGAATGATGTAACATGGTGGTAGCGGGAGAAGAAGAAGAAATGATCCTCTTATCTTACCTCTCCCAGGCTCTGCATTGGCCAAATAGATGAAACCATCCACAACTTTGAACACCTGCTGGACCTGTGGTGCAGGGCTATAGATTGGGTAGCCTGAGTCATCGGTTCCTTCAAAGGTAAAGAGTTTATTGCTGATGCTCTGCTGCTGCACTCTGGCTCTATTCCTCTCTGCCCTACTCACACAAACACACAGAGGTTAATGACTGTAGCCTTATTCACAATAATAGGTGAAAAAAGATTATTGCAAATCATGGTAACTTCAGAATGTGAAGTGCTTACTTATTGGTTGAGTAGAGAGTCAGGATAGTAAATTTGTGTTGGTAGTTGAATATGTAACCTATCCCAGAGCCAATACCTGGAATAGGAAAAAGATGATTATTGATTTGGTTCCATTCCTTGTGTGTCTTGGCTCATAGTGACTAGTGAGATCGTGTTTGTCATCCAATAGCCCCACCTAGTGGTGGGAGAATAAACCTGCAACAACTAGGATAACACTGGGGAACAATTTGAAACATTTTTTCTGTTGAGTTAGATTTTTATGCTGATTAAAAATAATATTGGCACGATTCCAAAATTGCAGTCAGTGTTTTTCTAGCACGTCAAGTTTTTTCTCCACAGCTTACCCTCCAAATAAGCCAAATTCCACTGATTTGCTGTAGTAAGACTTGCTGATTACGATTGGACTCATCTGCAGCTACGTGACCACTTGTTTGTGCAGTCACAATTGAGACAGTGTGGTGAGAGGTGTGTGTGTGCTCCCAATAGGTCAGTACTATCAATATCTGCAAACAGAAAGCGAGCATAGTAGGAATTAAGAGGATTTGTGCTGGCTTTTCTCTTAACCTTGTAACCTTGGGCATACCGTTGTAGGTTCTATTTCGTTTCATGCTGTTTTGCTTGTAACTATTCCATCTTAGTGTTTTATTTACATAGGTATATATTTCCTTTGTTCCAGATCATGTCTGCTCCTGCTACTTCTCGTCATAAATGCCTAAACAACCCTGACTCCTTTTGCTTTATTTGTGGTAGTTTCACCATTCCAAGTCAGAGGGCAAACATCAGTGCATTTGTCAAACAAGCATATTTTGCATATTTTAAAGTAAAACTCGGTGATCAAGACAAGCCATGGGCCCCTCACAAAGTGTGCAAGCAGCGTGTCGAGAGTTTACGGATGTGGACCAAAGGAACACGTGAAAAGTTGGCATATGGTATCCCCATGGTTTAGCGAGAGCAAAAAGATCATTGGACTGTTACTTTTGTTTAGTGAAAACAAGCACATATCTGTTAAAGTACAGTATTTTTCATATTTTTTAAGCAAACGAGGATCCTATAGTTAAAAAACTTGGCGTGATAGAGAAAAACTGAGATCAGTTTTGGATTCCGCAAGAGGTGGGGTACACCATGGACAAGTAAGATAATCAATGTGATATGTGATATATTGAGAATGCAACAATCTGATTCCAGTGATAGTCCTCTTTTGACTTAAGAAAAATATGAACTTTAAACCTGATTTAGGGGTACTTTTTGTGTTATTAAGTATTATTAATGATGAGAGGAGACCAAGAGAAGCTCAACCTTCATCATCATCTCACCATCTATCTGTCTTTGTGGCCTTATCACAGGAAGCACCTCTGGGGCATACATGAGCGTTGTCACTAAAGAGACATCCAGCTGCTCCATGCCAGGGCCAAACATGGCATAACGTGGTTCAGATGAGGTCACCAGAGACTGAAGAAATGAGGTCACAACATTAGATGCCGGCCGCAAAGGAAACCGTTGTTGTCTGCAGGATGGGCAGCCTTTCAGGTATCTGTTGACAAAGACAGGAGTCAAACATGTTTCTTTCAAAATTGTTACCAACTTGACCTGCAGGACATCAGAAGGATACTCACTCTGACATGTAGTCAAATTTCAATTCCATCCCATTGTCCTTCCCCTCTTCTCTATCGTCCAGGCTCTCATCTTCATTAATTAGTGGTATTTGTAGTGCATCCAACAACTCCGGATGGGGCATGGTCACATGATCAATGGAGGGCCAATATGGCATGTCCCTGAGCAGGAAGTATCTCCAGAGTAATGGATCTCTAACCAAGGCCCTCCAGTACTGACTGGTAGCTCCCAGGCGGCAGATATCAGCAGGAGACAGAAATGTCATGATCAGGAACTGTATGTCCACCTTAAGGACAGGGGATACAATGATGGTGATTTTTAAAAAATATAGTTTAAGTCTATTAACAAAGATGCCAAGCTGGATGCTGTATTTCATTGACGCTGTGCCCATGTGTTCATGTATTTACTACAAAATAAAGAGAAATTTCCCCAATATATAAAAGGTTAAAGGCTGGAAATAGGGAGAAAGACAAAAAACAAAACAGAAGAACTAGTAACACAAGCATAGCAATTTATTATCAATAAAAATACACAAAGGGAAACAATGTAGGTCTTAAACCTTAGAGCACCATAGTTTTCTCCCAGCTCTCAGCTGGTGAATATATAGTCAGCAAAAACAGCTTTTCAAAATAGTTTCATGCAACCTTCAGTCCTCATTTGGCTCAAGCAGAAGAACTGTGACTGAAGATAAAGTAGCATTACCACAATGTGGAAATACTCTGATAGTGAAAGTCAGGCATCTAAAACTTTACTTTAATGTCTGTTTTATAAACAGCAAACATTGCGGGAGCATCAAAAGTAAAATTTATTCATTATACAGGCAGAATCAGTTACTATACATCATTGGGTTGTTTTTATTGATGCGATACATTTAACATTTAAATCTTGTAGCTAGTCAAAACTGGGATATATTATTGCATATTCCATGAGATGATCATAGGTTTTGTGTTAATATTAGACTCTGTTTAAACAGTGAATATAAATGTAATGGGGAAAGGTACCAATATTTCCCTCTGAAAAGTAATGTGGTATTAGTTGGAAGTGCCAATACTCTTCTTGAATACACTGGTTGAAAATGATTTGTCAGCACTTGACTAAGTTGTTGACATATGTACAGCAATGTCAGAGATCCGACATTGTGCAAAGGTTTAATTCCAGCCTGACACCTGAATGAGAAGTGCACACACAGACACTGAAAGAGGACAATACATTTTTGGACAGTTGAATAAACGAAAAACATTCCCATGGATTAATATTTGTCTCACCGGTAAGATGTCCAAAAAGCCCGGTTGAGTTTCTTCTTCCGTGTCTACCACAGGCATCAAGTCATTTCTGACAACTCTCGCACGGTTTGGAAAATACGCGTCTCTGAAGCGCCTGAGGCTGCGGATCACTACAGACTCGCCGAGCTGCTGGCTCTTTCCTGCCATCGCTGCAAGATGTGACTGATTTTATGCAAACAGCTGGTAAATCACAGCAACATGGACCGAGGAAGACGCAACAACAAAGTTGACGCTTCTTCTGACTGTCACACTTCCTTGTTGCTGGCGGTAGTGGAGGATTGTGGGTATTGTAGTTGTGCAAGAAGTGCGTCTGAAACTAATCTGCAGACTGCCAGTTTGAGTTGCAATGCAAAAATAAACGTGTTTTTCTTAAAACGCGCATGTTTATTGTCAACGAGGACATAAAAAAGAAAATGGTTTTCGTCCAAACAACACAGATTCTCTATTAATAGTCATACTATCAAGATTATTCAAGTGGCAGAACAATGGAACTTGCAATAGATGGAAATACAAGTGGCGCATTACAAAGCTGGTATGAACAAATCTGAACATACTTAAAATGGTCATGAATACATCATTTTCAGACTGTTTTTTTAACACAACTTTCTTTGCCTCCAGTGTGTATAGGTTTATACACACATACATGTCTAATGTATATGCAATTATAATATATTAAAAGCATAATAAAATGGCAACAAAACAATAAATAAAAATGTTATTGTGCAATGTCTCATTTCCAGCTGGATTATCTTCAAACTTCGTAACAATCTTTTTTAAAAAAAAAGGGAAAAAAAAAAAAAAGGTAAATTGTATTAATAACCTTTTTATATTCATATTAATGTTATTATAACACATTCTCAGAGCAAAATATGTGCCCCAGTCAACAGTCTGGAATCAGGATGATAACTGCTTTTTCAGCAGGACAGGGGGGGAAAAAAACAAAACAAAATAAAACAGCCTCCTCTGCAGCCCCTGCCAGTTTTACACCACCTATCTTATACTTCCTAACCTCTCGTTCACCTGCTTTGACCTGGGCCGTTTGGCATGGGATGAGGTTGCCTGTAGACACTGATCCAAAGACTCTTTGCTTCACATACACTTCCTCCCTGTGCCACCCCTTAACCTTCCACAGCATTACACCCCACCTGTTGGGTTCCATTTTTATTTGGGGTTGACACACATTTGAATACTGAACTTAGATCTGTGCCTGGGGGCAACTTCAACACAGGAGCAGCTCGGTTCACTGTAAGATACTAAGGATTTCCTTGGCATTCTCTGTGTTCCAGCCCTGGCCCTGCAGAGGGCCCTCACAGGCAAGCACATATTTGTTGAGGATCTGTGTGCCAATGTCCCGAAACTGGAGGCGATCTTCTTTGCGATCCATAGTGTCAGCGCTGCAGTCCTCGTACTTGACCGCCCAGAAACACATTTCCCCAATGTACATCATTGTCAACAGGTGTGTGTCTGAGAAGATGCCTGTCCAAAAACATTAGCAGGTAGTGAGTATGATGAGAGGAGAACTGGACTGAAGCAGCACAACAGTCAAAGATAACTGATGCCACATTTACCTTCAGATAGGAAGCTCGCTGTAGCAGTGTCGTGGAGCACCACTCCGTCGTTTAGCTTCACAGAGTTTCTCACCTGCAGCATCCGCATCAGGTAGCGCACCCCTTCCTGAATACACTGGATTAAAAATATCACACTCAGATGAGCATTAGACCAGTCAAGCTCATCTCTCTGTTCACAACTTGTTACATATGTTCACAGTGTGGCACCTTAAGGAATGTGTCCTTGTTTTTCTTGATCCACTGTTTTCGCTGATGGAGGGTGTGGCAGTACATGTACAGCAGCGCTCCACGTCTCCAATAGAGACATTCCAACAGTTCTAGGCCCAACACAGACTGCACCTATCATCAGACCAACATGAACAAGGTTATCACACAGGGATATATAAATAAATGTGTTCTTTGTGAAACCAGAGAGAATATCATAATAATATAAGTGCAATAGACCTCTTAATAGGAATACTTGATAATCAACCAGAAAAAGAAAATAGACAAGAGAGTCTTATGCATTTTTAATTGAGCCAATAGTGTTTACATCACCTCTACATATTTTTAATGATGTCGTCTCTCATCTTGATTTCATGCCAAGCACGCACACAGTACAATGAGATGCAGTCGCATCGTCACACAACAAAAGGTTTTGGAATGCAAATATACATACTTCCTGTGCTGGTGCTAGCCTCCCTGCCAAAACTTCTGGCTCAGTCAGGTCTTGCAGCAGCTGCTGGATTTTAAATGGTGAACAGTCCTCAGGGAACTCCTGGTCCACCAGTTTATTCTCTTCATAAAACGTGATGTCTAGGATCACCTAAACGATGAAAAACAAACATATACCCACAACCACAAGTCAATACAATGTGCAAGAAAGCTAAGTAACATTTTCACAATTACATTTTCAAATGTTGTAAAATCATCTTGTGATTTATCGAGTTCATTAATAAGATAGATCAAATCAGGGATGAAACTGGTAATATACCTGCCAGCAAGAGGTAGCCACAGCTGTAACCTCTTCTCCAAAAATGCTTATTAAACTGCCTCTCAAACACAAGCTTGAGATCCAAGTGACCTTACTAACGTTTAATGTTCTAGCAACCAGTTACTTGATATTAAAAAAACAAAACATTGAGCTTTTTCAGTCAGGGTTTACACCGCTTCACATCACCAAGACCACCTTATCCAGACTATTTAACAATCTACAACTAACTACTGACTCCAGTGCACCATTATTTTTAACGTAAGAATCCTGTAAGGTTTGTTACCAAGTTAAGTAACTTATTTCCCAGATGATGCTTACATTTTCACTCCTACAGTCTTAAAGCCACTGTGATGATTCTCAAAAGGTTACCTGCGCATATGACTTTAAACTCAAAGGCTAAAGTGAGGTGGCTCTGCAGGTTTGGTACGTAATAAAAAAACAAAAAAACAAAACAATGCAAGCTGATTCGCTTATGCAAACACACATTTGCCAGTTATGCCTTCTCAAATTTAAATTTGTTTCCCCCTGTCTTTTAAAAAAAAAAATTATACATGACTGTATGCTTTGAGTTCAGGGAAATTGAGACAGGCATTTCACACTATTTTCTGGTGTTTTATAAATAAATAGAAAAGGAGAATTCACCACAACTGAATATAATCATCAATTACTGCAGCTCTATAGACATGTAATGAAGTTTGATGTAATGAAGTACCTGTGTGTAATCCTGGAGCACCTTGGAGAGGTTGCTACTCTCCCCTCCTTGCCTGTAATAGCTTTTCAACTTGTCTAGTATGGCAGACGCATTCTGTAAATAGTCATCATCTATGGAAGAACGATATGTTAACATATTACCAATTACAGAGCCTCCTCTACGTTGCACATTTCAGAACACACACAATGTTAATAACACAAATCAATGCGACTGAAGCTAAAAGACTAGCCACGTTTGACCTTTAAAAAAAAAAGGGACAATGCGACAACACTGTTATTAAAATAATGTCAGGGCACTGAATGTGTAACTTACTAACATTTCAGGTGTTTGATCATTTTGAAATTTAACGACACACACACATTTATATAAAATTCAACACAAAATAACGACAAACGTCACTAACTAACATTAACTCAGGTGTTATTCAGTAATGCGCAGCATCGTGTTTCATGGCGAGCTAAACGTTTGTCAACAATACTGCAGCTCAGCTAACGGGAGCGAACTGACGCTAGCTCGAACCACTCATTTAAAATAAAACAATAAATAAAAACATCGTCCGTTGCTATGGCTACTATTCAATAAGTAACACCCCACCCCGCCTGATAGTTCATATTATTATTCGTCAACATGCAACATTTCATCAGACAGCAGCTGTTGTTGTTGTTATGGTTGCAAAGCTACGTTAGATAACGTTAGCTCGCGTGCTAGTCCGGCTAATAAACTGAACTGAAAAACGTTAGCCACGCGCACAAGAAGTGCCAAGAATGGACCCGGGTCAAAAACAGAAAAAGGGACAAAACGTCTTGTCCATACCTTGCTTTTCGGCTCTGAGACTAGAACACTTGATGTCTAACTCAAATATCCTTCTCTCCAACTCGAAACCTTGTCGTCTGTACTCGTCGGCCATGACTGAAAGTATTCGTCACGTGAGCCAGGGATTTACTCACGTGCTCATAGAATGTCATTTCTGTTTTCCACGCACGCGTGCACGCGACTGAGCCCCGCCGCCACACCGACGCACACGCGCGCGCGCACACACACGCACACACAGACACACACACACACAAAAAAAATTGACACCTTATCTCGTAATTACGGGAAAAGATCTCGTAATTACGAGATATTATCTCGTAATTACGGGAAAAGATCTCGTAATTACGAGATAAGGAAAGGTACCTCATTGGCCACTGCACCTCGGTAAAGTTAATAATAATAATAATACTAATAAAAACAACAACAATAATAATACATTTTTTTTCATAGGCGCCTTTTTTTCACCAAGGACACATTACAATAAATTAAAGTAGACAGCAAATAACAGAAACAAACACAAATAACTATAAAAGTAAATCATACAACATTAAAAACAGGTTAAAATAGGACAGAACAATTGAATCAGATGGAAAGGCTATTATAAACAGGTGGGTTTTAAGTGCAGACTTGAATTGTGAGAGTGAGTTGATGTTCCTTATGAAAGATATCTTAGAAAGATATTGGAACTTAAGGGATCAATAACTCTTAATTGAAACGTTGTTAAAACACAAAACACGCATATTTTCAACCGTAGTAAGACAGAAAACGAGCTGCCTACAACCTAATGTTCATCAAAACGAGCCATCCTCGGAGCCACACAACAAACAACATTACATTTTTAATTAGGAATATTAATCACTAACTTCAATATGATATAGCACTGCAGTAACGCTATCTACACATTAAAATCTAGTGCCCGACTACATCACGTTATACGGTAAAGTGTGTGCGCGGCTTCATGGTGCCTTCAAGTGCACCTCGGAAACTCAGAAATCAGATAATAACCTCTTTTCAGAGAAGTCATTAAATAAACAAATCAAATCAAATCTCCCCAGCTACTTCTGGGGTGAATTTCAAGTTCTTTTACTGTACCAGAAAACAATTTCATTTGTTTTGTTTTTTTAATTAATTTTCTAAATCTGCATATGTCACCATACATACATTGTGTATGATTTCAGCATCACTTTATTAGAAATACACCCCTGAAGTAGCTTGGGACATTTGATTTGATTTGATTTGAGAAAAGATCTAATCAAATCAGATTTTATTTGTAAAGCCCAAAGTCACAAAGTACATTTGCCTCGAATCGCTTCACAATCTGTACAGGGAGTGACACCCTCTGTCCTTAGACCCTCGGTTCGAGTGAGGAAAAACTTTTAACAGGGAAAAAAAATGTGGAAGAAACCTCAAAAAGAGCCACAGAGGAGGGATCCCTCTCCCAGGACGGACAGACGTGCAATAAATGTCACATGTACAGAAGAAATCAACACAAACATATTGTGCAATTACAATGAATGATAAAATGGCAATAAATTACAATGACTGATAAAATGATTACAGTAGCAGTGGAACCTGTGATAGAGATAGAGAGACACAGATGTACAGCAGCAGCAAATCATAAACTAACTACAGATAAGGTTTTTTTTGTTTTGTTTTGTTTTTTTATCCAGTGAATGCAATGCGCTTCCGTATCGTGGCACCGTGGCGGTGGTGAAAGGGTTAAATTGAAATGAGCTCGCCGAGCCTCTCTTGTCTCCCAGCTGGGGCTTTCACTCCGCTTCTCTTCTCTTTACACCCCGTGTGTAGCATCGAAACATGGCGGCTCTCAAAGCGTTGTGCAGAGCGGAGAATTTGTTCTTCAAAACCCTCTCAGGTCCCCGCAGGACCAAGTTAAACGCCGCTTATCTCCAACTGAGCAAGGTCGGTATTTAAGCGGTGATTAGTGATGAGTTTGAATGGATCGTTTTGTTGTGACGAGGTGGTTGCAATTGACTGAGGGAGATTAAAAGGTCATAATATTGTGACGGTTTTATTCCCTTTGTCTTCCAACATTTCCGAGCAAAGTCAATTCAGTCAGGTCATTCATCATTCCTCTCGAATAGTTTTTGTTTTTATTGAAGTTTACTTTTCTTTGATCCTCATGAAATGACCTCAAGCTGCTTAGCTTGACGTGGATTCACAATATTTTGTCAACACGTTTCGCAGCCGTGTCACAAACAGTTGATAACTTTCACTAATGCATAATACATGTTTGAGATTATATGCCATTGCACAGATCAGGAACCTAAAAACACAAAACGTACAGCTTGATGAGCAGCAACAGTAAAATGCATCCGGTGTCAATGTGTTGCAGGTGCTTTGCAAAACCCTCCCCTACCAGCATAGCTAAACACACACTGGTTGCAAAATTTCCATCATGTTGATGTTGTCACGTCTGTGAATAGTAGGATTTCAGAAATTATGTATTATATCTCAGATTAGAAACATCCCATAACAATTTTATACAGACTACTTTATTGATCCCCAAAAGGAAACTCTGGTGCAGTTACAACACCAACAGGCTTTAGGTACAAAGACATGAGTTAGTCAAGTAGCACTTATTTCTATCATAGTAAGAACAAACCAATGAAGTGTTCAAAAATCTGACCAGTGTTCTCAACACCATGATGGTTTTCAAAGTTTTGTTAAAGGACCAGTGTGTAGAATTTAGTTGCATCCAGTATTGCAATCTTCCTAGTCTAAAGGAAAAATAACAGTCGCAAAACACACTAAAAGTCAAATCTAGAGCCAGAGTTGTCCGTTCAGGGCTACTGTAGAAACATGGTGTTTCAACATAGTGGACTCTGTGGAAGAGGATCCGCTCCCACTGTATATATAAAAGACTCATTTTAAAGTAACAAAAAGATGGTTATTTTCAGGCAAATATACACTGATGAAAACCTATGTTCCATCTTTGCCATATTTTGAAAATAGAGCCTTAGAAATTACACACTGAACCTTTAAAGTCTGATCGGTGACGACAGAGGTATTGCGTGTTATGGATGGAGAAACAAAAGGAATGTCCCAATTAACGTTGAACTGCTTATATTGTTGTCAAGACTGGCCTCGAGGTTTTTACTGCAGGTTATAACTTGAACCTTTAGACCGATTGTAAACCATCTGGATAACAGTAAAACTGACTTTTTCTAAACTGATCATGAGTTGGTGCCTTTCTTCTTGTATTTCAGAAGAGAATAAGTTAGCAATACTGCATAGGATGTGTATATGTTGACGATATTTATTTATTTGTAGGTTAACAAAAGTGATGAATGGGGAGGAGGCTAGGAACATTGTCCTCCAAGTCCGAGCAACAGTGTTTTAAATACTTCAATATTTAAAAAGCAGTAAGAAATCATTTACTGTAATCTCAAATTACAGATTTACAGTGCAGTTACAAAGAATCAGCACCATTATGCTTAAGAGTCAATATAATGGCTATTGGTAGGTCCCTCATGATGTCCCTTATGCCCCTTTGTAGTCACAATGTGGGAAATAAGTGGTGGCAAAACATGAAATCTCTTTTCAATAATTTTACAAAGTTGGTCTGAGGACTGCTGATACCATTTCAATTTATCTGTGTGGATACAGTGAATTTTAAATGTGAGTTCCTGCTAATTGTGGGACTCATGGCTGTCGGCTGCTCTAAATCTCTCTTCCTTTTGTTGTAGGATTTGTAGTTTTCATTATCTTTGCCTTCCTCATATGAGTTAACTGGATCAGCTATTTAAACTGTGCAAACACATTAGCTGCCCTCGGGCATCAGGCCAGTGACAGAAAACTGTCTTATTAAAGGTAAAGTTATTTAGTAAAGGAGGAATAAGTTAAGTGATTTGTAAAGTTTTATGCAGCCCCTGTTCTGCTTTCTACAGACCTCCGGCTGTTATTTTTCTACCTCCAGCCAGAGAAGTTCACAGTTCTACTCAGATCCTACAGACGCCATCAAAGATATCCCAGATGGAGCTACCATTCTGGTGGGAGGTAAGAAAACAAACAGACTCAAAGGTTGTAGGATAATTACATACACACCTCTGTGCTGACTAATTATCCCCATTTTTAACTGCATGTATGTTTTTTTTTTTTTATTAACTGGCAAAAAAGTGTAAAAGAAAGTTCAGTGAAGTATATGCAATGACTACTTTACAGCAAAGTGAGCTTGGACCGTCTAGCATGGCGTGTGATCACTATCCACGCACAGAGCACACACAAATTCCACAGCTCTTATTTATAGTCAAGTTCGGAGTGACATTGTTAAACATTTTCCACTGTGTCACACTTTTGAATGAAAAAAGAACAACAACAACACAATGGAGGAACAGAAATTTGTCTCAGTCAGTGTAATATTAGAAATGTTGACTAACACAGGACCAGAATTACCTGGAGCTTGACTCAGGGTTGACAGTGTCTATGTAATGCGTGAAAGTTCCTCCTCTAATGACCATGTTTCACCCCTCTTGCAATAATTCCTTGGGTGCTTCCATTTTTCTTTTTTGCTTATTATGCATTACTTTCCTTTTTGGTTTTCTAACACAGGCTTTGGATTATGTGGTATCCCAGAGAATCTTATCAACAGTTTACTCAAGTCCGGCGTAAAGGGTCTAACTGCAGTCAGCAACAATGCAGGGTAAGTGAGTGCGCAGGGGAAGGAGCATGCATGTAGTATGAACATAATGCATGCTTAGCACACCTGCTAGCACAGGTGCTTGTATGTTTAAACCATGCAGTGCATTCCATGGTGGTGCTTGATTTTGATATTAATTTAACTCTAAATTCCAAACCTGTTTTTCAAAAGTGCTTTTGGTTGCGTTTTAGATTAATATCTGACTCTGGAAATGTTTGCAGTGTAAAGTATCATCATGTGGCATTTCTATTTCAGTAGAAGGTGTGTGTTGAAATTGAATATGAAGTTCGATCTGACTCTGGTTGCTAAACACGTGGTGACACGTGTATTATCAAAGTCCCCAATGCAAGTGACACAAAAAAAGTCGGACTGTCTGTCAACTAAAACACTGAATGGTATATTCCTAATTCTTCTTAACATGTATCCTGGTTATTGGCTGTAATAAATAAATAAATAAATAAATAAATGATAGCTGGACTATCAAACTCTCTTATGTGATTCTCCTGTGAGTGAATGGCGAGTCTTGATTTGAGTTTGTCACTTTACATTCATAATGGAGACGTGTCGGTGACCTTGTCACTGTATCTTTAAACGGTGGCAGTGACCTGGAGAGAAGCCTAGAAGTTATCTTGTGATAAGTTATCCTCATGCAGGCATAAGGAAAAGGTGTGTTGCAGACTTGCGTGGTCAGGGCGTATCATGTGTGATGTGTGTCTTTGCTCTCAGTGGGACAGACTTTAGAAATGCTTTCAGATTTCCCCTCTAGGACATGGAAAATCAGCTGCTGACCTCAATGCCCTGTATTATGTAATTTGTCTTTTCGTTGCATACCTTTTTAATATTCATATTTTAACTAGAGATTTAGCCATTTATTCTGCTTAACACTGTTTGTGGTTTATTATTTTCGGAATGATCCTAAATATAAATAATAATCCTAAAAAGAAAATAATTTTACATGAATACAAATTGCAAAAGTAAGGTTAAAGGTTAAATTCCACAACAAACATTTTTAATAAAAACTTCAGTTATTACTGGTTATATTATAGAGGATAAAGACAAGTTGTACTCCCATGTAAGATTGATCTGAGACTAACTTTTGTTGTCTGCAGACCGGCTTTGTCTTGTAAGTTGTCATGTTGCAGTCTTTTTCCGTAATAGAATCCCTAAGTGCCATGCTGCCACGCGGTGAACAGTATTATCTGTATTGTTTACATAGTAACACTGAAACCTAAGACAGTGACCAAAACCTGATATTATCAACTTAAAAATTAAAAAGGATCTTACAAAATAACGGCTTCTCTTCTGATAAGAAACTGTAAAAGCAACCTAATTTTTGGAGGTGACTGTGTTGAGAGTATGGAAAAAAATTCAGGTGTAGAATGACGTAAGTGGTGGCTAGTTGTTGTGCAGTAGAAAGATCAAAATGGCTCCTCTGTTCTAATAGATGTGTCAACTTAAAAAAAAGAGAGAAGAGCCTTTTTTTGTGGACTTTGATTTTTCCATGACTATTGATTCTTGGAATATGTACTCAACATATTTGCTTGAACCAGGCCTTCCCCCTGAACAATCATTGTGCCTCTAAATATTTTCCCTCTGCTGACATGAGTTGTTGGGGAAGATTATAACCACTTGAAAATAGTAGCCACAAGCTCTTTCTTGTGTCATTTTTGAGCCAACATAGTGGCATTTCTTAAGTATACTACAGACATGTGGTACGTGTTAAGCACATACTTTCCTTCCAGTTTCTTTGTGAAAACTGTTTTTGGTTTTACCTAGTTACCCAGGCATTAGTAGGAATGTGTTTCACTTGACTGTCACTTTTTTTGTTTTATAAAATCTACCAGTATATCTATATACTGTATATCCACCATTTTCTTGATCATAGCTCCATCATGTTTACATTTCCTAGCTGTGGGGAAAAGCATTGGAAGGGGAAATAAGTTATGTAACATTTAATTTTAGAGAGTAGACCAAAGCTGAAGACTCTCCTTCTGCTACTCACTTAATCTTGAATGTCTGACTGGATTGTCAGTCATCTTCAATGCAACATGCCAAACAAGAGCAGGCAAAATAATGTTTACCGCTGAGCAATTTGATATGAGCATAATATGTTTGCTCAGAAGTGTTTTCCTTAATGATCGCACATGGATCTGTGGTATTTGTTTGATGATTTAGCATGAATAAAGGAAGAAGCGAATGCACTCAACCATGGAGATTGTATATGTTTGTACAATTGCTGAGCTATTTTTGGTAGCAGTGAGAGGCAAGTGTAATTTTGGTTTTGGAATCACTGCCTGGCTACAGTGTTGCAGCGTCATACACAAGTCTTAGTTAAGAGGCATAAAAAAAAAACTTTCTCTTGGACAACAATATCCTAAAATAAGATTTGTGTCTCTATATAGTATGCTTTTTAAATGTTGTAGCATTATGACAAACTCTGAGTTGTGGTGTCTCACAGCTATTGAGTGGATTTTACTTCGTGGAACACTGACGCAGCGTGCTCTTTCTGTAATGTAATATGAGATGGGAGGGATTCAGTTCTACACAAGGAGATATCACTGAGCTGTAACAGAACTGTGCCCCCCTGCAGCTTTGTATTCTTCAATCAGCTGCTTCAGGAATGTTACATAAACCGAATAAATTCAGTATAAAAGGCACTTGTGCTCTGATCAGTAGCATCTAGTAGCTTGGTAAACTAGCCTTTTCTATATTGCAGTGCAGGAGGTTTTAGTTCTCAAACTCACATACACAACATTACTGGCATTACTTAAACTTGCTGAATCATTTTGCATAGACTATCCATGATGTGCTTTAACTCCTGTGGTGTGGGTGTGTGACACAGTACTTGTCACAGTCATCTGCTTTTGATATTCCAAGCACACATGGCCCACATATCTTGTCAGCTGACCTGAGGTTACAGTGAAGGACTAACCAGTAGTCTGTGATTCTCAGCTTCTTGAGACAGACAAAAGGAGAACTTGTAATATTTTTATGATTATTTGAACAACCCTAGTTGGAGTGTTCACAGTACTGTGTTTAGGAATGACTTTTTGCTCCTGTTTGATGGTATAAATGTGACATTCTGTTGTAGCACTTGGAGCAGGTGTAACCCAGACTTAAAGCAAAGATTAGCATCACAGCTTCATTAAATTGCTGTCTGCAGTCACTCCTTTATTAACACCTTTGTAGTAGTTTCCCCAGACAATAAACAAAGAGAGGCCCTGCAGCCCTGTTTGGTGTCATGAGCTTTCGTTGTAGCTGCAGATAGGCTGCAGGTGGACTGTGCTTTCACTGTCTTTAAGATTACAAAAAGGAACTTTGAACCCTTTTTCGATTTGACCCAGTTAAAACCTTCACATGTCTGGATTTATGGTAATGTGACCTTTGTTACAAATCACAGAAGGACATGACCCCCCCCCCCCCCCCCCCCCCCCCCTCTCTTTTTTTTTTTTCATTTTTCTTTTATGAATGAATCATGTTTCTAAATTAATCCTGAAAATTCAATTATAAAGCCAATTTGTTCATTATACTGAAGCGTAACTGAACCCTTTAAAAAATTTTTTATTAAAGGTCATAATAATGTATGTTTGTGTACTTCACTTCAGAGTTGATAACTTTGGCCTGGGCTTGCTGCTCCAGACTAAGCAGATCAAGAGGATGATCTCTTCATACGTCGGGGAGAATGCAGAGTTTGAGCGACAGTATCTGTCAGGGGAGTTGGAAGTTGAACTCACGCCGCAGGTTGGTCAGAAAACGTATGAACGTTAACACTAATAAAAACATATGAAAACACACATTCACAAACCAAATTCACTCAGGAACATGTTAAATTCCAACATCCTCCTGAGCAGGCTGTGTATATTACATACTTGACAGTAGCAGAAGCATGTGATCTGTTGTATTTATCCTTTAATCTCTCACCTTCTTCCTCACAGGGCACTCTTGCAGAGAGGGTCAGGGCCGGGGGTGCTGGGATTCCAGCCTTCTACACAGCCACTGGTTATGGCACACTGATCCAAGAGGGAGGCTCTCCAATCAAGTACAACAAAGATGGCAGCATTGCTATCGCCAGCGAGAAGAGAGAGGTGAGGTTGCTGTCATCGATGTTGTGATTGTGCCATCAGGCCCAACATGAAGTCATTGCAAACTTTCTTTTCCTTGGGACAATGGCAGATATTTTTCCCATACCATGACTTTTACGTATTAGTACAGACTTGATTAAAAACATACTTGAGGTGGACTGGCAATGTGTTCACCACTTGTAATTCACAGTGCACAACACTCGTGTCTTGGGAAAGCCTGCTTTGTTATTTGTTTGATTTAACAGGCTTATAGTAATAGAGAAATTTAAAGTTTTTCATGTTTGCGAAAATAATCCTTTCACAAATGTAATGTGTTGCATGATTGTTGCTTATACTATTAAAAAAACTAGGTCTCGACTCATGTATGTGGGCCGAGTCTGAAAATGCTGTAAAACAGGTCACAATGGTTATTCTGTGCTGCAACCAGTTCCACTCACGCCTTGAAATGTTTTGTCATTGTGCACAGGTAAAGGAGTTCAACGGCAGGCACTACATCATGGAAAAGGCCATCACTGGAGACTTTGCACTCATCAAGGCATGGAAAGCAGACAAAGCTGGAAACATTGTTTTCAGGTAACTGGTGAAATAAAATGCAAAGAGATTTGATTATGTTGCACCTGTTGTATTAAGACAGTCTTGTATTTATCTTTGAATGGAGTCAGCTTTCCCACGCCTCAAAGCATATTAGACAGGTTTTAATCACCTCGGGTGTGTTTGCACAACATCACATTCCCCTGGTGTCATGTGAGACTGAAACAGTAGCTTTGCATTTCCACATGTTAATAATGGTCATTCACTTACTATGACCTTGACCTTACTTTTAGGAAATTTGGGGAGAATTAATCATTCATTTATCATTCATTATAATTCATTGTCATTTTATCAGTCATTGTACAATATGTTTGTGTTGATTTGTCCTGTACACGTGACATCCATTGCACGTCTGTCCGTCCTGGGAGAGGGATCCCTCCTCTGTGGCTCTTCCTGAGGTTTCTTCCACCTTTTTTCCCTGTTAAAAGGTTTTTTGTGGGCAAGTTTTTCCTCACTCGAACCGAGGGTCTAAGGACAGAGGGTGTCACTCCCTGTACAGATTGTAAAGCCCTCTGAGGCAAATGTACTTTGTGACTTTGGGCTATACAAATAAAATTGATTTGAATTGATTTGAATTAAGTAATGGCCCCATCTAGCACCATTATATTATTTTTCATCATCCTGATGGATGTGAATGATTTTAAATTAGGAGATGTAGTTAAGTTTTTCTCCACAAGAGAGCAGTGTCTTCCAGTCATCCAACAGCATATAGTGGCTATTAGATATTGTATATTACAGTGAGAGTGGCTGAGTTATTCTTGCGTCCATACTGCCTGTTTGCTTTAATATAATACCTCATTCTTGCTCTTTTCTGACAGGAAAACAGCCAGAAACTTCAACCAACCTATGTGCAAGGCAGCCAAAACCACCATAGTTGAGGTATGCACTTCTTACAGCAAAAAAATGTTTATTAATTTACTGAAATACATCTAACATCTCAGCATCTAGACTTCAGCTTTCATTTAATGTCAATAATTAAAAAATATACACAAACACATATACTCTACACACTTATATTTCATTATATAAACATCATAAATCAAGGCCATTCTTTAACTCCAGTGCCTTCTGGAAGTAATCTGGAGTGAGCCCAAGTGTGAATTTTCAACCAACTAAAATCGCCACCACCTACATCTACAAATAACCTATGAAGGGGAAAAAAAGCAAATATTTTAATTTTTAACTGTAGACCACCAAGAGAATAGTGCAAAGAAACCAACAATTTTAACACAGCCACACAGAAGCACAATTTTCTTGCGCATCCTATTGCCAGTAAAGCAACAAGTCATCATTCACAGACATCATGCTACAGTATCAAGATAGAAGGCAGAAATATGCTCAAGGTCAAAAGCAGAAATGTGACACAAATGTCTTATAGGTGTAAGGCCTTGTGTTTTGTGGTCATGGGATGAAAAGATTATATTGAGATTATATCTCTAAGACCTTAAATATGACTGATGGATTAGAAGTTTGACTATCTGTGTCATACGTAGCTTCATTCTATCTGTCTGGTTGCCCACCTGTCTGGCATTTGACAGTCTAGAAGTGCGATCTCTTCCCTGTGTGTGTGTGTGTGTGTGTGTGTGTGTGTGTGTGTGTGTGCCTTCATCTCCCTCTCAACCCCTCCAACACGCAAACAGCTTCACACCTCCCATATAGACGCAGTTTGATTCAGAGAGCAGCAGGGAGAAAAGCTGTGTGTGAAAATCATAAAACACAAGCACTTTCTGAAAATAAATCGGCGGAGAAGGGTCTCATAAATCTAACAGGGTTCCACAGAGCACATTTTCAATTATTCCACGGTTGCTGGACCTGAGATTTAGTCTGCTGTTGATTAGAGACGTCTGGGCGGTAAATTTCTCACTAGGCACAGGCATTAATGGGTTTTAAGACGACAGACTTCACAACTAAACTAACCACTAAAGTCAGCGATTTTTGCATCCCCAATCCAGTGTGTGTGTGGCGACAATGATGGCTATCAATTAATTCTAAATTGATTTTAGAGTCAATGCTATGGTATAATAGATAATGCCCTATTTTCTGCAACAGGGATAATGAGACTAGTAGCTCTAGCAGCAGTGATGCCACCAAGAAATGTGTCGGTGTGACGTCTGCTGGAGCCGTGATGTAGACAGTAGTGACATGAATGGTAATGCAGCTCTGTTTAGAGAGCCACTTCATGAGATGCAAGCATAATTGGTTGGATTTAATATTGAACTGTTTGCTTCAACCTTTGTGCACTCAGAAGCATCAACTCAGGCTGTTTTTGGTGAGAGGAGTGGAGAGGATAAAACAATTGTTTAACAGGTTTGGAGACCCAGGCTTCATTAGGACCAAGGAACAGTAGTAGAATAGTTTTTGTGCATTTCTACGTGCATATGGTAAAGTGAAGCAGCAATTGCAGGAAAGAAAGAGACAAAAGATGGAATGACATGACAAGGTGAATGGGAGATTCAGATCATATAATATACAAACAAACACTTCAGTTAACAAGGTCTGAGAGAACTTCTGAAAACAAACATCCTCTGCAGACTCTCATGAATACATAAGTAATTGACTTAATTTTTCAAACAAGGACACAGTATAAACAGTCTTTTTTAATGGGGCATCAGACATATGTGTGTAGCCTAAAGAAATGTAATTATAAATAGTCTATTTCTGAAAATAATTAATGTCACATCTCAATCAATTAACCTAACCCAAAACAGACTCCAGAATTTGACACAAATCATCTTATTTTGGGAAAGTAAAGCTCTGCATTTGCATCTGAACACATTTTATATGTAATTTTATGTACCCTGCCAGGACTAAAACCAGACTGCGTCAAACAACTGTGTCAGACACAGCCTAGTCTTTGAAGATTTTGCATTTCACTTCTTTTTCCTGTCATGGTCTAATAGCAAATAGTCCTTTTCAGACACTTGTCATCCACATATCAACTTAATACTTATATTCAGAAAGGCATTTATTCTAAATTGTGTTGCAGTCCGACAAATGACATCAAACAATATTCAAATGTCGAATTAGAATTCAGTACGTTTCAAAACTGTCTTCCATATATTGCGTGGTTTTTAATTTGTTTTTAATTGCTTTTTTGAAATGTGATACCAAAAACATCCTCATTAAGACTTGTTTGACCTAAAATTCCTGCTATAAAATACTATATAATAAACATGTCTCTTAATGTAAATTAAATATATATATATTTTTTCCAAGTACTTGATATCCCATTATAGCTGTCTGAACACTTAGTCTTATCTTCTTATCAGATGATTTGTCAGATTGTATCTGCCTTTTTTATGGCAGTGCAGGTAACATATGAACATTATCGATAACAGGGTGCCAATAAAGTGATAGACCTGTATTGCAATACCCATTAAGAACCTTTTATCTCTGATACTAAAGCAATTACCAGCTCTCTGAAAACAAATTTATCTTTGGGATTCAATGCATGCTCAGTCATAAATCTAGTGATATGCTGTCAATATTGACCCTGCTGTCTTGGTGCACTGGTTAAGGCAGGGAACCAACACATAGGGTCAGGGTATTCTGAAGCTATTCATTTAACTTGCAGCTCAGCTTGACTGCTCAGGTTAGTGTGCGGTGAGCTCTCTGATGATCATGTTGCACAGTAAGCCGCTTGTCTGCTGGACCTCATTTCTTTCTCTGCACCCAGGTAGGCTCATGCTGTTCATGGGCTAAGTTATTAATTTTTATGACAGGGCAAAAAATGTCAGACATTGTGGACGGAGACTGGGTGGGCTAGGGGGAATTGGATAAAATAAGGATGGTGCACTTTTCAGTTCCAGTTAAAGGGCAGCAGCTTAGATAGCAGTCATAACTAGGCCAAAACAACTCGGTTGATTTGTCAGATTCAGTCCAGATTAAATTAGTTTAATTTATATTCTCAAAATGCTTAATCTGTTGTGAAATTAAGTCAAGAACACGCTCATATCCCCTTATCAGTATGATTCTGATATTTCCTGATATTCGGTGTGTTACTATAGAGCAATTATGACATTTTTCTTAAATTATCTATAGAGTTTATGTGACCATTCATGAACATACCCCAACCTAGATGTTTTTTGTGCCTAAAACTAACCAAACTATAACCACATGGTGAAAATCAGAGAACAGTTTCATTTGTGAAACAGTTGAAGATCAACTAATGAGCTGTTGAAATGTTCCAAATACTCTATTAACTATCTGTAGGCGGACTTTCCAAATAAAAGTGTTACCATTGTTTTTATTAACTATAAGAATATCACCACATTTAAGTGTGTCACAGTGAGTTCCATAAATACTGTGAGCTTCCCCTTGACACCTTGCAAAAGCTTGTTCCCATAAGCCTCTTGAGTTAAAATTATGTTTAGCCAACCCACTCCTCTCTGATGGTGAATTACCTGTGCTTGAACTCTTCACTTGCAGAATGAAATGACAATCTCCAGTCAATATTATACCTTTCTTCTTTAAAAGCCACATTGAATGTCTATAGTTACATATTTTATGTCCTTTACTGTCAGTTGTCAAATTATCCATTTTACTTTGTATCCATTTTTACTTCACTTAAGGCTCAGTAAACCTGTGTGTGTGTAATGCATTACAGCCCTAAGGGACTAACACGTGTAGATATGTAACCTGGTGACTCCCCTTCTGGACAACATTAATGGAAATTCTGGAAAGCAGATTTAAATAATCAATTCACAGTCTGTCAATAACGCTGCAGTTGTCACCAGCTGGCCCCCATTCATGCAGACTCACACAGTTCTTATACAGTTTTAAAATTGTCAGTAGCCATCACTACTGTTTCAATCCCTCAGGTCAGTGACCACCAGCCTATCATTATCGTCCCTGTTCCAGTTCTGATATGTATATCTACTTTATTTTTGGTTCTGAATTTGAACTACAAGAAGCAGGAAGAGTGTCAGAGAACGAGATAACACAAAAGCACTTTGAAAATTACCAGATCATCACCAGCTCCTGCCACGGTTGCTAGGCAACCAAGCCCTGCTATTCAACTGTTGAATGTTCACGGTATCCAGCCGGTCCAGTTATTCCCTTATCACAGGTACAGTGAAAGGCCCCATTGCATTGTGGGATACAATACACCAGAGACTTAATCAAAGCAGTGGTGTACTGCTGTTGTTCGACCATCAGTCACGGTAAATGACTCAACTGTATTTTGTTACTGTGGCGATGCAATGTAGTGGTAGCGGTGTGGGTGTTGGTGTGCAAACACAAACTAACCAGTCATGCATGCAGGAATTGAATGAATGAATGTGAGCATGTTTTATTCTTTAACCAGGCTAGAAGCCTAATTGGATATAAGTGACCTTCATCCTTAAGAGGCCTTCTGTTGTACATTTGTATTAAAAAACACACACATATCTTCAAAGCAACAGACAATCTCAGTTTCAGTCATGAACTGGGAACAGCTTAGTGTATGTAATGTTTCTTTTAATGCCGTGGAATGATGGGTATTATCATGACCTGTTAAGTTTTTTCTGTAGTTCATAATGACTTGTTTGCTTACTGCTGGAATTTAATTTAACAGCCAACATTTTCATGTTGTTTTACAGTACTTACTATGCCTTGTTGAGTTTTTGTACCTTGATCTTGGCTTACACCCTTGACTAACTCTGTTACTGAAGCTACTGTTGGCAAATGGTTATAAATTGACCCATTCTCCACATCATTTCTTGCCTAAAGAGGTTAACGAATTGGCTCTTGTGTGCAGAAGATGTGAAACAACAGCATTTTTGTCTGTTTTTGTATTTTGCACAACTAACGGGGAAGGATATTGTGTGTCTGGACATGTTTTAGCTTCGATTTAATTGGAATCATATGTGCCAGAAAGTGGCATGGCTTTTAATAAAAATAAATAAATAAATTCTTAATATAGTAGTGGCCTTTGCTTTGAATTACAATCTCAACAAAGGCATTGCATTAAGGCATTGAGTTAAAATTGTACTCAATATTGTGTCACGTTTTTGGACTTGGAGCTAAAACCTGTCTGGAGCAAAAGGAGGTAATTGCAGGAGTGGCTGGACATCACATCAAATCAATTTGCTGTGCTATCAATGGACAAACTGCTATAAAAGCCCATTCCCCCTTCTGAGAGTGTGTGTATGTTCGTTTTTATGTCACAACACTGATACTATGACACTGAAACTGTCTTCTTATTCTATTGTCTATTCAACATTCATTTAGCGGAGACTATCTTGAGATGTGAGTCTGTGCATCAATTCATGAACTAGCAGCCTTGATAGTGATGGAGTACAATACCATTAATTCATCTTGGCCTTGAAGGAATCACACATAACCAGGAGAAAGAATTAACTCACCAAGTAAGCAAACCAATACGATTTGGTGATGAAATGTTTAGATAATATATAATCATATAATAATATTTCTAATTTTTACTATATAGTTTATTGGAAAAATAAATTCTTCATCAACCAGTGCTTATAGCACTTTAATGTATTGACATTAATGGTAGTGGAGTTTCAACTTGACTAGATAATATTCTACATTCGTGTGTCAAACTAAATTTAGGTCACCTGTTTGTCCATCCATTTCTGTTTAGGCAGTGGTGCATAAACTAGGACACATAATAGGAACAGGTCTTTCCTTCATTAATTAAAACATTTGGCGATTCAGTCTCGTGTTGAGCTGAACAGAAAAGCTACAGTACTTAATAATTTATGACTAGTTTATCTTACAGATGACCTTTTTAGGGATCTTGCTGGCAGTATTTTGCCGTCTGCATTGCCAAAAAATGTTGCTAAAGCATTGCTCTAATTTAACATACTTCTTCCAGGAGGGCACACTGGGAATGTCTAATCTTAAATGAAACATTTAGACATAGGCTGACTTAATTTTGTATAAGAATAAGTCGGGTTTGGCATAAATTTAAATCCATGTGCATTGGTAACATTTACTGATGATGATGACAGACTGTAGGGCTAAGTTTTAATAGTCATCTGTGTGTCACTGTAGGAGTGTTTGAACAGAGACAGAAAAGTGGTAGATGATATATATATATGAAAAGAGATGACGGAAGCCAGTATAAGGGGAAGACAGATTTGCTGAACATATGCACAAACTGAATGTTTGAAATGGCAAATTTGCATGTTATACGCTCTGACTATAAGTTCAAAGTTCCCTAACGACAGCCTATCATCTGAATCTGAAGCATGTCGCACCGAGGCTTATGGGTTCTTTGAAATGTAAACACTGAGCTGAAAGTGGAGTTGTCCATGCCCATTTTGAAAAAAAATGTATTTCAAGTTGAGCATTTGCATTTGCGGGATGTCTCCCGTTTTCTGGATACCATAAAGACTTTTATAGGCGAGGCAAGCTTCCACTGAGAGGAAACAGATTGCCCATGTTGTCAGTATTCTGGGTTAGAGGATAGAGCCGTAGCTGAGCCCCGAAAGTGGCGGCAGAGCATGGCCAAGTGTCACATAGACAGAGGAGCATACACACACACACACACACACACACACACACGGGGAGGAAGATGGAGATGCTAAAAATACACAGGGTAATGAGAGTGTGGTGTTGCTGTCATCTTCATGCTTCGCCGCCTGTAGCCACACCATTTTTCTCCTGACTGTCGCATCAGTATGCGCTCAAACACCCACACACAAACAAAACACCTGATGGATTATAAGCTCAGGTAGCGCTGCGATTAAAGTATAACTTACTGAAGCTTTTACAGTCTGTAATATGTCCGTTTGTCAACTAGTTATATTAAAGGGTCCAGAGTGTCGGATTTTGTGGCATGAAGCAGTGTAATGGCTGATTGCAACCTCCCTCTCCTCCTAAGCATTAAGGAGAAACTATGGCCTAGACTAGAGCAGTGTTTAGTTTGTCTGTTCTGGGCTACTGTAGACGCTTGATGGTTTTGCTTCTCAGCCTTGCTTCCAATTTTGCAGCATTTTCTCTATAGACGTCTGTAAAAGTTGGCACGGCACCTTGAACTCCAAACAAAGACAGTTATTTTTTAATTAATTTAATCCATGGAGGTTTTTTTATTTGTAAAACTTTACTCAAGCCTAGAAAAGCTATTTAAGAAATGTGTGACAAAACCACAATGTTAAGTCTGTGGGCTGAGCAGGGACTTGCAGCATGGCCAGTGGTATAAACACTACATATTGGATTAAATAGGCCACCACTTTGGGTACCCAGTTCTTAAGTACCCAGTTCTATAAACCATCCATGAAGACAACCCCCAGCGTCTGAAGATATAGATCATTCTAACATAAAGAAAACATAACAGATCTTATTTTCAGGTGATTCTACACTAATGAAAACATACGTGACTCATATTATAATCAAGAGTCCAGAGTCCCCTAAATCTTTCATCCTACCGATGATGATGATATTGATGAATGAAAATGAATGACCTAATTTTGATTAAATTCACTGTGGGCTGTTGTTGTGGGCGATTCAAAAAAACGGCAACACCCTTAGGAAAAAAATTCACGGCAACTGTAATCACTGACAAAATTAACAATATCCTTCATCCGTTCAGTCCATTGCTTTTGTAATCAAGAGTGCAATAAACATACTAGCCTCTAGGAACCGTTAGCTTACTAATATTTTGTTTGACATTATAATGTGCATACTATCTGAAGACAAAAACACAAATCCTGTGTGTTAATTTGGTGATTGGAATGTAGGCCAGATGGTCAGCTCAAATTAATACCTTTAGCCAGAGAGCATTGAGTCTGTTTGGCACTGAAAGGCTGTGCATCTGAATTCCTGTCTGAAAGCATGCTGGTGTTTATCGTTTACTGGTCATAATTGGTTTTCGTTCCATGTACTTAAAAATTGTGCTCAGACTGTAAATGTAACACTCTTTGTTTTTATTTTGGCTGGACAAACATGAATGATCCAGCATCGTTAAATAACCGTAGAGTAAACACTGTATGCAACACCACTGTTGGTGGTTTATTCTAGGAAATCTGGTAGCATTGTGATTCAATCAATTTGAGATTAACAAGATTTGACAAAGCTCACAGCCTAAAAAAGCACAAACCCTTGAAAAAAAATGCTTGTTGTGTCCCCAGAGGGCACTTTGATTCCCTCTATCCTCCTGCCAGCTCACTTCATGCCTTGCTCTGCTCTCATTGATGTGAAAATCGCCCCACAGATACAGGAATATCAATGTGTGTGTCTGCGCGTGTGCTGGTTTGCTTGCTCCACACACCTGCTCATTTGCGTGTGTGTCTATGTATATGTGTGTGTGTGTGTGTGTGTGTGTGTGTGTGTTTTATTTTTTATTATTATTTTATTTTAATGCTATATCCGTCCTCGTCCGTTGAACCTTCTGTCTGAGCTGCATCTGAGCACCGGTGCTGCCGGGACACATCACCTAGATGAAAGGAGGCTTTTTTTATGTAGGCAGAACATCTAAATTGCATGAGCTTGGTATTGTGCTGTGACTTAGCTTTGGAAGGCTAATTGAAAATTGAGCTGAATACATGGTTTGTTTTCATGTGTGAGGGACTAACAATCGGACATGGAGAAAAAGAGGCGTGATCTCTCTTCTGTTCGTTTTTGTTGTCAGTTTTTGAAGGGCACACTATTTGACACCTTTTTGACAGAAGAGACAAAGTTGTTAGGCATCGATACTCTTAATTCCGTTCATTCATCTGAAGTCTTGAATTTCATGCCACTAAATATTTGTCTTGATTCCCTTGCCCCCCGAGTTTATTACTGTTACAGTTTTATAATGTGATGAGCTCAGCCTTCCTTGATGAGGATGTCTCATGGATATCATCATTCTCACAAAAGACAGATCGAGCCCCTAGAGAAAGATGTGGGTGGATGTGTGGGACTGCTGTATCAATTCTCCCGTGCTACCAATCTCGTCTTGCATGGCCTCGTTTTCACTGAGACTTGCCATAACCTAGCCGAGAGAACCAGAAAAAGAGTCTAAAATCACTTTATGGTCCTGAGTGGCCCTCGCTCACCACAGACCAAAGCCTGTGTATCCATGACAACGCTAAGATGGGATCCACTCTTAGCCATTGACTCCTCTCAGTCAGCACTGAGTGCTGAGGGAGGAAGTGGAGATAAGGAGAGATTAAATTCAATTTGCTGTGAATGGCTGCTTGCCCCTCATGTAAATGGAATAAATAGGTTACACTCTGGGCTACACAGGAGTGAAGCACAGAAAGGTAGAAAGGAAGCACAAGAATTATGTTGTCGTAGTCCCCTTTTAGTCCCCAGAGATGAGACGATAACTTGGTTGTGCTCTCTTTTTGCATTTTATTTTGTGTCATTACAAGTGTTTTTTTGTTTTTTTTCTCCTTGAAGAATCTTCAGGATGAAAGAGATTGCTTGGAGTCTCTCGTGTTTGATTAAGGAAAATCAGGTCTCTTAAGAAAGTCTACCATCAATCCCTTCCCAGCTTAGTTTAAATCTAATGTTGCCTTAAAATCTCAGGGGCTACTGTGTTTAATAACACAGCCTAGGATAAATCCTGACTGAGCTGTAGGGGCTGTAACATTACATGTGAACCCACATATGCTGTACAGCTCCCCCTGAACCACCTGTATAAGTGGAGGCTGCAAGCTCATTTCATAGCAGTACCAAATGTTGCCTAAGGAGGAGGGAGCGGGTGCGTTCTTTCTAGGATTTCTGTTGCAGTCATGTTTACCCAACTCTACTCAAATCAATAGCCATTTCCATCTGGGTCGTGTTCGACAGAAATAACCCTTTGCACACTCGTGTATGCTTAGACAATGTCAGTGGCCAATGTTATAGCACCTCCTCTGATATCTTAAGAGTAAGCTGAGCTAAAATGTAAACCTTGTAAGAGAGTTCTCAAGCAGAACTTGTAGAATCAACCTGAAAATAAAAATAGGTAAGTAAACATTGTCTTTCACAGAGGGCAGTAAGGAGTATCTTTTGACCTTTTGTGTTTGGTTCGACCCGAGTCCTCCCAGCACCAAAACAATTTCCTCCATGCACCCCTACTCTCCATCGCCTTTGATCCAGGGATCAAGCTGCATTCCCTGTGCTCGTTGTCTCAGATGAACCCCTTCTGTTTTCAGTCAGTTAAGCTGGCTTTGGGTACACACACAGCTTTCCCTGGACTCAGTGGAGTTGCTAAAAAAATGCAGCACCTTCCCCCACAAATAATTACCCTCTGTTCCCTGTTAAGACTAGACATCATTTTTAAACTTGTGAGACTGTATTTGGAGAACAAATGTCTGCTTGTGCATCACCCTCACTGTTGTTTGTGTCTCAGTTTAGGATATAATATCAAACCCATTTAAAAAGCCTGCTGTGTTCCTCAAACGGTTGAGCATTTTCATTTTTTAGGGAATACACAATGTACAAATTAAGGTAATTTTTTTTAGTTTGGCCTGCAGAATGGTAAAAAAAAATGGTGTTTATCAGTTAATCTGTCATAGCTGGGAAGCCAGAGGTTATTTCGTGGAAGCACAGCTCCATCATTGCACGCCGGCTTCCTTATCAAAGCTTTGATCTTAAGGTCTAGAGACCTTTTCAGGTAAAGGTGGAGCTCATTCCTCTTTGTCTCTGTGTAGGTGGAAGAAGTGGTGGATGTTGGGACCTTCGCTGAAGAGGACATCCACATACCCAGCATCTACGTCCACAGGGTTGTCCAGGGAGCCAGCTACGAGAAAAGGATTGAGGTACAAAACGAGACATCTGTTACCACATCCAAGGGAGACATTTTACATTTCTCTTTATATTTTCTGGATTATGTAATCATGTGAAAGTCACACTAATCATGTTCCATTTAACAGTTTGTTAAATGAATGAAATGTTATCAAGTATCATTATTCAGAAACACACATACTAGCTGTTACTTATGTATGTACCTTGCACTTGTACTGTCATGAATAGCTTCCTCATATACTTCTGTTCTGGTTCCAGAAACGCACAGTTAGGAAAAGCCAAGAAGCAAAGCCCAAACCAAAGAAGGACTCGGATATTGTTCGGGAAAGGATCATTCGGCGTGCTGCTCTGGAGTTTGAGGATGGGATGTATGGTATCCTTTTGAAAATAATACAAGCAGTGAACAAATTACAAAATCATAACTTTGTGCTCTAATTATCATGACTAAATCCAAACCAGGTGTCGGCCAATAGCCACAGGAGAAAAAAGAGCTGTGCCTTGGCTTCCTTTCTTTTCAGCACACATAATGAATAATTATAACCTTTGGACCAGTTGATTGCATTGACAAATTATGCACATAATTTTTTCTTTTTTTTTTCTTCTTTTCAACATTTCACATTTACATGTTATTGTGATAGCATTCGCCCTAGCTCATGAAAGCAGCCTTAGATTTTGTGTGGCTGATCTGTGATTAACCACTGATTTTTGGACTTCACATTTCCCAATAATTCATCATGACACGTTTGGCATTTTGGAAATGTTAAAACTTTAAATTTGTGTCGGTTTGAGCATTGTTCACACAACAGATGTTTTGAGCTTATTCACACAGAATGACTGTTATGAGTCCAACAAAATGTCCAAGGTTGTTGGAAAGGAGGCTTTGCAGTGTATGATGTAGTTCCTATTACATAATCATTCAGGGTATGATACTGCATTTCCATCTCTTCACCTTAATGCTTAATTTCTATCACATGATTACAAACATAGTTATTGCCATCCTTAACAAAGATCCAATTAGCCAACCTTGGTATTGGTATCCCCATGCTGGCCAGCAACTTCATAAAACCAGACATCACTGTCCACCTCCAAAGTGAAAATGGAATTTTGGGACTGGTAAGATGCCTACAGAGAGCTTTCTTCCTTCTCAGGTTTCAGTGCTTTGACTCTCAGCTAAACAAGCTAATGAACAATACATTTTATTCTAAGCGGCAGTAAATGTTTTCAAATTGAATTGTGCTCTGAGCTTGTCGCAAGATGAATAGCCATTTGTTTGAGCGGTGTCACCCATAGTTTGGGGTCCTACTGTGAAATATGCTATAATATAAGTTTGTTTTGTAACAAATTATGTCAGTTTGACACATTCTCTTCCATTTTTATTTCTCACAATTATTATTTGATTGTTGAGCCTTTAACAAAGCGTGCTGCTATGGAATGACTTTCCAATCAGTTGTGTTGACAGGAGCATGTAGGCGCCTATGCTAATGCCTTATTTGTCAAAGTTTCTTTTAATTACAAGTGCCTGTTTTTAAAGGGATACTCCTCTCTTCACTTCTCCTCTCTTCTCTTCTCTTCTCTCCTCTCCTCTCCTCTCCTCTCCTCTCCTCTCTGCTCCTCTCCAAAGGATTGCTCCCTTTGTTGAACACAAAGAAAATCAATGTCTCATCTAATCAGAAAAATGTGATTCTGTCTCTCTCTCTCTCCTGAAAGATCATGGCTGGTCAGGCTGAATGACGTGTGAGTGTAGGGGACTGTCAGCTTGTGTGCACATTCTTGTTAATCTACATTTCTCCCTGTAGGGCCCATACCCCACTGAGGATGCAGTGGATGCAGACCTTATTAACGCAGGTGAGGCTTGTCCTAATCAGTATCTCCAATGATACATTTATTTATATTTAAGAAAAGAAAAAAAGGTAAATTATGGGTGGTGATTTGACTTGACTTTTTTTTTTATTTCCTGCATAAATACACACATTTACATGAATGCGTAATCGAATGGATTCCCTGTAATGAACATTTAATGAACACTTAATGCATCCTTGTCCTTTTTCAATCATATTTTCTAATGTGTTTAATGTCTTTTGTCATTACTTTTACCTTTTTTGATGATTATTTTGCACGCAGTTAACAATGTTTACTGCAATGATATTCTGATACTTTATGTTGCCCAAATCATGTCATCTTCGCAGGGAAGGAGACTGTCACTGTGCTCCCTGGGGCTGCCTACTTCTCCAGTGATGAGTCATTTGCCATGATTCGAGGGTAAGGCTGCAATGCTTTGATAACCTATTTGCTGACTGACAGTTATATATGCCTGACGTTTGTGGATTGACACTATATGTAGACAGCTTATTAATATTTAAAAAGAAATTTCATAATGCCATGAGTCACTTCTATGAACTTCCTAGAGAAGTTTATACAAAACAGAAGACCAAACACACTTATGCAAGTTTTTCAACTGCACCATAATCCAGCTATAACCATTAAGAGGAATTTCACAGCAAGATAGAGCCACAATTTGTAGCACTGGATATTAACAAATACTGTCACCAGCACAACTAGACAACTTGCCAATATTCCCAGGGTCTCTGGTTCTTATTGATTTGCCAGCTGTCTGAGATTGCCCACCCGCACTCCCTGCAGCATCAGTTCTGTTTGTCCACCCATTGAAAATCCAATAGTGCTCATAAATAGCACTGTCCAGTTACATTGGCGGGGACCAAACGGAAACACGCTGATTCTGTGTGTGTGTGTCTGTGTCTGCTGTTGTGTGAACAAAGTTAAGAGTCCAGAATTACCAAGAAAGAATAACACAACATATGGTGGATTGTGAGCCATGTTGCCTCAAATACCACACCAGCTAGTCCCCATGCTGGGATTACGTTTAAACATGTACTTCTTTATCACAAAATGTTATCACTTCTTACTTTAGTTTACTTACTTTTGATTTTACTGTAAACAGCAGTGCCATGGATCCTGATTCTATCTAATCTATGCAACTGCAAGCATCCTGTGACCCGACCTGTTCTAGAGGTGTTATTTGATACCTCACTTTGTACTTTAAACTTCTTATTTAGGTGTAAAATGTAAAGTAACTTAATATATTTTGCTAATATAGTACATTTATGTGTAGACATTTAATGTCGGTGCTGGATTAGAGGAGGAGGAGGAGTAGTAGTAGTAGTAGTAGTAGTAGTAGTAGTAGTAGTAGTTAAGTAGTAGTTAAGTAGTATTAAGTGTTTTTTGTTTTGTTTTAAGTGGGGATTTTCTAAGTTGAACTGATTCTGAAGCTGACAGCTGTCTTTTTCTGTTGTGTCATTGTCTTTAGGGGTCACGTAAACCTGACAATGCTGGGAGCCATGCAGGTGTCAAAATATGGAGACCTAGCCAACTGGATGATCCCAGTAAGTTTGGTCTTGATGGCACAAATCTGTTACCTTGTTTTCAAATTTCATGCTTTTTTGTTCTGTCTGCTGGGAGGTCATCATGACAACACACATGTAAGTGAGAGGTGTTCAGTCTCTGGCGATATCAAGCTTGTGATGTTGCTCTGTTAGTTTGAATGCTATATTACTGGTATATGTTGTGCCAAGGACATGGTGTGGACGTTTATATAGATGCTGCACGTCCTCTTCCACAAAGTCTGCCCAGAATAGATAAACTAAGCTACTTCTTCACACTAGGAAAGAGAGAAGGTGAAGCGAGGCGGTTGCAACCATCTAGGAGCAAGGGGGAGTGGTTGTTAGCGCTACAGTAAAATAGATGGCCAACATCATTGCTAGGTGTTACATCAGGGCAATTGGTCTTAAGACCACAGTGGCTACAGTCATCCTCAGTGATTACTAAGGTCAGGAACCCATTAAAAGCCTCTTCACAACGTGGGAGGGCTCAACCAGAATGCCCCCTGGCACACAGCTGTTTTCTGCTTGACTGAAGTGTACACGCAAGGTTGTTTCAGCCAGTGCATGATTTCATAGATATTTCTCCTTCGAAGCAGCCGAGTACAGACACAGAGTGCTGTAGATGTTTATCTGCAAAGACCTTGAGAATAAAATATTAATCTTTAAATAAATCAAGTAAGCCATTACTGTGCATACTGTTATTAATGGTCATATGGTGAAATTTTAAACCGCAATCTGTTTTCTCTTTACCTCTTCAGTTGTACTTGTTTGTCCATGGTAATTTCTAATTAACCGCTGCTTGATTAAGCACATTATGCAGATATTAAAGGCCTGCAGTGGAGCTCTTATTCAGAAGCAGGCCGTTTATCTTGTTTAGCCATTCTAGTGTTGGACATGATGAACAGCAAAATAACGCTGCAGCACAAGCTCACACACCTCTGTCCTCACCTACGCATCGGTCTTCATTGTCCCCTCTTTTGAAAGGATGAAGAGAATTACATGTCCCATCTTCTGTGATAATGAAAATTATTCACTATCTAAAGATGGGTACATAGCGTGAAATTGGAAATGTTGTACGTAGGAGTCGCGAATGCAGTACTCTCAGCGTGATTATGTTGATTGTAAACGCTTTTTAATATGCAAAATGCAGATTAACATTTTTCAGTTGACAGCTTCGAAATGCTTTTACATCTCCACTCAGCCTGAAACATTTGGGGAAAAAGACAGTAGGTTGAGAGAAAATGGTAGGTGTCCTAAACGTAGGGGTATTGCCCACAGCATCTCATAAAAAAATGCCGCCTGAGATTTGTAACAGCCACACATACAGACCTTTGAGAAAAATGTGAACCATATTTGATTCTTGTTGATTTTGATTTTGACTTAAATCTGAGAGGAATAAACAAATATTTTCCAAATTGAACCGAAGCAATAAAAATGTATCTGCACCCGAAATACCAGCTATTGACTTAAAGAGAATTCAGTGTGATAGTTGTTGACTTTAAGCAGAGACAACTATTGCTACATCAGACATATATTCTAAACTGGAGGCTAAGTATAACTGCAGCTTAAGTGCTGCAATAGCTCGAGCTACTGATTATTAAAATGCAGTCACTAGCTCAAGTGCTCATGATAAGGCCTCATGGCAGCTTTAATGAAGGGGCTGCTTAAAAGATAGTGTTTTTTTTCCCATAGAACTTCACTCGCTCTCCTGCTGTATCATAAACAGATTTACCTGGATATGGTTGCCAGTTTATCATCCGTTAAAGATGTCCTTTTTGTTCTTCCATGTATGTGACTGTGTGGCGCTCCACTGACCACTTTACACAGCTTTTGTAACCTTTTTGTTTCCAGTGTTATTAGGTGAAAATGAAGCTTTGATTTGCCGCAGGTCAGAAACTGTGGTTGCATTACTGTACATCATACTTACCAGCTATACACTGTAAACAGTTATGTTTTACAGTTACTTTGAACACAGTGTCCATTGTCTTCCTGTCAGTCCCATCTCCCCCTCTGATTCTTGTCATTAGTTGTCTGGGTAACGAATGCTTGTAGCTGTCCGTCGCTATGTTATTAAATAGAGAGGCATTTGTATCAGACAGCGGAGATTGTCAGAGAATTTGTGGGGGAGAGAAAGGAAGCCAGTTGGTAAGTGGGAACTCTTGGATTGTGAAGGGGGTCATTTTCTGTGGTGTTTCTGCCACTGACTGAAAAGTGAATACTTGCACAACAAGTGAGGAAATCGTATTCCGTCGTCATGGCAACACTTAAAAAAAATTCAAGCAACCCCTAAGCCTAGTAAGAGAAATTCATTGCTATAGACAAATTATGCTTCCCATGATGCTATTTTCTTTTCTTTTTTTCTTTTTTTTTTTGCATTAGTGCCACAGCAGCATATTATGGCCCCACTGTGTGTTTATTGAATTAATTATTCCTTTTGAACAATGATTTTTCTACATGTTCTTTCTCTGTCTAGAGGACATGGGTACTTTATTGCTTTTTTCTCGGAGAGAAAAAACAAAGCCTGTATGAACAGCATGAAAGCAAGTTTGTTTTTTTTTCTTAAAAAATGCCTCATAAGCATTTTATAATAATAATAAATGTGGCTCACTGAGAAACCTTGTTGGTGGAGTGGGATTGCCTCTGTCATTGTCTCTGCTCTCACATGTTATGATAGGTGTCATCTCTGCAGACCTTTTAAGTAAAAGAGTCTTGTGTTATCTGGGTTCTGCACCACTGATACTGCCTCCTGCAGTGTCTCACATCATCTCTTACCTTTAAAGCCATTATACGAATGAATATTCCATCACTTACATCCTCTCCGACGCCTATTTTATTAGCATATGGGTAGGCTACTGTATATGCGCCCCTGGCAAGGATTAATTTCAAAGGGTTAGTCCAATAAACCGGTGGAAAAAACGTGAAATGGCTTTTCCGAAGAAAAAAAGCAACATCTGTGGGAACTAGTGCAAGGAGATTTTCTCATTTGTGGCTCTAATGTAAAACTCTAACTATAAAATTTGAATCTTCTTTCTTGTAATTGTAACTTGTAACTGAGCGTGTTTTACACATTTAATTAGAATTAGGTCTTCTGTAATAATTATGCAACAATACAAGTTCTCCATAAACCATAAGTGTCCCATTGTGTTTGAGTGCTTGAACAATTGTTGTCACTGGCTAGAAGAGAGATGTCTCGCAGTGTATTTTAATGTTGTTGTTTTTTTGTTTTTTTTTATGGGTTTCTGTTAATGAAATGTGTCTAGATACACTTTCAGGCGTCCTAGTGCCCCCATGGTACTGAGATCATAGCAGGGAAATGGTCACAATCAGAGTGGTGCGGAAATTAAAAAACCTGTGGGGCTTCAGTCAGACCAGCAAGGTTAATATCATCAGAGCTGTTAAATGACTAAATTACCCACACTCTTGTTGGCAGAGGATATTCCTCTCCATGGACATGGTCCTGACAACATAATGTTTTAGTGCCTGCCTGCAGGTTCTACTGGTCGGAAGTCGAGCTTCATATTCAACAGTATCCATAAAACTATAAATCGTTTTAGCAAAATAGTATTCTCTTAATCTGGTATGTCTTCAATATTAAGAAGTAGTTAAGCAGGTGTACAGAAACCTAGCAACCAAGTCAAGACAAAATAAGTGTTCACAGAGAGCGAACCAAAAGTTCATTCTTGATTGGATTGAATAAAATGAGCAGGTTATTTCATAAATTTGTTCTTCCTCACACACTTACAGATCATGATACGGGTGCTGCTTAGATCAAAGCTGTCTAAGATAACCACACACAAAGCTGGAAATCAGAGGCAAGCAAATGCCAATCCTCCCGACAATATAGGTCACTGACTATATTCAGCGCGCAACAGAGGCCGTACCTGTCTGTCTCCACAGCAATGTTATTTTATTATAGTGCTTTCTAAATAACAAGGTCATAAGCATTAGTGAGACCATAAGACCACATGCGCACACGCACGCACACAATCATAGATTGACACAAGCCTGATTGTTGTTCCTGTATGCTTGGCTGCTGTCACTGCGATGCAACACAGACTCTGTAGATGCATAATTTCATTTCCTAGCTAGCATTCATTCAAACATTAATGGCCTACAACAGTTCCAGTCACTTGACGTCTCTTTTCTATTTTCCAGAAACATACAACCAATTCATTTTTATTATAAAGGGTGGTTCCAGTAGAAGTTTCATTGCTCCCCACAGCAAATATGATCATTTTGTAATTTGACTCTTGTATTGATCATAATTTAACACAGATGTTTAATTTAAAAAAAACGGATGCCCTCTTTGATTAATAGCAGACTTTCTGAGTGGAGTACAGGAGCAGGTGTCTCACACAGCTGTAAATCCAGACTTGCTACTATCAGGTCAGACAGTGTTCTGTCCCAAAGGGCCCATGCACACACACCCCCAGCCCTTTGACTGTCAGAAAGTGCATTAACATTGATCATATGAAAAAGGACACTCTTTGCTTTTGGAGTGTTATCTTTAGAGTCACTAAGTGTTGAATGAATAAAGAAGGTTAAAAGTGGATGATCAAAATGGATATTATTTTTATATAATAAATTTGGAGGCTTTATTTAAGGATCTTTTTGAGTGGTTGTTGTAGAGCCCTTTCAGATGATCTCCTGTAAGATAATGGAGTAAAGCACATGAAATTAAATGCAGCCTCTCCCATATACTCAGTCTATGCTTTTCCCGACTTCCTCTAACCCACCTCCCCTCTCCCAACCCTCTTTCCGCTCTCTGTTGATATCTTCTCCACCCAGCTGGCCTCCCTGGAGGCAAACAGTATCCTTATGATGCACCACACTTGGCATATATATCCTCTGGTTATCGAGCAGAGAGCAAAGCAGGCTCTTCACATGATTGATGAGCAAATGGGATTTTAATTCAGTTACTCAGCCGTCACCCTGTGGCCATATCTGCATGTCAGCCTTCTTTATTTGGAAACCTTCTTTATTGGGAACAATGAGGAACTAGAAGTCGATTTTTCAACCAGCTGGCAGTTCGGTTGCTGTAATGATCTTTCAGATTTTTTAGAGATCTTTTCAGGTTTTGTTTTGTATTCACATTTTTGAAGAAAACCTTTATTTGTTCAGACAAATTTATTTGCTCACTGAATTGTAGCTAGACGAAGCTTTAGTGCACTGCGTATTTACATAGGAGCCTTTAGCCTAGAGTTTAATGATCATAAAGATAGTATTTTCTCAACAACTCATTTAAAAGATGAAGCGCCATGAACACTGGCCATTGTACTGAACGGATGCCTCCTGTTTGAAGTTTTCTTCAGTGCAGATGCTTTGCTGCTTGCTCTCTGATCTTGTTATAATATTCTTCTGCCTAAATAAGAGACAGTGCTCTCTGGATATTTGTAGATTGTTAGGACTGCGATTTATAAAATAAACTGTGGTCTATGATCATATTTTTAAACCCCTTTTAATTTTGCAGTTACTATAAAATGTGAAAGCGTTTTGTAGAGAGGGCCCAATCAAAGCACCAAGATTTATCTTATAATGACACTACATTTATCAGAATACTTAAGTTCTCTTCCTGCACTTCAATATTTAATACCTTCGACCATTAAATAGAAACTCAGACTGCCACAGCTGGAATTGTGCCAAGAACCATGAGTTTTAAACACATTTCTCATACATCTTCACCAAGGTTTGGTTCAGACAATTACAAAAAGCATGTTTTCTCTCTCACCTCCATTGGTATCTTCTATTCATGCAGATAACTTTGGTTTCATCTGCTCAGGTTTTCAGATATCTGTCTGTGACATTTCCACTGCCGCCCCAACACAAAGGCGGCGAATGTAATTTAGTTTGCGGTGCTCACAACAATTCAACAGCAACATGTCTTTCCAGAAACGGCCTCGCTGCTACTCTGTATAATCTACACAATATGTTGCCAACAGTTTTCATTGGGGCTACTTTCTACCACAAAAATGGTCCATATTAAAAGTTTATTTTGCAATGCAGTGGATTATTATAATGGATACTAGGGATGTTGACCTTCCTTATCATCTCTAAATATGTAGTTTATGTTTGTTAAAGTGGAATCATTTATAACCTGCATGCTGCTTTTTGAATTTCACCCCTTGTTTTTGAATTGACTCGCCTTATTGTTAAGCTGAAAGATAAAAGTTAAAGTAACCCACAGGAATCATGAAAAACAAAAACTACTAAAATAGGGTCCAGGTTGAAAAGAATCACTTTCTTTGAAAATACTCTGGATATTTCGGGATGGATGTTACTACTGTATTTTTTTGACAAGTCTTTGTGGTCTTGCCATTGTATCCTCACCACATTTCCGAAGGATCAGACTGAAGATCCATTCAAATCTCTCCCTCCTGTTCTCTGTTTGAAGTTTTCAGGGATAAAATTAGGCTTCACCAAGCACTGAACAATAGAACGTATCCTTGCATTTGAGAGAGAGAGCCCTAAAGCAGCTGTGTAAACTTGTATTTATTTTTGATGTATTGCATTCATTTTATTCCACCCTTGTACACGAATGCTTTTTATTTACTGTCTGTATGGCTTTATTTTATTTGTTGTAGATTTAAGGCCATAAGGGTGGTTTACAATTGGATTGTGGTATATTATAAGGTATTCCTGTTGTTTTCCGTTATCCCATTTCTTTAAAAAGGTGGACAAAACATCAGTCTATTTTTGTCTTCCATTCTTTAGGGTAAAATGGTGAAAGGAATGGGAGGAGCGATGGATTTGGTGGCTAGCGCTGGAACCAAAGTGGTCGTCACCATGGAGCACTCAGCTAAGGTGTGTAAACATCTGAAAGTGTGTGTGCGTGAGTGAGTGAGTGAAAGAGAAAGGGGGATCTTGTGCTTTTAAAATGCTTATTCAACATAGCCTGTACAAATTGCCCCCAAAAGACTCATTCCCTTTCTCAGGAAACCAGGTTGAATTAAATTGGTAAATTTCTTCTCCCTCCCTTCTTCTCTGTTGGCACCTTCGTTAGCATACCTTGTATCTGCTTCCAGCGATAATGAGTCTAAGTGTTATGACTGATTAAGGATAATTCTGTTAATGGATTGCTTAATGCCTCCTTACCAGAGAGCACCAGCTCATCCTGATGAGGTTTTGCGCACAAACCACCTCCCGTTCGACTAATTTGAATACAAGTCTAGAATTGGACCCTGTATCAGTAACAACTGATTAGTTAAACTGGTGCTGCAGCTAAAGATGAACAACCCCACGGGGCTTCTGACAATAACCGTAGGCAATCCAACTGAATTGGTTTACTTTTGGAAAGTCCAGACCAATATGATGCAAGGGCAATGTAACATTCTGTATTCATAGAAGCATGCTGTTTTTTGCTAATGGGAGCCTGTCTGGCGCCCAGCTACAGTCCAGATGGTGCAGCAGGTGAACATAAATTTACTACCCTGAAGCCTGTTTTCATTCTTGATGGGGAAATGAGAGGGGGTGTGTGATGTATAATGTGTGATGTGTGATGCTTCCCGGGCTGTGTTAAAGGATGTCAAAGAATTTGGGTATGTGCTTTTTCTTAAAGATGACTGGCGGGGAAACGGAGACATGCCCACATGGAAATGCTGTGTGTCCTTTTGGAATAGAATGAGTGTACATAACCAGCTGCATCCCTGGATATATTAAAATTTAAGCTGCATCCCTGAAAGTATCATTAAGCTGTGTTATTAAGCAGTGATCGACATGCTCAACTGGTGCTGTGTCTCAGTTCTTGAACTTCCAGAATTCAGCTCACTTTTAATGAGTACATAGGAGTGTTCACACTGTTTAAAAATGCAGCATACTCTGTGGAACGCTGTTGAACACTGGACACTTGGCTCCCAGAAGGAGAGGGACCACCAGCATTGTGAAAATGTTTTATATTTATATTTTGACAGTCAAATGTTGCTGCTAATGCTCTGACTAATTGCAATTCAGCGAAGAAGAAGCAAAATGTTCCAAGCATCATTTCCAGAGATACACAGCGGCAAAACTCGAAAATGAGACAACACTGCCCTGCTGAAATTAACACACTATGCCACGAAGTACATGGTGAACACAGTTTACTGCATAGTGTACAAAGTGTACTAACGGGAAGTTGAGACACAGCTTGGGTGACTGGTTTCCTCTCCTCCCTCCTTTTTAACCAACTACTCTTTTCTTTCAGGGCGGAAAACACAAGATATTAGACAAATGCAGCCTGCCTTTGACAGGGAAGCACTGCGTGGATCGGATCATCACAGAAAAGGTATGTTTATTGGTTTGTTTAATTTATTTACTGTGTATTTTATACATGCAGTTATGTGTTCATCCTAAATTTAAACAGAGGTTGATGGATGGACAAATGGATGGAGGAGCCATTAGTAATGTAGGCTGATTACTCAAAAGTGCTACATAGCTGCTGCAAAGAGTAAGCTATGGCTGCACAGTACTCCTGGCCTGTAAAAGATCTGGATTTAGTTGGCACAAGAGGATTTTGTGCAAGTAGTTTATTTAGTATTAGTAGGAGTGACTTTAACTGAAATGCGGTAAGTTAACTTTGGCAGTTAATGGATTAGTATTGCATACTATTTTATCACAGCCAATCAGTTCCCTGAATATATTAACAATAAGTGAGGCACACAGAGACAATGGACACAAGGAAAATAAGTCTCACACATTGCATTTTTATCTCCCAATTACATCTTCCTCACACATGCACATGTATGGAGACAATCTCACTACACTTGATAGATTGGTATTTAGCAGCCGGGTGACACGGGTAGATGGAAATTACATTTATTCAATTTAAACTAATTCAATCTGTTGATTTCTGGAATGAGCCTTATTGATTCGGTTATGTTTTTTTTTTTAATTTCCATGGTTAGGGTTGGGTTTCCCATTATTATGTTTTTTGTTGATATCCCTATTCCCGCCTTAGGGTCCTGCTTATAATGTTGTTGATGCTTGTGCAATGATTGCAGTCATAGCTTTCCATAGCCCATCTGGAGCTGAATGTCTTGGACTGGAAAAGCTAGTTGGAGCTTGTAAACCCAACTGTGAAGTAGCTTCTAATGGAGGAGGGCTTGTGTTCTGTTTTCTCATGATTCTTTATGTAAAGTACTTTGTGTTGCATGTTATGCATGAATTGTTGTTTATTTTGAACTTTATTATCCCTGGGAACCCCTGAATCAGCAGACAGATTTTGGGAGGCCAGAGGTATTTTAGCGTCTGTGGTTGCAAGGATTTGTCTTTTTTTTTTCTTCTTCTTTTTTTTTCTTTAAATGGGGGGTAGGTTCACATTTTGAAAAAAGATGGACCACTCTGGGAAATTTTTATTACCCCATCACCCCCCAGAAAGTTTCTGGAGCTAAGCCTGAAGGAAAATCTCCATGGTCTTCATTTGTGCGTGAAAAGCTCTGTTTCTACTGTTTTTTGAATTTCATCAGCTCCATACAGTTCTCCATGGTGTGATGGAAAGCATGTACTAAACTAATGTATTTACAAGAATACATTGTCGTACTTGGTAGCATATAAGGTGAAACGGAGGGGGAAAAAAAGCTGTAGCATGAATATATTATTTATTTATGCTGTTGCTGCAATGGAATTTCCCAGTTTGGGATTGATAAAGTATTTCTAATCTAATCTCTAGGATTAGAAATTCAGTCGAATGGGATTTTAATGACTAATTTAAGGTAAAGCTATCTTTCAATATAGTACTTGATATGTATCAAGCAAAGATACAAGGTTTTAAAAGGTGAAAATGGGAGTGTAGAGGGCGTTAGAGGAAATGAGGAGAGGAACTATAATGTAATTGGAAAAAAAGATGTAGGAAAACAAAGAGAAATGGTCCGAGAGATATCAAGAAGAGCTTTGTGGTGGTTTAGTTTTAGTGTCCTCATGTGCTCTGGTCAGTTCCCTGCAACCCTCTGGTGGTTCTGCCATTGGAACTTGCTCACTGAAAACATGACCTGTCAGCTGGGAAGTCAGACAGTGTTTATTGCTTTTATTTTTCCTTTTTTGCCCCGTCTGTCCTTTTCTGCTCAGCTGGCTTTTGTTCTGATTGTGCAACATTTCTCAGCCTGCCGAATTCTGTCAATATTTATAAAGGTTAAACCTCTTTCTACTGCCGCCTCGCTACCCTTGGTACCACCTTTCTCATTTCATCTCTCGCTGATTTCCCTACCTACCACCACTTTGTACGGACAAGATTCTTACTTTCTATCTTTTATAACCCCTTTTCTCATTTCCTCCCATTCCATCAGCACACAATTACCTCTTATACTTACTACTTTTCTGAACTTCACATCACTCCTCCTCTCTTTATTCTTCTCATTGTCTATTTCACTGTGTTATTCTAAAAAATATATTTTGCTCTATTTTGCTTTTTGGCATTTCATTCTACCAAACAGCCATTGTCCACAAGTGGTAACATTTTGGAAACACTCTTCCTTTTGCAATGCCGGTGTCTCTTTTTAGTTTGGACTTCGAAAGTCTACTTTAGAAAGTGACATGTAACTGCTTGTCAGCCTCTCAGATATTGCCAATATGCTTACTAATAGAATAGCACTAGAATTTTGTACCTCCCTTCTTACTGTGATGGCTTGTTTTGAAAATCGATATATGAAACAGCACAATAAAGATGCTGACATGTTTTTCTGCGCCTCTACATGTATAATATAGTATATTTTGTGTCAGCTCAGCAGCTCAGGAATTAATGTTAGCTCGGTTTGTTGTGGGTAGTTGCAAAGTGTCAATTAATTGTGATTTTTAGTGCCGTTGTTGTCAACAGACAACAGAAAGCTATACAGTGCAAACACCCATGTTGGCACATTCAGCATCATTGAATAGGCAAATAAGGACAGGAAGAAAACAGAATGAAGATTAAGCTATTTAACACAGCGGTTTGTCAAAACTATATGTCATTCATCCTTACATATTCACACTTAATAGCAAATAGTGGTAGTAAATGATTTGATGATTTTGTTGCTACTATTTTTTTCTAATCTCAAACCCTGATTTACATTTCCTCAGACCTTGTTCCCACCAATATTGTATCTGAGTGAAGTTTCCCATTCTGAAACTAGCATAACTGATAGAAGGGCAGCCAAAAGCTTAACTGTAAGAGAAGCACAGTTTTGCTCAATGGTATAACTTTGAGACAACTGTCTAGACTTCAGACTTTGAGTGGCATTCCTCTTCTCTGGTAAGAGTTCAGAAATTTTCAACTTCCTTCCTTTGAGAAACCTTAGTGAGGAGCTAGAGGCTTCAGTGACAGCCACAATGACAATGACAAGGGTTTAAAAGACTATAACAAAAGAAAAGTCTGCATTTCTACCTCCTTTTCTTTTGTCAACTATCATCCAAGTGAGTTACTTCAAACCGGAATGCATTATTCAAATTGGATTCATCAAGTAATGAACCACACCTATTGAA